>NW_023340257.1:5988036-6000177 GCF_004916995.1 Morone saxatilis | reverse complement strand
CTTTGTTGCTGTAACATTGGAATTTCCCCATTGTGGGACAAATAAAGGTCTAATAAAGATATCTTATCTTATCATGTTGGCTTCTCTGCCTTATGATTTGCCACACAGTGTTTTAATATCACCACTGTTATGGCACCATTTTCAAGACTTACTTTACTAATATAACCAGCAATGCATTAAAAGCAGTAATTCTGTTATTGTTCAAAACACACCAGCATTCAATAACACCAGGGCACAGCCAGTGCTGAACTTCAGTAAAATTTCTGGAAAACTCACATTTTTTTTTGGCCACTTGGGGGCAGCACAACAAGCTGCAACACATTATCACCATAATAACCTGATATGGCTAACGTGTTAGCAAACAGTGGTTCATTTACACATCCAGCAGACAGGGCAACATTAGCATATGGAGTCGTCTTCCTGGTCAACTGATGTCTGTAATTATTAATATTCACTCTCCTTTTAACTCTCTTTTTTGATCTCCAACAACTCCTCAGAGAAATATGTATCTCTCTAGCTGCTAAGTCCTCCAATATTTTCATCAGCTAGCTGCTAACTAGATAGTCTGCCATTTGGTGCTGGGCAGGTAAAGCACAGTTGGTTTGTAAGAGACTTTTTGCTGCCCGCTGCAGCTGAACCAAACGACAACAATGAGCTAAAAGATGCTACAACGCTCTGTAGGGCTGAGATGAACTGAAGAGTTGGGTGATACACATCACATTACAGATCAATTGTTACTGTAAAAGTATTGATTATAGCAGCTTTAAAGTGTGTTGATCAATTGTCACTTCTTTTTGAGGATTTGTCCAATGTTGCCTGATGGTAAATGGGCTGCATTTATAGAGCACTTTTCTATTCTAACAACCACTCAAAGTGCTTTACAACACATATCAACATTCACCAATTCAAACACCCATTCATTCACTGATGACAGAGGCTGCCATACAAGATGCTGATGTGTTTGAACTAGATTTTGAACTTATTCAAGTGCTTCAAACTGAGAAATGCCTCACCCTTTTCATTCAGACATGAAATCAGGTTCTGTCATAATGTGTCAAATATTTCTGTAAACATGTTCTACAGATAAGTGGAATGGAGCATGGCATTCGTAGTGATGAGAACTTTTCTAAAAATGATAAAATGGCTCAGATTGTGGTAAATAATGATTTGGTAATTAAACCTGATAAAGACAGAACAATTTGTACAGACAGAGAGAAATATCATGGACCTTTTGAAATACCAAGAAACATAACACCATGGTTGTGATCATAACACAGCTTGATTACTGGCTTGGTAAGATTTATGGTAATACACACTGTTAAGAGACCTCGCAGTTATAAAGTATCACTACTCTGGAGGATACACACACCTAACTATGCAAACCTTAACTGTAATCTGGCATATTCCATGTAATAAAGCATAGAGATGGTCCTTTTACGTACATGTGGGTTATAAATGTGCCATTCCTTTGCCTTAAGTTCTTTAGAGGGTAAGATAAACCTTATTTTAGCTACTAGCTCATACCCAACACTCCTGAAGAGGCACTTTTCAAATATAAGTTCTCTAGACTGAGAGGGATTTGACAAACCACAGAGGATTTTGGTGAAAAGGCAGGTAGAATGAAAACAAGATTCTACGAACATGGTTATCCATCCAACTGGGCTGAAAAAGCTAATGAAACAGGAATCTCCTACTGAATTCTTAAAGTCTAGTGAGAGCAAAGAAATACATTTTCTGTCAGAGTATTACTATTTGCTGACTTTATTCCCACGCTATTGTACATTCATGTACATTTCAGAATGCAATGGGAGAATTTTTCAGATCGTGAATGATCTTTTACACTCCCTGACTCTCTCTCTTAACCTTTAAACTAGAAATAACACACATTAACAGTAATGTGTCTTGACGGTAACTGCTCACTATGTGTTGTGTAGTGAAATGTCTCAAATACAGGATGGATCGCTCTGAAATTTGGTTCTCCTGTTGTTTTATTATTTATTTATGGATTATTAATTACTTGGAATGAACTTATTCCTGAATGGGCTGTATAATTTCACTGGTGTCCTTGTATATGTTGTGCCAAAGCATTTCATAGACCCACTGATATACTTCTTTCACCGCATTGGTGTAAATTTAGAGGAGGTGGGGTGGATGGATGACGCAGGACTTTCACCCAGGAGGCGGTTGTTCAAAAGGCTTATTTGTTATTGCTAACTTGATCATAGAATGAGCATTTTTGGCGTTGGATGGACTGTGTTGGATGACTAGCATGTTGTCTGGACCAAGTAAAACGAAGATATGAGACTTTATGCATTAATCAGCTTCTTTTACTTCCAAAAAATATAATATACAGCAATTTCACAAGAGTGAGTGAGCCATCTGGAAAATGAACTAACTTTCACCAACACAGGGAATCTTTTAAATAACTGCTATTTTATTTGTCTGTGTTTCACTGGAGTTAAAGTGTCACATGATCGTCTAAATCCCCCTTCCAGACCCTGACAGTAATACAGTTCTTTAGGAAACATTTAACCTGATACCTGTTTGTTTAGAAACTTGGAGAAAGAAAATCGTCAAATTTAGAGACAGAAAGTTCTAACATATTTTAAAAAAGTAAAACAGTATGGTGAAGCTCACGCTGTTCTGTTTTTGTGAGGCTGTCAGGTTGCTACCTCAATTTGCTTTCATTCGAATCGATGGTTATTTTTGAGGTAATTTTTGCTGTGTTGTTAAACAAACATCCTGTTCTATCGGTCAGTGTTGCTAAGGCTCTACTGGTGACTATACTTGCTTGGCTCCTGACATCATCATTTTTTAAAAACCTCCCCTCTCGCCCCACTCAGGCTGCAACTATCTGGTCTAGTTGTACCACTGCACCATACAGCCACTGTAAGTTGAATACTAATTATCTGGATGTGGCAGCTGATGTCATCCATGCAGACAGACTCTGGGTCAGACAACACACGCCAGCAAAGTAGACGTACATACCCTTGCCTATAATAACAAGATGTTCCTTTAACTGAATAGGTACATTGGTAAGGTAAACAAATAAACTTTTTAATAAAACTCAATACACACTTCAGTAATGCTATTTGGGCCATAGTTCTGCAGAAATATTGTTTAAAAGGTCACATTTTAACAACAAGTCATCAGAATCTCAATGTCAGACATACCATAATTACTTCAAATTCTCTCCACACACACACACACACACACACACACACCTACACCTACAGAGCCATTTAATGTGTGACTGCACAGCAACATCAAAACAAATGTAGAGTTAATGCTGGGACAAGAGCAATTAAAACAAACACCACACACGAATAATAAGCTGCAGCCTGCTGTAGAGCTCTCAGTGTTTGTGTGGATGAGCTCGAATTCATATATGAATGAGTGCATTAGTTGTACTCATTGCACATATGTACCTGTCAAAATATGATTTCATATATGTGTGTGTGTGCCATTTAAGTGTAAATGAGTTAAAGGGGTCTTGGAGTTGGGAGCCACACGGTAGATGGAAGCGCTCGCATATTTGGAGGATCATGTAATTGACCCCAATTTCGCTGCAATGACTGCAGCCGTGTGGATAAACAGTCATTAAAATAGTCCCAGCTGTAATTACACAATGCAGCTCAAATGACTGCCTGGCTTCCTGCACGGATCCACTAACAGATTTAGACTATTTAAGTGGGGGAAAAGTAACCGCTGCTGAACGCTACGCAGCAGGAAAGTGCTAAAGTATCGAGAGGATAGCAGGGGGTGAGAGCATCAGGAAGTTTAATTAGAAAGGAAGAGAAACACAGGGATCGACAGAGAGAGACAGCCTTGAGACAGTCATTAGCTCTCCTATTGGTCAAGTTTTCTTCATTTATAAGGGAGGGGCAAAGGAAGAAGGGAGCAAGTCTAAAGTTAGAAACTTGAAAGTAAACACAAAAGAAGCTGCTGAAAGCTAATATTTCGTACTGATATTCAAGAGTATCATCCTGTGTAACGGAGACAGAAATTTGAGTTCTAAACATCCAATATCAATAAACCAGCTGATTGTCAATAGTAGCCACACTAGCATCATGGCTTTATGGATAGCAATGCCTATCTCTCAGTTGGTTCACCACTTTGTTTCAGACTGAAATGTCTCTTTTGGATCTCTGATCCTCTGGCATTTGCTCTAGCGCCACAAGCAGGTTGACATTTTTGTGTTTTAGTGAAATATCTTGACAACTATGCAATGGCCTTTGGTACAGACATTCAAGTTCCCCAGAGGATGAAGCCCACTGACTTGGACTGGAACAATGTTTCCCTCTTAGGAACAACCCCACGAATCTAGCAGCATCATCACATTTTTTCAGTTGCCAAATACAATGATGAAATACCCGCAAAACTTATTACATTCACATCAACTTCAACTTCGTCTAGTGCTAATTTGCAAATGTTACTAACATAACCCGCTAAACATCCGACATGTACGCACTGTCATTGATGAAATTACTTAACTTAACAGTGCACTCTGGCGGACAAACTGTGATGGATATAGCTTAAGTATATTTTAGGCTTTTATCTCCATTGTAGATCAGTGCAAACTGTTTTCAAGTGTAGAGATCTTTGATACTTTTACTTCTCACCATTAAAGGGCTCGAGAGCAAGACTCATCATCATACTGAAGTTGTCCTGTCTGAACAAAATATAAAACGTACAATATTACCTCTCCTGTCCCTTTGGCATCTACTGGCATACAGCATTAAACACCGGCTGGGTTGCTTAACAACAGCCTGCTGTGTAGAGTTTACTGATGTAAAGAGAGGATTTTTGGCTCTTTTGTATTCAAACAATTGAGTCATTCATTTTGGTGCGTTTTTATCTGACTGTTTTTAGGCATATAATTAGAAACACTTACTCTTGTCTGGGTGGACAGTTCTCCAAAACAGCATTTAAACCATATGGGACACTGAAACTAACGACTGAATGTCACACTGATGAAATCAGTTAGATAGTTTACAGTTATTTAAGCCAGAGTCGAGCAGCATTCACTGCAGGTCTCACAAGACGGACATTCCACAGCAAAGTGGGAGAATTTCTCCTGTGAGACTTTAGAGACAGTGGAAGGAAATAATAATAAAACATAATAACTTGTTAAACTTAGTAGGAAGCTTTATCATTAAGTGGATGGCTCCATCATCCTGACATACAGTACCTGTGTTAGCCCTATCCTAGCCGGTGCCCACTGTTGCACAGTATGGGCCTATAGTCTTTAAACTTTGCTTTTATTTCTTTTTGACTTCATCACTTAGCATCAGCAGTGCTCACAATTCCCTCATCTTATTCCTTTCTCCATCCCATTGGAGAGTGGGTGTAATTACGCTAAAAGCTCGCACACCAGGTCCACCCTCCTCCACCCATCTCCTTTGTCTCTGCGGCCCCTCCATACAATCACCTCGCTTTCACCCCTTCTGCCGTCCCTCTTGTTCTCCGGCGACTGATGTCACTTAGCTGACAGAGCAAAAAGCACCCTGAAATAATCGCAGCCAATCAAGTCCTTAGAGACATTAAGAAAAAGAAACTGAGAGGGATGAAGATAGAGAGAGGAGACCCGGCCTTTAGCCAAAAGACACGTCATAATTGAGGGAAAGTGGGGACAGAAACTTTATCCTTACACTCTCTCACGCACAGACTCGCACTCAGACACAGGGGGGCTGCCAGGTTCAATAAGTGAGAGGTCAGTGAGTGTATGAGACGTTACGTCAGGCAGCGTCCCAGCACTGGCACACCACCAGTGGAGACTGGACTGACTTTAAGAGACCACTTAAAAATTTTAGAAATCACCTGATATTGGACCGGTCTGATATAACGTGAACACAACTGCATGATGGGCTCAATCTCAGGTTATCTTGTTACCCAATAAACTCCCACCCAACATAATCAAAGAAACCTCTCATGATTATAAAAGCTGTTATGTTTTGTTTACTGTTGGGAGCAGCATTCCTTCTTAGCAGCATTCCTTCTTAGCATCTCTTGTCTTTTCTTTATAGTGTGAATAGTATCCTTGAGTTCAGCCTCTTTTGTATAAGTGGAGTCTGTCGTTTCTCTCTGCGGTACAGGCCCATGCATGGTCAAACTGATTTGAGTACACTGAATCATTATTGTCACTAAAGGCATTGGAAGCTTTTTGCATTAAAACTCTCCTCACTGGTTGCTGACAGCATGTTTTTTCCGAGTTAAACTGTGTAAGCCACAGAAACAACCTATTGCAAATAGCTGGCCTCTGAGCTATTAACCTTAAAAGCAGGACTTGTATAGGCCTAGTTATGTAATTAACTGAATGTAATAGTTTGAACCAGCAGCAGACTGAACATACTACTGAATTTAAGAGTCAGAATTGGTGCTAAATTACATAGCGCATTGACAGTCAACATGTGTTCACCTACTGATTTACTTAATGTAAAAGTCCATTTGAATGGTGATGCCATTGTTTAGCTTTGAAAAAAGTGAACCAACTACTTAAGCCCATTAGTGGCTAGGTGTTGAAGGAAAATACCTTTAACAGCTGAGAGACAGATTCAAAAATGGTCAAAATCAAGGCAACAGAGGCTGAGCAAACTGACTGACAAGCAACAAAGTCTCCCTTTAACAATCAGGTTGAGATACAGTCTACCTACAAATACCCAACAGTAAAGTTAGTATAGAGACAGGACACCATCATAGAGGGCTCTTTTGTAAAAGACCAGATCACAAACCAAAGCTCTGAATATCTGGTTTGAGCTGTGGCTGAGGATAAAGGCACCTTTATCAAGTCATACCCCTCCATTAACAGATAATGATTCTCTAACAACCTACTGTGTCTCATCCATCCAGACACAGTTGATGATCCATCTGGATTTTTACACACCCCAATCTGTCAAATCACTCGGACTCGTATTTGGACAAAGGACGGGGCCCAGCAGAGGACAAAGCTTTTGTTTTTGAAGCTAATGGTTCAGCTGGTCAATTCACGGATTATTACAAAGACAATCAAGGTAGCTGCAGAGAATGTTGCTGTAATTTGGACATCAGACGGCACCAGGCTGGCAAAAGTAAAACGAGTATAAATGTGTGTGTTTCTGTTGAGCTGCCAGTTGTTGTTGCTTTCCAGTTGCCCACTCTGACTGAAGGTCATCGCCTGCGTGTGACCGAGTTCCATAGCTTTCCACAAACATCCGTTGGCATCAGTGCGGAGCGCTCGGTTGTGTCCTGAATCCTGGCCAGTGACCCTGTCATACAGCGTGTGTATATGGTTGTGTGTTCATGCACGTTTAAGCCAAGTCCAAGTGGTGGCCGGTGCCCATGCAGCATCAGCAGCAGGACACACAACACCCCCTGAGGAACACTGCACACAGCTGGAGCCACCACTGATAAAGCCGCAGCCAACAGAAGCCCTCCTTATACAAAACACACACGCAAAGATAAAACTGCAAACACACACAATGTAAGGGAAAATACTCGCACGCACACACACTCACACACAGACAGATAGTCATAGAGCGATATGCACTCACACATCAATGATCAGAAAAAAAGAAATCACCCAACGTGACTTGGACCACAAACACAGTCTGCAAATTGCATACCTTCACTTTCCTGTTGTATACTCTAATGTGCAAACACACAAACACAAACACACTTAACAAGCAGACATCTTTTACGCTACATCATAATTTCAATCCCTCCCCTCCCATACACAACAGCAAATTTAAGGGAAAGGGAAATATTTCTGCTAAATTAGTTATGCTAATTACAGAGCAGTTCTCCGGGGGAGAGACGGCGCTAAATGGCTTTTAATTCTTTTTGCCTGGAAAGAGACGTGGGAGAGAGCCAGACAGAGAGTGCAGTGAAAGAAGCACAGAGCACAGGCAAAAGAATTAATAAATAAATTAAAAATTAAACCAATAAACACACAAACAACTGGCGTTAAAATTTGCCCGGTGACACAGCAACAATAAAGTAACAGAATTAACAACTCAGGGGAAGAGGAAGGAAGCCCAAAGCAGGCGACCGGCCAGACAACAAGCCGCCTTATCAGCTCCGGGGGCCCCGGGTCCCCCGGCCGACAGGGAGAGGAGAGATCAACGGTAGGAAAAAGTTTTGCTGCTAACTTTGTGTCCTGTAGCCTTTGCCAGCGGTCACACAGTGATAACGGGGCATGAGCAGATAGCACACAGCACTGTACATGAAGGGCACCAGAGGAAAGTTCCTCTCTCACCCTTCAACAAGCACTTCCTCACTACACTAATGCTATACAGTAGACACCATATACTGATGCTGACAGTGCACTCTTGTGGCAGTTTGAAATTGACGCATTTTAATATTCGTACAAAAGTGAAATGATACACGATATAGCCAAGGTACAGCACCTTCTGCCAATGTCAAATTTTAAAACTTAAAAAAAGCTTGCAAAACACAATTTCCCAAGAGTTTATTTTTTTTCTTTTTGGCTTCAGGTACATGAGGTACTCAAATGGGCAAATCTTATTTAGAAATAACAGGTGCAGGTGAATAATTGTGCACATTCATGTTACATAAGAGTTCATTATTTCCCACAGGTGAAAAATTGCAATCCACTCTTCATCACAATAATACATCAGATCCCTGAACTGAGCTGAAATAAAGCTGCAGAATTGTAGATTGAGGAGATAACAGGCTACAGCTGAAATTATACTTTCCGCGTCCACGGATGCGCGAGGGTCCATGTGATGTTCGTCAGGACAGGACAGTAGGAACTAGTCTGCGCATGTGTGGGACATGTCCTCAGAGCGGACCCCGAAAAGTAGTATAAACAGAACGACTACATGTCCGAATATATCCCGGCCCTAAGAGTTAAATCCGTAGACTGTGTAAAACTGCATAACGTAGTGTGGGTGAAGTGTGACGCTCAGTGTGGTCGGCTCTGGCCATCGCCACTCCTAGCAGTGCCCAACTCTGCCGGCTCCCGTCTAATTTAAAAATGGGCAAAGACGTGGAGTGTGTGTGGAGCTGAGGTTGGCTGAATGAAGCCTGGCTGCTGAAACCAGAAAACATGCGACGCCACCCACCTGTCACGCAAAGCGGCCATGCTCTTAATTATTTATTAATAGCTTCAAGCCTTGAAACGGGTGAGAATATAAAAATGCACCCCACATACAGTGAACAGGGAAATTAGCTATATCTCCCAAAACAGTCTTTGTACCAGGATGTAAACATGTTTACTTCTTACTTTTTGAGCCAGCCTTAAGTAGTGATTTAAGGAACTGCAGTTTTTGGCACAATTATTCAGATCAGGAGGTTGCTGCTTGGTTAAATCCAATGTTGCTGCAGAACTAACAGTAGCTAACCCTTGCTTTGGTTTGACACCAACCGGTGTGACCTGTTGCCAACACAGCCACCTTTTTAGTTTCCTATTGTCTTTACATCACTATGAGTTGTTTGGGCTGGTACACACACAGTGCAGCCCAGTTTATTTGAGTCTTCTCAAGAAACACCAAAATGGCTGTTCTACTTGAATCAACAAAAGCATCCGTTGACATATATATATGCTTTCCTTGGTATTCAGAACAAACTAGAGATTAAACTGTATTTATCAACCGCAGTTGTTGTCAAAATGACTCATATACTTGGCAGCTGTTAATATACCTGGGTGGTACCTCTAAGTGTAGCCTGTGTGTAGGAAACACTGGAGTTGATATAACATGAATATATAACTGAATAACATAAACTGAGCTAATAGTATCAGAAAACACAAGATACATCTACAAACAGCATAGTTCTATTTTTTGTCCCAGAATTTTCATGTGAATGTGTACATTTCTCTTTGCCTCCTGTCAATCACCCGCAGGAAGACATAATCACAGCATGATGTCTTACGAACTGTGCTATCACACTCAGGCTCTCTCGATGTGCTGGGACAGCAGCTCCTTTAAAGCATTAGTTTCTGCATACTTCTTATTTAATATTAAACAATCTAATTACAAGACAAATTTGCTTAATGATTGGGGTAAATGTAGAGAATAAGTAGACAACATTAAAAGGCTTGAACTCTAAATGAAATATATGCTATGAAGTCCCATTAAAAGACAAAACACAGGGACAGAGTTGTTTTCATTTCTCCCAAATATATTACTCTAGAGCTCATAACAGAAATTATTAACCATGCAGCTGCACTGGAGTTTAATAAGCACTGAAAAAGGCATTTCAGGAGTTGACAGAGAAATGTGTGGAAAAGGATTGCTCTGAATATATTGGGATAGAAGAAGAAGAAAATTGGTACAAACATCTTCTCTGTGCTGACATTTAAACATAAAGGAAGCAGCTGCTGTTGAATAGTGTCATCTTACAGGTAAGAACACAGCTCTTGTGAATGCCTTTAAGCGAGGTATTAAATCTGCTCCAGTGTTTAGTAAGACAACACTAGAGGTGTATGCAACTATCAATTGAATCCACTAACACTAACCTACAAAATATTCAGAAGCGCAACAATTGAATGAATCTGTGAATCAATATTACAAGAGGAACTCATTGATTTGAGGACTCCTCCTCAACCTCTTTGTTTTCCGGCTGTACAGGGTGTTTACACAGTTTGTGGCTGCATCCTGATTTCAACTAGACTTGACAGTTGTGCCCTTGATGTGGGAAGCTGCAAATGTTCTCACGTCTTACGACTCTTTTCCAACTATCACTGCAGAGGAATATATAACACCAAATGCACTGCTGGAGGCAACCTATCATAACAATAAAATGATGCATGGTGTTTTAACAGTTTCTCCTCTCCATAACAAATAAAAACAGCAGCAGTTCTCATTTTGAAATGTATTTCACAGCCAGTGGAGGGGTTTAATCAAGGAAGGTATGTCTTTAGAAAAACAATATAGGTTATTGGATGTGGAGATGTACTTTTTGAAATTAAAGATAGTGCAGATTTGGATGACAACAATATTTTTTCTGTGACACCATCAACATTTCACATAGAAAATATGGAATGACTCATAAAAAAGTTCCAGAGTGAATCAAAAGCCAGACTATGGCCGCACTGATGTCATGATGTAATCATCGAGCCACATACACACCAACGCTGTCCTCGGGTTATGCTACTGTTAGGCTTCAGGGAGCTTTTATAAATCAGGATCATTGCAAGTGTCCTAGGAATACAAACAACACACATACACACACCGATGCACATACACAAACATTGTAAATTTAAATCTCAAAGCATCTCCACACGCCGTTGCTTGAGCATCCAGTTCAGGCTGCGCCCACACAAAAGCAAACACACAAACTCGTAGTTTTATTGTTGGTCCCTCTCCAATATGGGGCTATAAGCATTGGCCAGTTTTATGTCTTTTAATTAGTACATTGTCACCATAGCAGCCTCCAGCTGGCAAACAACCACCTCCTTACACACATACATAAACAATGGCAGAGGTAGAAAATAAAGAGGAGTGTGTTTAGTGTGGAAAATGTGCTACAGGAAGTCACATCGCAGGATGTCAACCATACGCCTTCATTATGACAGGTAAACTGTGTGTGTGTGTGTGTTGACACGTGTGTACCTGAAATTAGGTGCAGAGGCCCATTCCAGAGCTAGGCAGGCCAGGTCCACAGCAGCATACACCAACAGGAAGAAAATGGTTACAATACTGGCGATGGTGTTGAGTTTCCCAGAAAACAGCACCAGCTGGAAAGAAAGAATGAAACAAAGGAAGAGGGAGAAAAAGACAGAGGGAAAAGAGAGAGGGGGATTAACATTCACAGCAACCAGTCATTCCAAAGTGGGACAGAAGAGTGCATTTTAATGCCTTTTTCATATGACCTTTTCCAGAATCCACCTATTCAATAACATAAAAATATGAATTCAAACACTTGATTTGCATGTTCATGTGCTTTTTGAGTGAAAATAATATAATGAAACATCTGATTTATAAGTAATTGACACAGATTACCTCACTGTCATCTTCCTTCATATGGAAAGAGGCAACACAAGCTTTTGTATCCGCCTTTAACCCTCCTACTGTATGTGTGGGAGTTAAAGACACCTCTTGATGTGACTTAAGACATTTAAAACTAGTCTGTTTTGAATAACAATTTGTCTCTTTGACATCTTTAATGTTTTTCCCACAAGCAAATTTGAATTATCTTGTT
>NW_023340257.1:5975151-5988029 GCF_004916995.1 Morone saxatilis | reverse complement strand
TTAAAAATTCTTGGAAACATCTGCTCTTTCTCCCTCCCTGATGTCATAAATCATGCTTGTGCATACATGTGTCAAACAAAGAAAACAGAAACCTTCTCTCTTAAGCCGATGAATGTGAAAACAGCCTGCTAGTGTCGAACTCTGCACAGCGAAGCGCAAACATCCAAGTGAAGTTATAATAAGTGAAACAAATTGTGGAGTGGAGCAGGACCTTAAAAGGACTTAGGAATTAGTGCACATTTAGCAGTGAAGTTGCAGGCTGTGGAGTTGTGTAGCAGAAGCTATTGGTCTTCCTACAAATATTTCAGCCGTTCAAATTCTTTTTATTGGTTAGCCGACCGTGGTAAAAAAAACTGCCTACAGTTCCTACATTCAGGTGATTAAAACACTAATGAAAACATTTCCATGGATTTTTTTATTACATTTCTGCAGTAGATTTTTTCTAAATGTTACACACGGCTTCTGACTCTGGCAATTTCTAGTGGTAGTATCAAATTAGAAACTGTGGCAGACAGCTGTTACCCTGCTGTATCCAGCCCCTGACTAAATGATGTTTGTTGATATTTTACTGAATCCAAATCAAATATTGAATGCACTTATCAAATCGGAATCCTTTCAATGCTGGAGATCCAGAATTACATTTATGAGCCCCAAAAAGTATAGCTTTGAGTGGTCAGAAGACTAGAAAGGCGCTATAAAAGTACAGATCCATTTACCATCCATTTAACTGGGAAATTCCCGATGTAACCCAATCAGAGTTTAACAGAGTATGGTATTTTGTAACCTAAATGGAACCCGTTATCAGATCCCAAACAGCCAGGATTGTTCCCTTTTGTTAAAACTTACACCATCAAAATAATTAGAAAAATGTTCTAATTAGAAATAAAAATTCTACACACAGGGGCTTTAAGTAAGCTATTATTAAGGCCAGATGTTCCCCAAATTGTTCAGGTCAACTGAGTATTAGTCCATTTTGGTCCCAAGAAAACCTTATGAAGATTTTCTGCTGTTAGATATGATTATCTGTCTGCACTGAAGCTGGGAGGTGAGAGCAAGGATAGATTTGACCAACATCTAGGGAGCAAGACACTGTTAAAATGAAATTGTTCTAAATTTCCTGGGGACCAGTGTAGGACCACAGGTGGTCCCCAGGCTCCACTTTGGCAGCCACTGATTGAGGCTAATGTTTAGTGTTAATTAAGATGGTATCTAGGCTGCTGTTCAAGCTGCATGCAGTCAGCTATGTTAGCTGCAGCTGCTATGTGACAAAACAGCCGAGCAGAGTTACGTATAGAATTCTCAGTGGCTGATTTGGAGGGAGAGTAGTACATCCAATAATACTGACAGTGCATGAATGTATGAGATTCACCCTCCCACTCTGACTGAGGAGTGGTAGGTGCCTTCTAATACAGGAGGGAAATGATGACCCCATTAGAAGTACTGCTCCCTGCCATGTTCTCTGACATCAGAATGTGTGAACAGGGCTGCGTGTGGCTCACTGAGAGTTACCACAGATGTGAAAGTGAAGAATGAAAGCAGCAAAAGCTTCCAGCGTTTCATATACATTACATTCTTTCTATAATAACCACATTTATGGTCGCATTTATTTTGGAGGAAGTAGCAAATATTTGTGTCAACATAGTAGAATTTTGTACTTATAGCCGACTGAAAGCTACATTGTTTGAATTTTTTTGGCCACCTAATAAAGCTGCTTTGCTGAACTATTTATCAGGCGTCAAAGAAAGCATCTATGGGTTGCATCAAGTCCTGAGGGAAATATCTGGCTGTTAAATGCTCAACTATGTTTTCTAGCTATCTGCTAACTGTGTCTACTTGCTGTTTAGTGAGTGTACAGTGGGTTTACCACCACTCCTTCTATTTGAGTTATTTAGAATAATACTTGTAAATATAGTTCAAATCAACATCAGAGCAATAATTACTCCCAAGATTCTCGTGTGTGTTTCTGAAAGCTTTGATATATTTGACTTAAAACTAAATGATATCTAATAAGAATAATCTGAAAAGTAAACAAACTGAAGTCCATTATTCAACACCCTAATTGAATGCTATATCGGTATGTGCACATTGTTTTTATCCACACATAGTCAGCTCTGCCCATCACAGAACTGTGGCTTAACTACTGTGTAAATTATACTCGTACCAACAATCGCATTTTGAATTGTGCAATGGCACACTTTCAAGTTATAACAATGGAAATCATCCCCATCACCACCTTGAACCACACCTTCCTACTTTGATGGAAGAACACAAAGTGTGCATAAACATTACATTTTCAGGCACAGGCCATCATTAGTTCTTCTGTGCTGAATGAAACATTTTCTCTGGATGTTTCATCATCATCATTAAGTGTGCTTTCTTTATCTGTATGCAAGCTGCTGAAACTGATTGCACAGAACAAGGAAGTGACTACTGTACTGTACCTGAACAAGTATAGTTTTTCTGTCCAATTATCGCACGTTTTACGATTGGCTGTTGAGAACCTCCGCTGGAGTTTATTTTCTTGAGCTCAAGGGCATATCATTGGTATTTATGGAGGGGAGAAAGTAGCAAAAAAAAAAGCTGACTGTGATCACTTAACTTTGTGACTATGAAGCAGAAGTAAACTGAAGGGGAGAGAGAGGAGAGAAGGTAATGATGGGGAATTGTGATTAATGATGTCACATTATTGACAGGCAGTCAGAAAGACGGAGAAAATGATGAACTGAGGGAGCAATGAGGACGGAGAAGGGGAGAGTGAAAGAAGAAAAGTGGAAAAGATGAGATGGGAAAGAAGAGAGGGGAGAGAAAGAAGGACAAGTGAAAAAGAGAAGATGGGTAAGAGAGCATCTCTGACCTCTGGCAGTCAAAGTCAGTGGGTGTCTCTCCAGCGCTCCCCTGGGAGCCGGCTCTACCAGAGCATTAATTAGCCATTAACTCAGACACAGGCCAGCATGGACAACTGCTGTCATAGCGCACAAAGCGTGTGTGTGTGTGTGCGTGTGTGTGAGCAAGCACACACGCACACTAAATCTCTCCTGGGTATGTGTTTGTGTGGCCATTTAAAGGACTGTTTTTACTGGAAAGCAGTGTACATAAATTCCACTGAAATAAGTGGGCTCACACAGACACTTTTATTAAATAAGAAGAATTGAGTGGAAGCGGCTGAGTAATGCTTTGGACTACAAAGCCAATGCTTTTCCCGAAATGTCTCCAGGTAACAACTGGACAGTGCTTGTGTGTGCTTGGGTTCGGCTAATGAAGCGATTAGTTACAGTAAATAAATACTTTCTGAAGTAGATTTATCGAGAAATAATCAAGAAAATGTATACTATTTTGCCCTCAGCCAGTATGATCAATAAACAGATTTTGGGTGATTATTGTAGCTGCTTTTACTTTTTTTTTTTACTTACTTTTACATAAAAGTTATGGTTGTTTAAAGGACTTATACTGCGGTGTACCAGTGACAGTGAATATTCAGCCTAAACCCTAAAATCCAACAGACAATGCTTGTGATTCCACAAGCGCTTCAGTGTGTCCCAGAAGCGTCTCTCCGGTCTACTCTACAGAGAATACACAACTGGTTTGTTTTGATGGAAGCCGCGACCCAACCACATTGAGCAGCACAGAGCAGATCACATTGTCAGGAAGTCAGATACAGAAATCGCATTAAGAGTCCGAATTTTAAAAATAAAATACCCCGTATGGACTGCGGATGAAGTGTCAAGCCACATCTGTGTGGCATAAGGCCAGAAGTCAATCATTCAGAGGCAGGTCAGAAGAATTTGACACGACAAACAATGATAAGCTAATTGTGGAAGTAGAGAAACACAATGTTTTGTATCCTCTTAAGGACAAAATACACAAGTCAACAATGCCAGGCAGGCAAGGCTCTCTAAAGACACTCCGCTTCTGAAACGCTCTAGGTGGCAACTGAAGACACATGGATAATGGAGCCAAAAAAGTCATAAAGCTGTGCCCCGTAGAATTTTGGGGTAAGGAATGCCCCAAAATTGGGCATCCAGTAACTTCTTCATAACATTATAGCTAGAACTAGAGTGGTGAGACTTGGTCGAAGCAATATATAGCTTGGAGGCAAGCAGCACCTGAGAGGACAAGTTGTAAGTTATGGTGAAGACCCACTAGAAGTGAACAAATTGTGCATCAATGCCTTCACCACTTCTTGTTGTTGCTGTGGGCATATTAACGTATGCAAGTTAGCGAGTGAGCTAGCCAAAATGAGTTTTTTTCCACTGGGTGGCTGGACTGAATCCTGTAGAGTAAGGAGCTCAACTGACTTGAAAGAAGTCAGTTGAGCTGGTTAACGCTTCTGATAAAGACCTCCCTGTGGAGGTGTTCTGATCATGTCCAACTTGGAGGAGATCATGAAGTGGATTTGAAAATATCTGAAAATATTGACGGCATTCGCATTAACTGTTGCAATCAAGACTGTGAATTGGGATTGAATGAGGCATTGAATAAAACTGACTGGCATTATGTGCCATTTCAGTATCACATTCGTTTGTGCCAGGCTGCATCTTACTTTTACCCTCACCTCCAGCCCTATCCTACTCAATCTTCTCTCAACTTTTTCTGTTTTTCTTCTCCCCTTATTTTCCCTTTACTTAAAAGTCCCATAAAAGAAAGCCTTGGCTCGTGCCGCCCCGCTCCTCCTCCTTCTTCCTTTCCAACCCTGCAGTGTGTGAGTGTTCACGGCGAGATTACAATCAGACTTTTGTCATCAGTAAATCATTCAAATGGTGGAGGAAGAGGCAGAGAGAAAGAGGACGGGAGAGTCAATGATCTCTGATGGCAGTGGCGGCACAGCTAACGATTTCCATCTAATTGCTCCTCCTCCACTCCAGGAGAGTGGCAAGGGATGAAGAGAAGAGAACGAGCAAGGGACACAGAGAGAGAGAAAGAGCGAGAGAGAGCACAAATAATGACAAGCCATTCAGCCCTTAACACTCACCTCTGATAATGATGGGATAGTCAGGCCTATTTGCTCTTAAGATCCTCCTCCTCCTCTTTGTCTCTCTATCCTCACCCTCCTCCCCTCTGCCAATATTTTCTCCTCAGTCTAAATTGACTTCTTTCCCCCACTTAGAAGACACAATAGAAAGGAAAAAAAACACCACAGGCAGATTTTTGGTCTTCTTCGGTCGAAATTTTAAAAAAAAGTGTCAGTTCCTTCAGCTGTTGTAATACTACTGTATTCCTGGCCTCTGTCTGATCAGTCCATGTCTGTTCTTGAACTATTCTTATTCTAATACTATTTATTTTATCCCAGATGGGAGCCACATCAACCATTGAGGATAAGCTGTCTATGTATTCCATAGTGGGGAAAAAATGAGCTACCACTCCCAACTAGATACAGTGCACATTCAACCACAGCACACCTTCTCGCTTGTGACAAACATACCCTTGTAACACCAAATACCTGTGAATTAAAACTAAAAAGGGACACAAATGCCTCCAATAATCAAGAATAACGATAACCAGGAACTGGGAGAAATTTAGCTTCAAATCTGAACCTTGACAACCAAGTACAAAGGGGATATTCTGTCTTGTTTTTATTAGTTGAGAAGTATCTCTAAAATCAAACCATTTCTGTCTGCTGCTGACCTGCAAAATGTTATTCATGCCTTCATTTCATCCCATGTTATTATTGGAACAACACTACTAACTATATTCAGCAGCACTCAGTGAAAGAGAACACATTACTCCAATTTTAGCGTTCCTTCACTGACTTCCCATTTCACAAGTCAGTTTAAAATTGTATTAATTATTTATTATTTAAGTCCTATAGTACAATGGTGTCTGGAGTAAAAATCCAAAAGGTCATCTGCAAAAAATATAATTTGGAAGAAACATTCTTGGTTTGAAATCAACTGACTCCTCACTCTACAAAATGTAAGCACCACACAGCATCTTTAAGGAATTGTTTTTTGTTTTTTGTAAAGTCACTGATTGAGAGGAGAGAGGCAATTTTAGATGCAGAAAATGAAAAACAGCACCTTTCCCTTTTGTGAGATCTTTCTAGTGGTAAACAACACAATTAAACTGTTACATTAAAATATTCACACACTTCTGGGAAACTTTTTGAAAACTATTAACCCAAGATACTTCTGTGGTCCTGGAGCACTTTTTTGGAATGCAATAATCAACAAAATAAATGACTTCAAGCATTATTTGTTCAAGTATCTGTATTCTTGACCCCTGAAGCCTTATAGTTTGAGGCCCATTGATCGTAAAACAACAAATGGTAGAATACAATTCAAATCTTTTTCCTTTTAATTTAATAGAGCCAGCTTTTGAATGTTGCCCCAATTCAGGGAAGCAGTGTCTGAAATTTGGACAAAAGGTACTCAGGGGAGAAACTGCTGTGTCTGGAGAAGAAATGTGATTTCTTTGTCCCTTTTCTCCTCAGACAACACCTTGGTTACATTTCTTTGCCTTTTCACTTTTCACCACATTAGATCAAAATAAAAGTACTTTTACTTAATATGTCATCCGTCAATACCTGAGCAGATGTGATGCCTTACTTGAAAGAGGCTGAAAGTATCAGTATCATGTTTATTATCATTCATCTCTTCATCTCCCACTAACCTGCACAAGGAACCAGGAGATGAGCACTGAGACCCAGGGGTTACCACTGTGGGACGTCTTCTTTGCCGGAGATAGCACCTTACCTGCAGGGATGAAAAGAGATCATGGTGAAAACAACATACCCTTCAAATTTGAGGGAATTATTAGCATAAAAATGACACTGAATATTCTCTAGCAGCAACTTCCATATAAGAGTATCGGTATTGACCTTTATAACCCACATCAGTGAAAGCCTGGATGCATACATGGACAGAAAGGTTTAATTAAAGAAAGAATGTACGTAATGAATTTACCATCATTCTCCATTACATGTCAGCAGGCAATTCTCCCAAAACTGGAAAATGTTGCACAATTCTGGACACATTGCGAACGTGGACTAACTGAAACTCACTCAAATAGATGTTAATCATTCAATAATTGCACAAGTTCACACTTGTACAGTGTAACTTGAGCCCCTCTATTGACACCTCCTCCTCACTACTATTCCTGACTATCTCTGACACTCTACTGGTCATAAGCTCCATAAAATATTAACATTTGGCATTACTTGGCATGCAACGTTTGCTGCCAGTGGACATTTTCTTAGTGAGTTACAAAAAATAGAATATGAAATAAGAAACAGAACTGATGAAAGCCTACAATGCGGTAAAGGTCTGTAGTTTTTCACATCCCATAAGAGCTCAGTCATACAGGATTTCTAACAATTAATGCCTGCTCTTGCAGATGCACACAACTCCTTCTGCTTGCCACTGTAAACCCCACCCCGCAGGATAAATGAGACATGTATTCCTTCTTGTTTTTTTAAATCTAAAAGAAATGCTAAGTCTGTGTTTAAGCCAAAAATAGCACTGTGTGACAAAAACACAGACCCCTCGTTCATTTCACTGAGACTACAGTGTTGACGTAGCATTGCAGACTGAGAAAAAAAAAAAAAAGCTAAGTAATAAAGAAGTAAGACAAAAAGCTGTTCCAACACAATGTGATGTGGCAACACCCTGCACTGACCAATCAAAGGTTAATGAGTCTTAAGCAGTCTGAGATAAGATAAGTCCTTTTAGCACACACTTTTTTTTGTGTTTCCACAGACAAAGTTTCTGTGCTGAGCTGCAGTGGAGGGCGTTAACACAAGGAGAATTTTTTATACTAAAAAGCCTAACTCTGTAACTCACTTGATTGGATGCACTGACTTCAGATAAACTTTGGAATGCATTTTTGAATGAAATAAGAACTGTGGATTTTGATTATTCTATGTTTTAATGGTGCACATTTTAGTAAATGACTTTGTAAACTGAAAGGGGCAAGGCTGTGTTCAGATAGACAAGTGTGCTGTGTGAAAAAACGCAGCCCTCTTATTCATTAGAATGGGACCACTGTGCTGGCTCCTGCAAAATAATGTGGGGTCTGACAACAAAAGAGTTTCAAGTCTTTGCACTCAAGTCTCAAGTCAAGACAGGTAAGTCCTAAACTTTGAGTTTTGAGCCCTAAACAAGTTACAATTCACAGTCCACTAAATGTAATGCCACAACAAAATGAACAGAATGAAGTTATCTTTGGTATCATTTTTGCCAACTGGCGCTCAGTAACGTAATGTTAGCTCTTCATGGTTCTCTCCTGCAACTGGATTGGATGCTGTCAGATCGATTCAAACAATGTGGATGTGGGGAACTAAGTGTGGACTGGTAATGAATACTGTTATTAGTGTTTTAGGAATTAAAGAGAAATTAATTGATATTGATAAATAACATTTTAATCTTAGGGCTTGGGGGAAGGTATCAAGTATTTTCCAGTCAAAAGGCTCAAGTCCAAGTGAAGACACAAGTCACTGGTGTTACATTCCAAGTTGATTTGCCAGTCTTTTGTCATGTTATCAAGTCTGGTATGAACTCATCAATTAAGAGATTAATTAAGAGTCATGTGACTCAAGTCCACACCTCTGTTAAAAACCAATGTGCAGTGTTTTAAAATCTGACAAGTCATCAAACTCATGGATCTATAACTTCAACTGGCCTCCCTGGATCATATTTCATCAGATCACCAGTACCTGAAACAACACATTATATTGTGTATTTGTTCAGTCCTGCTAATACAACTAAACTGCAGTAAAATAAGTTAAAAATAACCCTCAATAAATGCCTGGGCCTGCTTAAAGTTAAAGAAAAATTACAACAGCTTCATCTTATGGCCAGAGAAACTAAAAGCAGATTAAAACACATAGATTGTGCTCCTTTTTCTCTTATATTTCATGTTGTTTCCTATAGCAACAGATATAAATCAGATTATAGAAAATCAGACCTGAGAGCAGCAGCGATAATGTTACAGTTTACAGATCAGATCAAATTTGGACTGAGGACGTCAATTTCTAATGTTACTGACATTTAAACCAAATTCATGTAATTAACTACACGTCTAGTCAAGAAAAGAGAGATCACGAGAGAGGGAAAGCGAGTGGGCGGGCGAGACAGCGAGGCTGACAAACTAAGCTGACACTTAACTTTATTTCATACCTTATATGGCTGTATGGTTTACTGGAAGACAATTCATTTACATACAGCCTCTCATTTAGTTTTTTCATACACAACATTTCATCTTATGGCGATGATGACTGTGTTGAAAGGATTAGCAGCTCTGTACAGCCACACATCCAGACTGAAACACAGGCCCAACAACAGAGATGTGAGAAGATATGGGCAGGGCGGGGGGAGGGGCAACTCAAAATGGGGGAGACTGGAGGCGGGGAGGAGGGAGGTGCAGGCTGGTGGAGAGGGAATCCGAGTTTAAGACTAAATTTCACAGCTGATAAAGGACTGGAATTAAATCAGCGAGACTTTAAAGTCAAATCAATGCAGCTGAGAGGAGAAGACTGAGTGATGGAGAGGATGGAGAGAGACAGGACAGAGGTGAAGGAGTTAGAGATTAGCGAGTTATAGAGAAGAAAGAAATGGAAGATGTGTGGGATGGCAGGACAAACTCTGCATGCGTGTGTGTTGGAGAATTGACGCATCCATCACTCCGTTTGCATAGGACAGTGGCAAGGTTAAGCTGTGAGCGGCACGCATGAATGACAACGACGAGACCAACACACACACAAACGTGTGTATGCAGTGTGGTCATACGAACCACTTCATCCCCCTTACAAGAACATTACACATTTACGGTTCCACAGTCGTTGACTCTTAATTAAACAGATTAATCTAAGTTAACCCTTTGTCTGTTGGTGAACAGACAGCTGAACATGAGTCATCTGCTTCTGATCACTCCACGGAGGAACTCGCACTAATACAGTCATTTACCTCCCGTGACACACGCGCACACGGCTACACGAGTGGACAAAAACAGGCCAAATCAATTTGCAATAGACTTAAGAAAGGAGCAGAGCACGGGATAAGGAAGTTGCTCACAGTCATTAATAATGAGAAAGCAGCAGCAGGCAGCGTGGATTCACACAGCGAGGCAGGGAGGGATGGAAATCACACGAATGCTGCGTTCGCTTGAGATGGGAAAGACTGTGGAAATAACTGCATGGTTAACATGACAAGTTTTGCTTTAAAACTTTCAAGAAGCATTAATTATGCTGCTTGTTGTTTTATTGATTTCTTTAAATAAAGCAGACAATCTATATATCCTTAAGGGTTCAGGATTCTTGAAATTAATCCAACATCTCATAAAACTACTGAAGCCGAGAACAGCCATGCTTACAATTATTTTTTTATCTTGTTATCTCAGGAAAACAAAAGACTGATTTCTCCAGATATTGAGATAATCTATCCCAAGAAAACAACTTTTGTTTTCTCAAGATCACGGGATAATTATGGAGAACTTGAAAATGAGTGTCTGGTTCATTTTATGAACTGACTGTAGGGGAGGATTCATAGCTGAACTGAACAGAATTGTTACCAGACTGTACATCTGAGAGCTCATTAAGCTATTAATTTCTTGGCAATGTGATGCAAGACTGACAAAATACAGGAGGAGAAGAATGAGATTTAATAAATTTCTTTGTAGTCTAAATGTAATGCATTACACAAATAGTGACAAGGTCCCACACCTTCAGACAGTCTCTGTCTGGAAGTAGTGAAGAATGGAAAAAAGTAATCGAAAAAATAATGACAAAAGGCAGCTTGAGAGAGAAGTCTGGCCAGGGACCATTGTTCTCACTCCCTGTCTCTCTCTCCACCCTTATTTCCTGTCACCTCTGTAGTTGGCTATCCAATAAAAGGCATAAAATAACAAAAAGAAATCATGACATTAAAAACCAAAAACCAAAAATGTGTTTGTTTTATTTGAAGTAGATATATTATTATGACAATCCCTATTTAGCCTTGTTGTTATCTAAACTTGTTGGTGAGATTCAGAAGTCAGAGATATCGGAGTCAATCATGAAGCTTTTAGTTCCTCAGTAGAACGTACTATATAACTAATTTTAACGAAAGTGTGTTCTATGACGCATCTGTGTCATAACAAAAATAAAATGAAACACTCCGCTTCTGCAAAAAAGGGAATCAAAAGGAAACTCTGTGATAGACGCTAATTTGCCTTGAAAGCTTGGAAGCTATAAGTTTTGAGATAAGATTTTTTCCAGTCTGTCTTAAAACAATATTCAAGTGCAGTCAGTCTTTATCTCAATCCACTGGGAAATTTATTTTACTTTCTTTAAGAGAAGGATTTAAAACTCAAGGTTTGGTTGTTTACTTGCATTTACTGAAACTAGAATGGGCCTTCCTATTTAAAGTGTTGTGGAGTACTTTCATTTTCCAAGAATAATACATTTTTGCATCTGAACCACTGGCTGAAAAGAAACGTAAGTATTAAGGGGCTAAATGTTGGTGACGAGAAATTAACCTCATGTAATATTTAACCTCATAGAATGCTTTAGGAATGCGTTAAAAACCTGGAAATGAATTAGCATTTTTGCACCTCCATTTCCCTCGCCTCGAAGTCTATGGGTTTCTTGGTTAGATTCCTCAAATAAGGTCTGTGGATAACACAAGCTTAAGAGGTTTTCATCTTTTGTTATACAACATAAAATACATCAGTAAATACCCTGCCCATGACTTTTGAAATGTTTACGCGTCTTGGGCTGTTGCTAACAAGTGGCTAAATGAGACTCCAGAGGTTATGGGTGACATTAAATGTCATGATGCTGAACACTTCAGCGATGGTGACGTTGAAGTTGTGTGACCGTGGTGTAGTTTCTTTATAGCCTAAAGTTAGCTTTTACTTCTGCTGATTGAATTTACGCCTCGAACATCATAACAGTGGTGTTCATTTTTGGAATATCATCTTGCAGAACAAAATGTGTAAAATGTTTATGGCCACAGAGCGTATTTTGCAATGATTCAAACTTGTATTAAAAATCCCCCATTGACTTTTTGTCTACTGAGCTTGTTAGTTGATGGTGGGGTCTCAAGTATTTGGCCCAAACTGAGATGATGTCATCAGTTTTTGTTTTTAACCTTGAAAAATTTGTAATATTTAAATGGGTTACACAGAGCTTTTAAATCAAGTCTGAAAAAAGATAGTTAAGTTTTTTTCAAACATCAACAAAATGGTTTGGGGTGTCCAAGGAGACCATCCGATGTCTTCATGAGAAAAACCCCCCATTAATTTGAACGTTTTTATTGATGTAATAAAAAAAAATAGAAAAATAGGCCTATTTCACTTTGTTCACTGAAATTCCATCAGTGTTGTTCGTCTCTACCCAAAAGCCTATCTTTCTCTCTCCCCCCAACAAGAACTCTAACTGCAGTTTCAGAAGAAATGCCTCCCCAGAAGGAAATGTTGTGCGACCTACCAAACAAGTCGTCCCTTGCCAGGGCGTAGAGGATGCGTGAGGCTCCGATGAGGTTGCTCATGGCAGCGGATAGAGTGGAGGAATAAACCCCGATGGTGACAAAGGGGTGCCAGATGTTGATGTCTCTTAGGAAACTGTAATCCCTCTGAAGCAGGACACTGTAAAGGTTTGGAGAATACAATTCAAGAGATTATTATATTATAACAACCATGCGTGGAAGTCCGGGCTTTTGTACAAACCAAGCACCAAGAAAATCATTACATTTTTCAGTAGAAGTATAAGCATCTTTAGTTTCATTTGATAGTTTTAAGTAGAAAGCCACAAATATGGGGAAAAAATGAGATAAGATGTGAAAAAGCCACAACTGAGCAACAAAGAAACATACAATGAACTAATACTAATATATGCATAAAAGAAACCTGACCAATGGATAGCCTATGATAGGCGTTTCATCCCCGGTTCTCTTGACCAGACATTTAAA
>NW_023340257.1:5967175-5975051 GCF_004916995.1 Morone saxatilis | reverse complement strand
TTTTGTTTTATTTTTTATTTATTTTATTTTTCTTTGTCAGTGTTTATATGTTGCTTAAAAAAAAACAAAAAGGCAATAAAAATAAAGTATAAAAAAAAAAGAAACCTGACCAGTTCATTGGCAGGGTTATCATCAGGTGCTATTGGTTTGTTATATCTATATTAGCATGTATGTTGGAACATACGCAAAAATAAGTTATGGAGCTGTTGCAATTGTAATTTAAGGTAAAAAAAGAAAAACGTTCATCTTACAAACTCTTAAGCCAAAACAGATGGGAAGTCTTATGGATATGAAAGCTCCAGAAAAAGCTGGTCTCTGCGGACTATGAGCCGGGACTGTTTTGCCTAACTAAGTTTAAAAAAGTCGACAGCCATGCTAAGGTCTTTAGGCACAGTGATGCTTTGAGCTAAATGCTAACAATGACAATGCTTAGATGCTAACTTTTAGATTGCATACTGTTGACCATGTTCACCATGTTCACCATCTTAGTTTAGTGTGTTAGCCTGCCACGATTAGCTTACTAGCACAGAACAGCTGGAGCTGATGAGAAAGTCCTTCGTTTTGCAGGTATTTGGTCATAAATATTAATAAAAGTATTATGTGTATAAAATGTGTGACCTGATAACGGTGCTATCAGGTCACAGGGATCATCAAAGTTATTAAAATCCATCCTGTGAGAACAAGAATGTCAGCACCAAATTTCTTGGCAGCCCAATAGCTGTGTGTTATTATAAGTTGGCAACACTCATGTTCACGTCTAATGTAAATAAAGAATGGGAGGGAAAACAAGAAAAAGAACAAATAATCTACATCTACTGCCACAACATCTACAGCAGCACACAGAAGACACCCATCGTGTCTATAGCCATAAACAGATAAACTCATCATTATATTGCATTCATATCAGGAGATCAGAATCAAGTGGTCCAAAAGGTTGTGCGTCATTTCAAACTCATTTGTTCAGGGGGGCAAAACGTGTCCAATGAAAAAGAACAAGATTGAAGAGGAAGTGATGATTACTCTGCCAGGGTGTCTAATGATGAGATCCTGGAATAAGGGGCTCACTTCAGCGTGTGTGTGTGTGTGTGTGTGTGTGTAGAAGATGCTGCACTAGACATAAAGAAAGAGAGATCAGAGAGTACAAAAACCACAGCAGGGTGTGCATGATTGCAGCCTGCCCCCCACCTCTTTTCAATACAACGCAGCAAGAGAGAGGAGAATTAGAGTGCAAAGTATTTCTCTCTCTCTCTCTCTCTCTCCTGATCTATCCCAATCTCTGTGTTTCAACACAAACACACACACACACACACACACACACACACACACACACAATCCATCTATTCCCCTCCCTCATCACCTCCATCTCCCTCATCATGTTTTTAAAACCCACTCAAGGTTTTTTTTTT
The DNA here is from genome assembly GCF_004916995.1 of Morone saxatilis. Classification (NCBI taxonomy): domain Eukaryota; kingdom Metazoa; phylum Chordata; class Actinopteri; family Moronidae; genus Morone; species Morone saxatilis. The sequence goes on along the minus strand of NW_023340257.1, from coordinate 5,973,645 downwards.
CTGTCTCAGTTCACCCTCTCTCATTTTATTTCTACTTATACCAGTGTCCACTTCTTTCTTTCTTTCTCTCTCTTTATTTCTCTTGTAATTAAGAGTCTCATCACGTTTTCTTTCAGGTCCAGTGATTTTAATACTTATTATCATGGCCCTGTTAAGTATTGTTCACTCCATCCAAAGATCTGAGCACACTATTATTTCACATGGAGCCCGAGAGGCAGGCAGCGCGCGCACACACACACACACACACAGACTTTTGCATTACCACAAATCAACTAAACAAAGGTTCTGCGGAGAAGTTAACATCGGCCACGAAATTAGGAAATGCCAACTACTTTGTTTATTCAGCGTGTGTGTGTGTGTGTGTGTGTGACATGGGCATTGCAGTGAAAAGTTTATGAACCATTGCTTTAATCAGACTCTGACATATTCAAAACACCAAAAAAACTGTTCAGTGGTCTGATACGCAGGCAAACGCTTGGAAGGGGGAGTCTCAGTGTGTTGGTTGCAGGAAAATAGGAAAGGAGAATCTTTAAAAAAATAAAAATAAAAAAAAAAGATGCTAAGCATGATGAGGAACTAAAGTGTGCGTGTGTGAGGTGAGTGATGATGTGGGTCAAAATGTATAGGCTGATTATTAATTTCTCTGACGTGCAGCAGGAGCAAAATAAATCTGAAAAAGCTTGACATTTCCAAACTGGCTCTCAAAAACAAAGCCGCGCCAAACTAGGTGACAGCGATGACAAATGGTGTGTGTGTGTGTGTGTGTGAGAGAGCGAGGTTGTTCATGTGTTGGTCCTATAATAGAATGAACAACTATGTGTATTCTGTGTATAATTTTGTGTTTCTTCCAAAGCTGGGTGTATTCATTGCCAAGGGAGTACTTATATGTGACTCTGTGTATATACGTGTGTGTGTGTGTGTGTGTGGCCTGGATAGTAATTATTGATCAGATCATCCAGCTGAAATGAGCTCTGCCATCCAAATAAAGAAGAGAACAAAAGCGCGAGGGAGCGAGTGACAGATTAAAGGAGCTCGTTTAGAGGCGAGCAGGAAACAAAGCTAAAGGACTAAAAGGAGCCCGCAGAGATTGTTAGGACGATTGTTCTCGCTCCTCCCGGCCCGCTCCATCCTTCAGCTCATTTGTTTACCACCTTTATTCATGCCCTCATTTGTGTATTCATGCGTATTCATCTTTTTAATCCATCATTTCATGTTTTTGTACTTCTGATAATTCACCAGCGCTTTGGTCAAAACATTATGGATTAATTATCCGCGATTTTTCAAACGGGATGAAAAATGAAGGGCTGACAAGGAGTGTTTGTGTGTCTTTAGGTATATTGCAACACCGGTGTAAAATCTCACCACAAACAACGTTTATTTTGCTCGGTACAGCTCTCAGAGGGCGAGGTCGCTCCTCATCAGGGCTAACATAACGACTCAGGATCATCTAGTTTAATGATCCTGAAGAAAAAGGCTTCACAATTGCCAATAAATGCTCAAGTGGGATCATAGCTAGTTACTGAGATGGCTCCAGCTTATGGCTAACATCACTGTTATGCTCATTGCACCATTATGTGACCATTTGTGTCCCTGCAATATGGACCTGATGGTCCTGTAAGTCAATACCCCAACTCGCTGTAGAATTCAAAGGTTAGTTGCTCTTATGAGTCCATCAACATTACAAGGACAGCATTTATTTGTACTGCATTTTTCTTGTGTGTGTCCCTTTCTCTGTGTTTGCAAACAGGGATGGGGGGATATAATATTGATGTTTATAGAAAAAAAAACTGAGGTGATTATACACTAAGTAATACATACTTATAGATGTTATATTGCATTTCTGCTCATAGATCCTCCTAAATGTTACACACTAGACCATTAAGCTATAAACAGTCACAAAATGTTATAAATCCAGTTGCAGGAACGATACTTTCCACTCATATCTTCAAATGTTTGATGTGAAAGAGAATGTATTCTAATTATAATTATAAACTATTCTAATTATCTATTAACTCCCCCAGCTCTTTCATTCATTTCTATCCGCAGGATGTCTCTAGTTTTTCTATGACTCACTCTTTATGGAGTGTTTTCTCATGCCTCGGTGCATGGGGAGCTGTTTTCTTTCCAGTGCGTAATCAGTGCGTAGCCGTGGTCTCTGTTTCTTGTTCTTTTACAGTTTCATTCCCTCATGGTGAATATCAGGTAGAGTACCGTCTGTGCCATCTGTGTGCGTATGATATACTGTGATGAGCTATTGCCTCGTCTACCAACAATCACTGCTGCCGTATCACTGGAAAGTCTGGGCGCGACTTCCCTGATAAACATGCGCTTCAGGTACCACCAGCTCTCTAAAGACGCAAATAATTTTCTCTAAGTGCGTGTGGTTATTAGTGCAGTGTTTGTGAATTGGACTTTTTTTCATATGAATAGAAAGGCGGCAATTTTGCACTAAATGTATGCATAGTACCTAATTTAAATAGCCACAAAAAGCACAGCAACACTGTTTTCTTGGCAGCGCAGTTAGAGGTGCATTCTACCCTTTGCGGGCGCTTTGTGAATTTCCATGGCTTCCTTTTGTTTTAATTGTGCAGCTTTAGTGGTCGCAAAAGCTGTGCAATCCTTTTGTGAATTTGCCCCTCAATCCACTCGTGGTTGTACAGCTGTCTTACAGAGTGGAGGTTCTTCCCTCACAAAAGATCTTTGACGTGTATAGATACCATTGACTGTATATAGATACCAGCTTGCAGAGAGCACATAAACCCAACAACAGACTAGAGCGGCACAATTAATCATAATTTGACCGAAATTGCAATATCCAAATCGCAGAAGCAGCATTTTTTTATAAAGGTCAAATATGTGACAAAACAGCATTATAAGGAGGGACTGTAGTTCTGAAGAGCTGCCCTGACCTAAATATTTAGAAAAACATGTTTGGTACAGACCCCCCAGAAATGTCCCATCATTATGTTTTTTTCAGTAAATGAAAATTGCGACACAAAAATTATCATTTCCAAGAATCGTGACTCATATCGCAGTATCCGTCAAAATAATTGCAATATGATGTTTTTACCATATCGTGCAGCCTTACAGCCGACAGGGTTATTTTGGTCTGTCATCAAGTTACTCAGGGACTTTAATTAGCACCAGCTGATATGACCTGCCTTCATTAAATGTCTTTCATTGAGCCTCGAGCCTCGAGCCCAAGCCGAGATAACCCCGATAATACTACTATGACATCGTCTGGGTTATTTTTTCAAACTTTTAAAAGCTCCTCCAGAGCCACAGAATACATTACATAACTGTTTTCACAGGGTAGTGCTCCTCATGAAAAATAAACGGAACTTCTATGAGTGAAATTATGAGAGTATGGAGTGCCCCTTTAAGGGCCAACGAGAGGTTAACGTTGATCATATGATTGTTGAATTATCAACAGAATCAAACAAGTCTTTTTTCAGGGTTCCTGACTGTCTGGATGTCTGCTTTGTAAAAAGTATATAAGTATATAAAAGTGTAAAGGCAACACCTGAACTAAAAGACATTAAAAGGTGACAATTCTATGACCCAATTTTCCACCATGCCAGTGGGGGAAAAACAAAAGGAGGACTCTTTCTGCCAGTGGCAAAATCCTTAGAGCACACTGAGCAGTAACAGCCTGAACATGTGGATCTCAATTCGCAAAAGACCCGCGTTACTTTACAGAGTCTGTGGCCCGGTGTGCTTTGAATGAGTTCAGGCCTCTTAGAGATGACTGAATCGACTCCATAGCAACAAACGCACCAGCACAGAACTACACCTTTTACTGCTGGGATTTAGGGTTGTTCTTTAGCCTCACTTCACCTTGACCTTGGAGGTACTTTTAGAGTGTAGCCACAGTACACGAGGGGTAAGGAAGAGATACAGACACATAAAGAAGCAGCAGAGGAAAAGGAGGCAAACAGAAAGTAAAAGGGAGGCAGAGAGGGGTTGTAAGAGCCAGAGAGAGGGAGGGAGAGGGAGAGTTAAGTGCTCTCAGGGGAGTAGACTGTGGTTAAGGATTATTAAATGGGATCAATAACTAACAAGGCCTCTTTGCACGCACACACACACACACACTACTTCCTTCTCTCTCCTCCCTTCCTCAGGCTCCAGCCTCCCCTTCTCTACCAACTATTCACATGTACTCTGCACGTCTCATTTTCCCCGGCCCGTTTTGCCATTCACATTTTAAAATGTTTATCACATTTTTCTGCATACTTTCATCTTGTTTTACGGCTGCTCTCCATTTCACCAAATTTCCAATTATCAGCTGCTCTATTCAGTCATTCTTTGCACCAATAATTTCCAGCCACTTTTTGTATTACTCCATCATTTGCCCATAATGCTTGTACCAAGGGGTTGACTGATATGGGATAGCAATATCGACAGACGTTTTCTTTTCTGATAGTAAGGGTCAGACAGGATGCAGGAAAAGCACATACACCATCATGGGACAATAACAGTCTCCAGTGAGATGCAGAATACAAACAAAGAGAGCCAAATCTCATTCAAAATCGCATTGACATTTGTAATGATGCAAATGCAAGTTATTCTACAACATAACACCTAACCATATGCCTTGTGGTTCACACCATTTGAACTGACAGGAGATTGCACGGCAGTGTGGCTATAAGGATGGCAGTGTCAGTCTGTCGGTCCAACACTTTTTGGGCCAGACTGAAATACATCAACATTATTTGGATGGATTGCCATGAAATTACACAGACTTGTAACAACATTCATGGTCCACAGAGGATGAAGCCCACTGACTTTGGTGATCCCCTGACTTTCCCTATAGCATCCCCAGCATTACAACCTTTTATTGCCTTTAATTGATTGTGACAGCTAAAGAGTGACAAGAAAGGCGGAAAGAGAGAGGGGAATGACACGCAGCGTGGCTGTACACTAGAAAAAAAAAAAAACTAATAATACTATTGTTTTAATTTCTGTTTTTAGCTGTCATTTACAAAAAAGTGCAAGACTGTTAATATGACCAGTTTGTAAAGAAGAGACCATTAGTTAGTTTAGTTCTCAATCATATCACATGCTCTTTATCAGCAGGTGCCAATTACCCAACTGTCACTGAATTGAAGAAGTAGATTTAAACCTCAGCTTTTAAGCCAACATGGACAAGAACTCATCAAAGTGTGCATAAAACAATGATAATTCGAATGACATTTCTATGACAACTCCAATCCATCTGCTGAAGACGTTTGTGCACTACAGTCGAAAAGCTCCAGAGCAGTTATGCAGTTACTTTGTGGTGAGCTTCCAGTTTCCAACATCCAAATGAACTTTGAACCTTGATAGCTGTGATAGTCATTTATCTTATATGGACAGCAAACCCCAGAAATGTGTTTAATTTCTTCAGAAAGACGGATGAAAGAACCCTGAATGTGAGACTGCAGACAGTGGCCAGCCCATAAGTGACGTCAGGACTGCTCTCTACTCATCAACGCGTGTGTGGTATCTGATCAAAGACTTTAATTATAATATAGGTTTAGTGCTTCCCATAGATGACAAGTGAAGTACTCATCAAATATAATAAACTGCCTCATATCTTTCATGGACTACACAAAGTGCCTGCCAACCTATTTTGAATAAAAAAGCCAATATCTGAAACCACTGTCACCAAAATCCTCCCTTTCTCCCCACCGTCTGTTACTCTTCATCCCTGTGTCTCTCCCTCCAAATCCAGCAGCTTTTAATTCAGACTGGACATGTTGTCGAAGACTTGGCCTGTACTGCCACCATTGTCCTCCCAAAAAAAACTAACAGGGACAGCATGGAGAAAAAGGAGAGGGGCCGAAAGTGAGTGGAATCTCTGCAGGGGAGAGATAGGGGGCGAATAACAAAAGGAAGAAACAAGGCTGTGTGGACGGATGGATGAATGATAGACAAGGAGTGGAGGGAGAAAGGAGAAGGGGAAGCCAAGGATGCTGCTGTGGGGTGATAGTGCCAAGAAAGAACTGGGGGGAGAGGAGGGGAATGTAGGGGGAAGAAAGAAAAGGAACGAGTGAGGATGAAGGGAGAAGGGATCCTAGACTTGTTGCCTTACAATGACTACAGTCTGGACAAGGAGGGGCAAAAAGCCTGAGAATGAGAGGAAATTATGTAAAGACTGAGATGAACTACAGAGTGTGCGGTAACACACAAGGCTCCTAAATCTTCTCTGCCAAAAAGAGCAAGAATGAGTAGAGCTAAAAAGTTCATGGACTATATTAAAACCAAGAGCATGTTAACTTTGCCTTTGCAGCTCCAGAATGCTGGAAATCATTGGCAGGGGGAGGCGGGCTAAACTATTATTTACATATATTGTATAGTGTTGGCTGTAATGATTGAAAATTGTATAAATTGCATTAGTTGTGTTAGTGTCTGTGTGTCTGCCTGCCTAGGTGCAATACATTGCTTCCTTGTGTGAGGTTAATGTTTTTTGTACATGGTCCCTGACAAGT
>NW_023340257.1:5966837-5967075 GCF_004916995.1 Morone saxatilis | reverse complement strand
GTGTGTGTGTGTGTGAAGGGGGGGTGGGCAGATGAGAGACAGAGGCACTTCGGGGGGTGCGGATTGCACACACATTCACAAGGCTGCATGTCAGAGATAGCACAACAAAAGAAGGCCCAGCAGATTCAAATTAATATAATTATCAAGTCAGTTATTAATACAAAAGCTTCTATAGCGCAGGGCGGATTAGCCCACGGGTCACAGACGCACAGTGCTGTGGAAAACACACACACACACA
>NW_023340257.1:5966565-5966757 GCF_004916995.1 Morone saxatilis | reverse complement strand
ACACACACACACAGACAAAGAAGTCAGTCAAGCCAAGGCTAAAAAACCCACACACACTAAACCTGTTAGTTAATATTCAGGCATGAAACTATCAAACTGGTTCTAAAATAATAAAAAACTGAATGAGTCGTCACACTCACTCTGTTGCTTTAAATCTAGATTTAAGTTTCTAATCCACACACACACACACAC
>NW_023340257.1:5943157-5966472 GCF_004916995.1 Morone saxatilis | reverse complement strand
CACACACACACACACACTACCAAAAGAGCTTGATAAAGTAGCGACAGGGCAATCTGTCATGGTTGGCTAGCTGGTCACACGAGGTTAATAGATTCCCCTCTATCTCACATCCCCTCAGCCTTCATTGCCATCATCAGCAGCCCTCTTACCATAGTGGCATATCATCAGCGATAATCTCAAAACAGACAAAATATGGGGCGGCTCTATTAACAGTGACCTGAAAACCAGTTGTACGGCTTTCACATCCAAATGTGCTTCATTTTTTTTTTTGCAGCGCTAATAGCTGTGAAGCAGAAAATATCCTCATACGAAGCACACACTCCGTACTCTCACAGTCAATCTCAGAGTCACAGGGATCCCGCTGTGGAGCAGATATAAAATCCACAAAGTCCCAGATAAAGTAGCTTCACTTAGCTGGAATGCTTCTTATTTAACTTACTTAAATTTGTGATGGAAGGTAAAGTTCAGTGATTCTTGTTCTTGTTCATACTAAAAAACTAAGTCTGAGCTGGCTGAAGCTGTCAGCCCTGGGTTAAATGACCTCGTCCCTCGTTTTAATGAGCACACGCTGACAATCCCCATCTCCCCACGTTCACACCTGAGCGAGGCCGCTGATGCATGTGAGATGGGTACACACACTGACACAAGAAGGCAGTTATAAAGAGGTACCTTTACCGTGCAGCACAATCATTCTCCCACCTCCCTGACATTCACTTTCAAATACAATCTTAACCGCTTTGCCTTTTAAAGCTATGATGCAGAACTACAATTTGCAGAGGGTAGCAATTTAGAAGAACTTATGTTAGGGTTAGTTTGTCACTCCTTTAAGGCTGTTTGGTAAGAGAGCGTGACTGCCACCCTTTGGACAAGTCACGCAACTACAACAGGCACAAAATTTTCCTTTTGCTTTTATCATAGCCCAAACTATCAATGAAATGAAACCTGTAACTCAGACAGCATTAGTGCCATGCTAAACTCATTCTGTTACAAGACTGCAACCTTTAAATCTTTTTATTATAAACCTTCCATTTAGCACTCAGCATTTAATACAGGGTTTATAACACTATGATGTAGTTGTTAGCAGGTATAAGAACAATTTAAATGTTTGCACAAAGATATTCAAGAATAATTTCTAAAAAGTGCTTTCTTCGAATACTTGCATGCATCTCGTACTGATGATGAATGAAAAATGGAAAAATCACTCTCATTTTGGTGCCGTGATAAATATTGGCCCTTTTTTCCAATTTCTATAAGGCCATTTTTTAGTTGTAGATTCATTATATTTGTCACAACTTCAAACCTTTCTGTAAGCCACAAGCAATATTTATGCTATATAACGATAAAATAATACAAATGTATTATGTTTCATTGTGCCCATTATGGTTTTATATTTAGTGAATTAAGTGGACCTTGAGTTTGAAACGGTTGTAAAGCCACCTGTGAATGATTTGTACATTTGTATAAACAGCAAATGCTTCATAACACACTGTAAGGCTGTGTTTGTGTGAATCCTAATTAAATATGATTACAGCTCCCAGTTAAATCAGAGAAAAACATATGCCTACCAACCACATGCCATGCACAGTGACAGTGACATCCCATAACAATTAGATACTGCCATCATTACAGTCACCCTGGAGGCTCGTCTCAGGTGTAAAGGCTTCCCTCATATGTGGTGGCGCCATAACATGACAAATGACTTTAATAGAAGCAGTCATATTTTAATCCGTGATCATTTGGTTATCCTGTGTGTGTGCATAATAACGACAAGAAACCTGCTGCCTGCCTGACACCTGCTTGTGTGTCAGCATGTGCGTTATTTGGAGTTGAACAACTGGTTGTGTGAGATAAATGTAAGATGATTTTTCCCCTCAGGATTTTAGTTTCTCCTCATGCTGATCGCCTATGTTTTTATAAGAAAATCAACACATGATTCTATTTATATACAGATATCTCAGAGTAATTTTCACAAAATGCTTTCTTTGAATAGGTATGTGCTCTTGTACTTGTAATGGATGACCAGAATTTTCCTCATTTCGAGAACAATTTTCGCTTCGTAAATGGATGTTGCTTAAATTCTTGTGCCATGATAAATATTGGTCTTCCTCTAATTTTCTTACAGAAAATCAATAAAGTTTTATGATGCACTTTAGGTATTGTTGGTAATATTTTTTCTAGTTGTGAGCCGACTTAATGTAGCAGAAACGGCGGTGAATGAAAATGTTTTTCTGCAAGCACAAGATGAAATACTCTGCGGCACACTGCTTACAAACAGGTAATGCATAGAAGCTCCTATTTCCTCCATTAGAAGATGAAAGCTGGGTATTAAAATAGATTGTTTACCAGTGGGACCTGTCACTGTCACTATTGGCCCACTTATCATCTCCTGATAGTGGCTGCTGGCCAGTCAGTGGATGTATTCTTGTGAGTTAGGTGTCATATTGTCTGGTGACTTTTTTTTCACACTGCACAATCAGACCATTGTGTTCATCTAGGGAAGTGAAAGCAGTAAATTCCAGCCGTTGATATTATATCACATGTTGAGATTCATTTACGCAACATAGAAAATTCTGTGTAAACTTCTAACAGCAAGATGAGAAACATACTATCTAGCCAATTAAAATAGTTGAGTTTAATTCATTGTTTAAGTTTAAAATGACTAACCTTTCTTTTTCTTTTCTCACATTAACCAGTGTTTAAAACAAGAAAAGCAAGAAATGACAAAGTCAGACATCTGGCCTACATCAGGGTGAACAGAAACAAGTGCACAATAAGGAAATACCCCGTCAGTGACAACTTTCCTAATGCTTCCGAGAAATTATTATAAATTTTCTCCAGCAAGATAATCATATCATATCAGTTCAATTCTGTTCAGCCTCAATAAACCAAATGACCCCAAGCTAAGTGAAGATAAAAACAGGGAGTGATGTCCCAGGCAAGAAATCAATAAAACAGGATTTATGTGAGTTTACGTCTTCTGTATTTCATAATCACACAGCTGTGAGGAACTTGATGTTTCTATCCCACCCCTCTGTTCCTTTTTACCACTCTGTCTATCAACAAGAATATTTTACATTTCCTGCCTACAGTCAGTCATCAAGTCATATGATCAGATTTTCACGGACGCCTTGTATGCACAGAAGCTTAAGCTCCCACTCTCACACACATGCGCAATGCACATGGCGTGATGTCACGTGTTACTGCTGGTATCAGTAAAAAATTGTTGCGGAGCAGAACAAATCTCCATTGATAAAGTTCTTTATCTACTTAGAACAGCACAGGCATAGGCATGGAGTTCACACACATGTGTAATATGTCCATATAGGGTCTTAATGTCCAGCTGTTGGATCCTAATGTAAATCGACTGTGTCTCAAGTGACCACTTAGATTGCAAAGAGTGATAGCCAGAACCTGCTACAGCTTACGTTTCTGTATGTGCATATACAATCTTATAGAAAGGCAGGTTAGAGGGTAGAAGAGAATGCCTTTAATCAGTAGTGACAGCTGTAACCCACGGTCACTGCAGCAAGGCCTTGATGCATGGGGCACCACCAGGTGAGCTATTCATGTGCCACATGCTACAACGCTGCATCCAGTTCTCCCTTAATACATCCATGGTAAACACTGTCGTACCGTATAAGGTTGCAAGGGACATACATTGTCAATGTTCTAAGAGGGAGAGAATCGTTTCAGGTAAGGCGTGTTCTTGAAGTAAGAGGCGTATGTTTGTTAGCTGCTGTTCTCGTCGCCATTCAAGCAACTACTTTGTATTTAGAAATCTGACTGGTGGGCACAGAGATCTCCAATTGTCTGGTATAGTGAGCAAACTAGGTACAGGAAGCACACACACTTCCTCTCCTTCTCTCAGGCACACACCTAGAGAGGGGACTGAATGGCTATACCTCACCTCGATGGACTTTAAAACCCAGTGTTGTTTGACCTTTGAAATCAATTGGGGGTATGCATTTGCATTTACACTACTATTACTGTATATGTCAGTGGTTCCAAACCTATTGTAGTCTGAACCCTGTATTCCCACAGTCCCAACCCCCTACAAACAAACACACTTAGGTCATGTGAGGGTGCCTTTGTGGCCTCTTTGTTGGGTCATGTGAGCGGGGGGCTCAGTGCTGACCTGGTCCCACTTCAAAACAATGACACTGCCTCTAGCCTTCACTGATGACCAAATGACTGCATGTCCAACATAAATCTAGGGAAACTACTTTAGATATCTACAACAAATGAAAACCATATGTAAGCGTTCACCAAAATATAGTACAAGTAATATGTGTGATTCTAGGGGACAAGATAGAGTACTGCAGAGGTGGAGAAGTGCATTAAGAAACTTGTCTCTTATCACTGAGTGTGTGTGTGTGGTAGGCGGACACAGGGAGGACGGCGCGGCAGAGTAAATGATGGCAGTATTGATCTCCAATGCTCTTTTATAGCCCTGTCATGTCAGTTTAGCACCTTGGCAACACTGGCATTAGAGCTACATCAATACTGAACTCTGGCACTCAGCAAAAGACAGATAGAAAGAGACAGATACAGAGAGGGAGAGAGACGACAAATAAACAGAAAGAAGTAAATACCAAGTGCAACATCAAGGTAAAGACCTGTCCGCTCTAACCTTAAGAGTGAAGTGAAGTGAGGACACGGAGACCAAAGTCATCCACAAGTTAAAGGAATATTTTACCATATGTTGTGTCAAACAGGCTTGTGGATTGCACTGCATGACGGTTTTTTAAACATGTTAGTTTCCTATTCTCAAATTCCCTGCTCTATGTGCTCTAAAGTTTGCTGGTTTGATCTCTAGTGGCTTTAACAGTCACTGGGGAAGTGGTGGACAGTAGAAGGGGACATTTAGCTTCTACCACTTTATAAATGATTGCAAGTATGAAACACTGTTGAATGTAGACTCACCTCACCGTTTCCAGTATGCCCGCATGTGCATTTGTTTCTGCCACTACTCTAACACGTAAGAAGCCGGGTATTTGAGCCGCATTATACAGTAACTGCTACTCATTTGACAACACAGACAAATGCACACAAACAGAACAATGAACAAAAGATCTGACTCTCTAAATTGATCCAGTGTCAAAAATAGGCTTGAATGGGGTCACGCTGGTCATTCTTGCACACAGTAGTGTGTTTCCATTATTTTGTCCACTTTCATTCATGCGTGCTGCCGTTGTTCAGATTGATTAACTGACCCCTGGAGTCGGATAACATTCACTTGGAATAGATGGTTTTGAAATTGCCCTCTTCTGACGCTCCAATTCTGTTTGCTGAAGCAGAAAATGAACCCTGTTTGCATTATCTGATAGTCACTAAGTATTGGATTTCATCTGCTATATCTATTACTACAACAACGCACAACTACTTTTATCAACCCGAAGGTTTAATTACCTTGTTTGGATCTGGGTGGATTAATGTTCAATTATCTTTTTGTTTGTTTGTAGATATAAATGATATAACCTAACATACTGATACCAGGCCAAATACAACTACAAATACTTACATTTGGGTACTTGTCGATAAACAGTACTGATATGACTACTTAACAATACAATGACTTTCATCAGCTGTCCCTCACTTTCGTTACAAACTAAATGTTTCTAATTTTGTTGTAAAAGTTGCTTACAATATCTCCAACCTGCTCACATTGCTTCTCCTCCACCTACCTGCTCAACTCACTGCTATAAAGTGGTATCGGGTGCGGTAACAGAGTAGTTTTAGGACATGAGCACAGTATCAGACCCAATACAGATAATACCCAATACCGGTATCGGTATATAAAGTTTTATATATATATTTTTCTTCTAATATCTCTTTTTGCTTGATAATATATGTATGTTTGTCTCTCTGAGTCTTAACAAAACATTTCCCCCGGGATGTATTAAAGGTTTCTGATTCTGATTCTGATAGTATAAACCCAAGACACTCGTATGAAAACGAAGACATGAGAAGTAAAAAGCATAAATTAATGTTTTTAAACCTGTTGTTTAACCTTGTTTGTATGCACAGCTACATCAAAAAATCTGAGATAAAAATGTTTGTGTGCATATACACGAGAGAGTGTGTGTGTGTGTGTGTGTGTGCGTGTTACTGACCGGTCACATGAGCAGGCCACCAGTACGCAAAGCAGATTGTAGATGATGAAGGTGAAGATGACGGCCGTGATGGTGCCACGGGGGATGGAATAGCTGGGATTCTTCAGTTCACCTGGTAGATAAACAGGTTTACTATGCGTTTATACACAATACATCAGGTCACGCACACAAACAACCTGGCCTCACCCACCTGACATGTTGGAACCAGCCATGATGCCGGTGCAGCCATTAAACATAACAGCGAAAACAGTGGCAAAGGTCATCATAGTTCCGGTTGTGTAATCCACGGTGTAGTCAGCTGTGGGAAGAGTTAACAGCAGATAAGTCACTGTAGTTGTGCTTTTATCAGCGTCATCAGTCTTCTAAGAGAAAGTTCAATTTAGTTTGTTGGCAGACAATCCTCTGTACCTGCTCGCCACCAAACTTCGCCATGTTTTACAGCATTTGAGAAAACAATTCCCTACACATCCTTCCTGTTGTTTACAGCATCTACTCAATCACAGGACGTTGGATGTATTAATAAAAAACTAATCTTCTTTATGGTTGTATGTGTACAACTGTACATACATATCGTATCTACCAAAGAAACTTGTGATCACATTGTAACATTATTCATGACTAAAACTTGAACTTTTTTTGAATAATAGCGCTTTTACCTGGGTTCCAACTAGAACTTAACTCCTAAAAAGTACTGTGCTTCATTGATTAAGTAATCTAACCACTAACATTAAAAACAGTTACATTTGCAAAGCCCTCAATACAACAGTTTGTCGCAATGAAACAGAGAGGCCGGAGAAGAAGATGGCACTGCCACTACTCTCAGGCCCCTTTGCTCCTTTAGAATGTAATTAGACGCATTCAAAAGCAATCATTAGATTAGATGCTTTAATTGTGATAACCATTTTCTCTGTGAAATTTGATTTGGCATGTCTCTGTGTGTGTTTGTGCTCTATTTAGTCAGATCTTGGGATTATTCAAAGCTTGAAAGTGTAATAGTTCTCATGTGTGCCTGAGTGCATGCCCAAGTTACAGAAATTAGTAATCATGTGCTTTGAAAATAAATCCCTGCAAACAGAGTGGAGTGCTTGGTAAGTTTACTGTGGACATTAAGAACTGGAGAGCATGTACAACATCTAATTACAGATCAATAAAAACATCCGCCCTCTGCCAACAGTGCAGGAAAAGATTATGTACTTTAAGAAAAATGGGGACACATAGGGTGGCAGCAGGAAAAAGCATTCGCCACCACTGCAGAGGCTCTGGTTCCTTCACTAGCCGCGCTAATTTCAGCTGTTAATGGGTGGGAAGCCGGTGAGGGAACGTGCATCATCATGATCATTCAGTGATGAATGATGCTGCATTGCTGCAGTAGTGACTTCTACATTCCCTGTAACCCCAAGTTAACGGGGTTGGGCTATAGCGAGATAGAACATGCAGCATGTGGCTCCATCCTACCGTTGGCTGCTGGTTAGCTTAACTTTGCACAAAGAGCTGCAGAGCTGAAGTTCACTGACTAATACATTATATCTTGTTTAATCTATACAACAACCATAGTGAAAAACTGTACATTGCGCCTATATTCTGGGGGTCATAGGACGGACTACTTCTTTGTTATTTCCTGGAGTCTTGTCATCACCTTGAGGGCACCAGGAAACTAGCAGATACTCCAGTAATTAAAGCCGCCTGCGCTAGACATTTGGCTCTCTGCACCCTCCCCTGGCAGCACCGAGGGTATGCTTCCAATAAGCAGTTTAATATGAAATTTATAAACCATTACTATGCACTGGATCAAGTGACATATCTGTCATTAATAACTGTATTACAATCATTTCTTTTGCATTTTCCATCCCAGGTAAAGCTGAGAAAAAAATCCCCAAGTGCTGAAATGCTTTGTGCAGTGTAAGAGCTTAACTACGGCTTAATCTAGTCAAAGCCTTACATTGTACATTAATTCAGTCAAACTAAGTTATTATTCTTATGATTATGGAATGTAGAGGCCACAACTGATCTGTGTATTGCTTCATATCAGCCTACAAACCTACTGCTGTTGACCTATGTCCTATATAAAGTACGTATTCAAGTTGAGCCTTATGTCAACATCTTCACCTCATCCAAGTTTTGTGTTTCAGTGCTGAGCTGACTGCTTTTTGAGAGCTCCAGGATCAAACAGAGCAACGGTTATTTTGCTTATTTAGGTTCACCACTGAATCAGGGCTAGCAAAGGAACTGCAGCATGTTAGGCAGAGATAATAGCTTTGATCTATTAAATCATAAACAGCAATTAACTAATTGACAGTGCTTTTTTAAAATCTCCAGAAATAACTATTTTTGGCCCGGCCTGGTCCACCTTACCCCACAGGTTCCCGAGCAGCGTGTCCAACTTGAAGCCGGTGAAGTTGGCTGTGGTGGGAAACACCGGGCCCGTTCCGTTGGCTGTCGGGTTGGCGCTACTGGGCAGGACGACGGTACGAGCGGGTACGGCAAAGAAGCTGACGAAGATGGTGCCCAGGACAAACATGACCACCAGGAAGATGAGGAAGGTGGCCTTTGCGTAGATGTGGGCGCCCACCAGACAGACCAGCAGGCACAGCAAGGCGACGCCTGTGCCATAAAGAAGAGACCACCAGTAGCCTGACGGCAGGACCTGGTGGGCAGAGGTGGCAGCAGTCCCATCTAGAGATGGTTATAAATGATGTGTTCAAGAGTATAATGTAGCATGGTATTTTATAGCACAGAATGTACATCTAAATTGGTGCGTTTAAAAAACCTTAAGACACAAACATCTTTACACAGGAATAAACAATAATAGTTTATGCTCCAATCTAACTGCCCTGCAACAGAAAAACATTTTTTACGCATTATTTACCCAGGGAACATTGCCTGAGCTTTATGCTCTTTTCTGGAAACTTCCTTCTTTATTGTCATACAGTTCTACTCGTTCACACCTCAGATCTTCTCAGCATTTTACCACAGTCGGTTACTGAACACAGAAAGCATTTCTTATGTGGTATCCCTAACGTCCCTGACGTTTCCAAGAAGTGGATGACCTAAACCACCCTGGTTTGTTAATGTTGTTTTCTAAAGGAGTGAACTTTCTGTTTTCCATGTTATTAAGATGGAAACCCCCCCATTTAAATTACCTGGGAAACTAAAGTTACCTAGAAAATTAATGATTTGTAAAATTAACTAATATTCCCTGAGCAGGAAACTTGCTAAGCGCCACTCTTGTTCCACAAAGAACCAAGAAGAAGGATTATGACTGCTGCTGGTGCTATAACTTGTATTATCAAGGACCAGGAAGTCTTTCTGTGTGGAGTTTGCATGTGCTCCAGTAGGTGAATTAGTGACTTTCAATTGCCCCAAGGTGTGAATGTGATCATGAATGGGTGTCTGTGTGTCAGCCCTGTGACTGACTGCCTCTCACCCAATGTCAGGGCACCAACCCCAAATGACCCTCTAAAAGGATAAGTAGCTAATGGATGGATGAAGGAACATAACACTCTCTAGATGACCTACAGTAAGTAATTCAGAAAGCTAATGAAGTGAGTTACGATCACACTGATGTGTGTCTGTGTGTAACTTTCAATGTTGTGTCCCTTTTTCATAATGTAAATAAAATAAAATAAATCACCTTTAACCTAATACCAAGAGGAATGCTGACTCACTCACCTTCTGGCACTCCAAAGGTGGCCACAATAGCTTCAACCAGACCCAGCACAAAGAGAGCGCAGCCACACACATTGGCAAAGAAGAACATGATGCCGATGCTGCCACCAAATTCGGGCCCCAACGCTCGACTTATCATGTCTGAGTGAAGTTAAGGCAAAGCGTGCTTGTTTGTTGGATACACTGTAAAAGGTGGTTAGCATAAAGACTGGAAACTGGGGGAACCGGCTAGCCCACTATATAACCCACAACCACAACGTGTGGTTTTAACACTATGCTTTTTGTACAGACTAAACAAGTGAGATATAACATGTTAATTAGTAAGCTCCAGAGGTGCTGTAGGTGGATTTTCTTTCACCTTTGGTCAGAGCCAAGCTAGCTCTCTCCTGTTCCCCATTTTTGTGCTAAGCTAACTGCCTCCTGGCTGGAACTTTATATCCAATAGGCAGACATAAGAGAGGTATCAATGTTTTACTCTATCCATCGTCTCTCTATAACACAGTGAATAGGCATATTTCCCAAAATGTCAAACTATTCATCTAAGATCACTTTAGGGCAAATTACTAGGGCTGCACAAATAGTCTAAATATTCTAAACAATAACAATGATATTTAGTCATAACATAAGTTCCACCAAGCCTATAATAGTGTGTACAAATAAAACATAATTACTTTAAACCACTCCCTGCTCAAGACTGCAACAACTGAATGCCAAGGAGACAAAGCTGTTTACTGTACTGTAGACTGTTTGTCTAAATGTACCGTACATGTTCATTTATGAAAATAGATGGAGACGGCACTGATTGGGGTCATTTTGCAAATTCCTGGCAGCAAAACATGCTGGCCTCTATCTAAAATAGCAAACAGTGTCCTATAGTGCAGTTAATGAACATATCGGTCCCCATTCAGTGTCCCACACAATGCTACATCTGCTTCACTAAACACAATGCTAGAATGAAAACAGTCTGCCTTTGTTTAGCATAACAAGGACTTCTACTGCGTGTGCTCTTGATATCATGACCATTGACAATGTTAATGATACTACGGAGCAAATGTCATGTGATGGTGGGTGTGTGTGTGTGTGTGTGTGTAGGTGTGTGTATGTGAAGAGGATACAATAGGCTCCCCCGGCATCCAGGGCTCCATTGGTGGAGATGGCACAGACGGACAGCACGGTCATGCAGATGATGAAGTAGGCCACCAGGAACATGGCAATAGCTTGGTAAAGTCCGGACTGTCCCACCACGAAGCCTAGTCAGACGAAACACAGACAGAGTCAGGCAAACCGCTGAGCACCTGATCAGCTGGTCGAAAGCAAAACTTGGCAGCAAAGTGAGTGGGAAGTTAAACTTTCCCAGGAAAAGCCCACACACAGTACAGAGGATGTGGGCACACAATGTAGCATGAGAATCATGTTACGACACACTGTTACATAATCAAATCAAGGCAACTGAGTGTGTATGATATAGACATACATACATTTTAGAATAATTGTGCTTTATGATGAAAACATGCCTGAAAATCTTCAAAGAAATCAAAATGAAAGTACACATGGCACAATGACTCATCCCAACATTCCATCCTGTCTAAAACTGAAACTGGATTCACATGTTGAAAATGATTCCAGTTTCCCCTCTACTGTAATGTTGACATCTGTAGTTCAAATTATTTATAATATAATAAAAATTATAAAAGTACCAGAGAATAAATTTCTTGGTTTAACAAAGAGAAAAAAAGGAATCTGTTCGTATACAGCAGCTCGGAGTAAAACTTTGATCTTAGAATTAAGAATAAGCTCCATGCATGAATGTTTTCAGACTTGGTCTCAACTACTTAAATATAGAGAGCTCCTAAAGCTTTATATTTTATATAGAAGTGTATGATGATAGACTGATAAGATACAAGCTCTGTCCCAATACCCACACCTCCAATACAATATGAAAACGTTCAGTTGTTTATGTTTACACATTGCAGTGCTTCTGCCATTATATTCACATTAGCCATATATTAATAATAAAACGTTAAACACGTTATGATTATGGTAGCTAAACTGTGAAATATGAGTATTCTGGTGAGTTTGGAAGACGGTCAGGAAATGTTTTACTTTTAGGTTGAACCCTCCGTTCTCTGTTTGGGAACGACTCTATATCCTAACTTATACGGTCCAATGCAACAGTCCCACAATAAATCCGTCTTTCATGTCTTTCACCTGTTTTAGAGAGGGTTTAACTGTGCAGGCGTTCTGGAGGTTGTGGTTTGCAGTGCTGTTGAATTAGTAACTTTTGGCGTAGGGGCTCCTCAGTGAGGATGGAAATTGATTTTATTTTATTGAAGCCAATGCCACTATCGAGTCTGTTTATTGGGCAGATTATTTACAGACTCCATTTCTGTGTGGAAAACACAGAAACAGTAGAACTAGGCCTGTATGTGGCTCAGATGTGTTCCATTGTTTAACTGCTGTTTAATTTGGAACCGGTTCGGGATTCCCCTCACTGGCACTAAACACAGGATATTTACACTCTGTAACGGATGTGCTGCTCAGCTGGGAAGCAGTAGCACTCATGCGTAGAGTCAAATACGTGGCATTCCTGGAA
The DNA here is from genome assembly GCF_004916995.1 of Morone saxatilis. NCBI lineage: Eukaryota > Metazoa > Chordata > Actinopteri > Moronidae > Morone > Morone saxatilis. The sequence continues at coordinate 5,954,100 of NW_023340257.1, read as the reverse complement.
TTTTAGCCCATGGTGCACGGAAAGATGTTTCAGCATATTGCTGGTGTTTCCAACCTTACTGGGAACGACCATTTTACCAACATTACAACTAGCACTGTTCTTATCTTTCTTTGTGAAATCAATGCACGCTTTGGACCATTTCTTCCTCTCCGCCATGATACATTCTTGTTGCAAATTTGTAGCAACGTAGATGTGATGTCACCTTTTTCACAACTTGAAACTCTCAGAAAAAAATGCCGGCATCGATAAAAGGAATTAATTCGCTCAGAGGCCTACAATCGCAATGATTCGGACAATTTGGAATCGGTCCCAGCAGGAACCGGTTCTTGATTACCATCCCTACTCATCACTGGTGACTGACAGCAGAGTTGTCACTCAGCTGAGGTTCACATTATATTACTTCCTCATTAAAAGCTCTTTGAAAGACCACAAAATCCACAGAAACAATCACAGTCTGATTTTTCTTTTCATTTTAGGACTCGGAGGCAAGTATCAAGTATTTTTAAGTCCAAGTGAGGGTACAAGTCATTGGTGTTACAGCCAAGGTCGAGAGGCAAGTCTTTTTTGATTTTGTCAACTCGAGTCCAAGTCATGTGACTCCAGTCCACAACTCACAAGTAATTTAGCGTCACCATAGACACAGGAGTGCTATTTGCAACTACAATTTGTGACGTTTGCCTTGTTGCATTGCTAATTGCAGTCCTTATTTAACAGCACTTAGGAGTCACTGCAATCTGCACTTAAAGGTCCAGTGTGTAACATTTAGAAGACCAGAAATTGAATATAAGAATCCTTGTGTTTTCGTTACCTTTGAATGAACTGTTTCATCTACAGAGGGAGCAGGTCGACTTTCATTGAGTCTGGCATGTTTCTACAGTAGCCCAAAATGGACAAACCAAACACTGGCTCTTTTGCTTTTTTTCAGGTATTTCGCAGCCCCCATAGTTTTCCTACACACTTGGAGGGAGAGTAGTATTCAGTTGGTTGTAATCTGAAACTTCAGCGCTAGATACCACAAAGTCCTACACACTGGTCCTTTAAAAAAATATAATTCAGACTTTGTTAAAAGTTACTTTCAGCTTCTTCACACAGAGCTTCAAAGTCCTAGTTTTTATTAGGAGTTTTATGACTCATAAGTCAAAGTTTAGGACAATTCATAAGACAGTTTCTTAGATGTTGTATACATACTGTTCCAAATCAAGAACAGAATTTTACAGTTTTCTATCCTGCCAATGCTAAAAACAAACTTCATAACATAAAATGTGCAAAGACATTTTGTAACAAAACTAGTTCAGATGCCAGCAATGGTTGATTAAAATAACTCTCCCATCTTCTTAAGCAAAGTCATGTGCATCAAATCAAGTGTGGGAGAAGATATTAGTGCTACTTGTTACACACATTTTCACCAGTTTCTACTGTTGTGTTTGACTGCATATATGTTTGTGTACTCAATGGCTGTGACTATACATAATGCTGCTGTTTTCATGGTCTGCTTTTATCTACAGCAGCGCTGTAGGTGTCACATGATCACAAAGCACCAGAACATAAATCTCATGAAAAAGGCAAGAAGGCAGCAGGCGCAGCGTTCAGTTCATATATGTAGGATTATTCCTTAGCTAGATGGGAGTTTTAAGAAAATGTTGATATGATGAATGTTTTGATTTCAGAGAGCATAAAAATATAATTTGTTTTTCTGGGTAAACCTGGGTAGGACATGTTAGGCCATGTGTGACTTTAAAGATATGTTATCCAACAACAGATAGCTGATAAATCGACAATAGTTTCACATCCACAATGTAACCACTGTTAGTTCCTGTGTAGACATGTTACAGTGTGAGAATAGTAGTCTAAACTTCTACACAGACTACTACTATGTGTGTCCAGTCTCATGTGAGTGTGTGTGTGTGTGTGTGTGTGTGTGTGTCCACTGTACAGCAGCTGAAATCACATGAGACTGGGGGGGGGGATAGGGGGTAAAATGAGAGAGTGTTAGAAAACAACCTGGATGTACAACATAGAGAAAAACGCAGAAGTACACCACCCAATAACCGGAACTGAGATAAAAGAGAAGAGAAGAGAAGATGATCTCAGTTGTCAGTGGCCTCTTTCTTATGCTTCGACAGCAGAAATGGGAAACTGTGGATTGCATGACATGTGATCACTAGCTTCACACCTGCATTTTTTTTACAGCAACTTTTACCCTCTTGACATAGAACAAAATTACTTGTTTCAGCTGTTTCAGATATTTTATTTAAACTTACACAAAGTTAGTTAGGCCTACTCAAAATGAAAAACAGAAATCCTTCCTTTAAGTGAAGCCAACCTACAGTTGCCACAATAAGACTTTGAAGTATTTGACTTATGGATATATGTAGGTTACACTTTCCTACTGATATTATTACTTTAAGGAAAATGTTACTACTAATCTATTTTGTATAACTTAAATATTGAAAGCCTGAGTGTCTGAAGCTCACCCCTCCATGCCAGAGTGGAACCCATTCGACAGGTCAAATCAAAAAATAGGTCCAGCTGTTTTCAAAGACTTTACATTTTTGCTGTGAACAAACTTTTGTTGAGATTGAAACCATTTTGCAATTGAACCTGGGTTATGCATAACCTTCAAAACTAAAGAAAAGGCTGGTCAAACATTTAAAAGTTACCCAATAAATGTTACTAAGGAGGGAAAAGCTCGACAGCTGACTGGGGGAATTCATCCACCTTGCAGGTTACATGCAAAACTGTGTGAGATGTAGAGCTAATTGTAATAACACAAATTGATACACTTATTTTGAATAGAAGATTAATCTCAGTCAACTCCAATTTGGGCAACTCATAAAACTAGTGCTGCTGGACCAGTTCTCACACAGGTACCACAGGGATGAAAGAGGTCCAAAACAGAAATAAGACCCTGGTTTTGAGTGCAGGTTTGTATGACATCTGAAGTGACTGCCTCAAAGCTTAAAAGCTTTAATCTCCTTTGTGAGCATAACTAAATAAATGAGGTAATATTAAGTTACAAGGAATAAAGGCTTTCAATGGATCATATCATTTTGAATGTTATCAAGCACAACTTTATTTAAATAAAATCAACTTATTGAATTGGTTCACACTGCTCACTTGTGCCCTCGTTGTTACTTAGACAGAAGCACATTTAACACTTTAAAAGTTGATATGACTGAGACAATCCAAATATGATGACCGGCTAGCATACCGAATTCACCAGTAGCCCTTACAAAGCCGAGGTAATGTTATATACTATATGAACCTTTAGTGATACGCACGGCAACATTAAAATCTCTAAATTTTTGAATGGGGTTTGGCGCACCTCTGTTGTTGAGACGTCCCAAAACAGTGTGCAGTGATTTAAGAGGACGTCTGTCATCATCAGCACTCACCTATTCTGAGGAACACTACCACGCTGAACATTGACAGCAAGGTGGGGATGACCACACCGAAGAAGATGGAGAGTTTCTTGGGTTGCCGCTGCTGGGTAGACCTCTGCCTGGGGCTGCCCGGGTGCTGCTCCGGGGCGTGCCCGGCCGGAGGTGGCCGCGGCTCGGATTCATTGACGCTGGTGGAGAGGCGGTAGTGGAGAAGAGGAGTCCGCTCTGTCATAGTGAAAGCTGCCTCTGCACAAGCTTCACAACTTCACAGAGTGCTCTGGGTACTTTCAGAGCGAGCTGTCAGTCCAGCTTTGCTGCTGAAACCTGACGGACTGTTTTCGAGACCTTAACCACAACGTTTCCAATGTTTTTGTCGGAAGTTAGTGACGCGTCCCGATTGCCGACTGCCTCCCTGGCTACATAGCCGAGGAGGAAATAAGTGCTTTCGCTATCAGTAAAAACAACGTAGTAAACGTTTACATTCAAATGAGCAGTCCTTACATGTAGTAGCTATTAAAACAGCTAAAAAACCCACACACGCAGTCCATGACCAGCCACTGTAGCTCTGTATAGTTTTTTAGAACTACAATAGAATATCATGTGATGTACAAACGTTAATCACCTCAAGTATAATTTCCGGTTTTAACCTTCAAAATAAAAGCTACAAACAAGCTAGAGCAATGTTCTAAAAAGTCATAAAGTCACAGAGCAAGTTTCTGGTGCCAAGTCAGTCTGAATAATTCACCAAGAGAAACCAGAGAAATGCTAGTGCTTGAGACACAATCCTAAAATACGCAAAATACTGCCTTGTTTTTAAAAATAAATCCTGCTATTTCCGGTTTAGCCCCGCCTGTGAGTGGCTAACTTAGCTTCACAATGCTTCTAACGCTGTGATTTCCAGCCTGTTGCTTTCGGTCATATGATCAGGTTGGCTGGGCAAATCAGAGCACTGCATTCTTCCGGCCACCTGCTGATGGGAGATGCATCCAGATACGCAGTTAAAATCTGGAACTTGATTTCACTTGAAAGTTTATGCATTATATGCGTGTAGCATTGACAGTATAGTAAGTTATATGAATATATGAGTACTCAAACGTCCACTACAAAAGAAAATAGTCACTAGGCTGTTTCTTTTTGGCTACAGTGTCACCTTGCACGAATTAATATGGCCTATGAAAATACAGTGCAAACCAAAAATGTACCTCATCTTGTTTCACTTCTGTATTCTCAAACAATGACGCAACGCCTGTTCACCATCAAGGATTTTATTTTGAAAGTTATGACTGGTTTAATATTAATGATAAAAGTGACCCAAATAATACAGAGTAGTGCAACAGTGTAATGGCCCTCCCAAACTGCCTAAATCCTCACCAGCTAATAAATAATACATTAACATACATGACAGAGTCTGGACATCTTGTCTAGACACTACAGTGATTTAACAAGAATTACATATTATTAAAAAAAATATTGTAATATTAATACATACATATTATATATACATAGTCATACATATATTGAAAATAATAAATGCTACAATCTACAATATCTATAAAAGTAATACAGACCAATATACTCAGACATACATTACACAATGTCAAACTGACATTTCCTAAGATCTCAAATAAAACATGATGAACTTAAAGATGTATTCAGTGATTTCACAACATCTGTTCAGTCCACAGTTGACTTTCACATCATCAACAAGGAACTGGGGAAATGTTGCCATTTGCATGAACAAATTCACCAAGTATGGCCTATCTTAACTGTCCCTGTTTCATTTTCTGAATGTCTTATATGAGTTGCGTTTTCTTCCTTCTTTTCCTCCTGTCTTTTTTGAAAGATGATCTATTAAAAATCTTTTTCAAAGTTTTCCTGCAAGCCATGGCTTAGGAATGTACAAGATTACAATTAGCAGGCCTTTCACAATCTGAGATGCCCATTTTCCTTCATATGGGCTGATGACTGGAGCTGCAATTCTCATACTCACCCACAGATGGCGCTACAGTTACAGTTACAAAACAACAGTCATTCCGGTTTCCCTTCAAAGACTCTGAACCCCTATTCGTGGAAACGAAAACACTTGGTTGTATATTATTTTTCATTAACCCCTTTTCATGCGGTTATAGTCTACTGTATACTTTCAATCTAAAACAGGCACACATTACTATCAATTCCTTCACAATAAAAACACAATAAGTCCCAAAAACGTTTAGTTAAGTGGCTCAAGTTAATTGATTAGTCCGTCATACCTAGTAAAAAGTACTTAATCTAGAAGGTTTTTAACTCACAAAATTTACTTTGTGTAACTTTTGTGATCTAATCAGTTTCAAGATGTCTTTTGAGTTAACGTAATTTATACCATTACAGTGTAAAAAGTCACTTACACACTTGATAAACGCCCTAGTGTTTCTTTCTTGACGACGTTTAGTTTCAAGTGGTTCTTGCCTTTTTAGAAACCTTTCCACGGACACTTTTGAGAAACCTGTGAGTTTTTTTTTATATTCAACTCAAAACTATTGCTACAGCCTTTAGCCTTTACTGGTTGATGCCTTTATCCATCCTTGTTTCCAGATAACCAGAAAACCACAGATAATTTCCACGATCACATCCTCAAATCCAATCCCAGTCCTTTTTCCTTGGGTCTTCATCAGCATGACCAACCCTCTCAGTCCACAATGTGCTTTTCTTCCCTAGATATCCTGTTGCCTCTTGGATCAGGTCTCAGGTAACACAGCTCAGCAGCACAAACAAGCTACTTTCTATTTATTAGCCATAAGATCATTGGTAGTGGTTGTACTACCTGTCTTGGACGTCAGTAACAAAGCGTTCCAGTTTTCCCTTGATTAGGTTTTTGTAATCTTCCAGTAAGTTGTTCGGGCTGGTTTCCCTGGAACAGTTCTGTACTGCAGAATGAGATTGTGTCACCGTGTCACTCTGTAAGGGCCCAAAAGTGGATTTAATTTAATATACACGTAAACAGCATTAAACAGGGTTTGACAAACATTTCAGAACCGATACAGACATCTCTGAATACAGGCTTCCAATAGCATGTCTGTATATGTTGTTAGCTTACTTTCTTACTTTGTAACATTTGTGAATATATCAGTTAGTGTTCAGTAAGTTCAGTCAGTGTTTAGTCATATTGTTATAAATACATTTTAATTGTTCTTTGTTAGTGGATCTTTTTTGTATGTTTATGTATAATATGTTTACAACAATGTATGTTTTGTAGCCACGCAGTGTTTTTTGAGGTATTTACGTTCAAGTGTATCACCTGTATCTGAAGGAGTTCAATGATAACTATATAATTCCAGATGTGATGCTTCAGGCCTTTTAACGCGTCCTGACATTGTGATGTGTTCTGGTTCATCACCTTCTCCACTGCTTTATGAAACATCCGGAAGTTTTCAACCACCTCTGCATGCTTCTGCTGGAGCTGGACAAACACACACACACAAACTGTTACAGCTGGTTTAAAAAGTATTTTGCTAACATCCTCACAGTGATAATGCTAGCATGTTGCATGCGGTTTAGTGTGTTAGCATGCAAACATTGTTCCATAATGAGTGGCTGATGAGAACGGCATTCGTTTTGCAGGCATTTGGTCATAAACCAAAGTATTTGACAAAATTAAAATTTGACAAGATGGCACTAGATTAAAAATGTCAGGAGATCAAAGATATTACAATTTATCCTTAGAGATGATGAATATTACATAGAAATCTATCTAATAATTGTTGAGATATTACAATAAAGAACTAAAAAGTCAACCTTGTGGTGGTGCTGGAGGAAAAGTCAGCAGGATACATTGTCTGGGAACCATGAATGTCTGTACCAAAGTTTGTACCAATGTATGTAGATGTTGAGACCTATAACATAAGTGAAAACCTTGATCTACAGGTGGAGCTATAGGAAAGGTCAGAGGATCGCCAAAATTGCTAGAATGTATCCTCTAGGGACGCTGAATATCTGTTTTCAGAATTTCATGGTTATTCATGTAACAGTTGTAAAAATATTGCTCTCTGAACCATGTGGCGATAGAGGTAAAGTCAGAGGATTACCATCAAGATTCTTTCTCTTTGGAGCCAGTGCAGACTGTCAAGATATTTTGGTCGGGGCCAAAGTGGTGGACCAGTCAACCAGCTGACTGACATGGTGGTTCATTTAGATTTACCAAACCTCATAAATGAGAGTTCTGACTCTCACCATGATCCTGTTGCTAGTGTTATAACTGCTCCACGTCCACATCCTTATCACTCGAGTAAATTTTATCTTAGATGTAATCTCTACCCAGCATGTACTAGGAATTCCGAGAAATACCATTAAAAATAAAAGATTCGACATGAATTGGGATAGGCTCCAGGCCCCTATGACCCTGCATGTCTGTGATAACCAGGTGACAGATGGATTGAAAAATGAATTCATTAATATATTTACACAATGGTCCCTTTGATAGACTTTATATCTGATTCTGTTTAGGACCATTTTCATAACTCTATGCAGATATTTGAAGGGTGTGCCTTAACGGTTGATTTAACTGTTGGCTACAAGCTGGTATTTTGTCAAGTTGATGATTAGTATTGAGAGCTTGATATACAACCCTGTTGACACAATGGTGCTATTACTAAGCTTACCTGTGGGAACATTTTCATTTTAATTATAGAGGTCATTAGCGTGTTGAAGGAAGTGCAATGACAAGTATAAACTGTAATAACCATTGTAATGACTTTTTATCTAGTGCCATCATCGTTATTTTGGTTTCTGAACGAAATCAAATGGCATTCACGGCAAACTAAAATGGTGAACCTGAATACCTGCTAACACTGGCATTTAAGCTTTGTCATTGTTAACATGTTAGCATTTAGTTCAACAGCTTGTCTACAGCCGAAACCACGGCTGTTTCTGCTTTGCAAGCTTCACAAAGTTTGAGGTATGATTTGTTCATCACCTCAATTTGCCCAGACCTTCATCAGTGCCCCAACAGTGTGTCATACATTGTTGCAACAAATTAAATACACAGTTGTGGAAGTTATTCCTATTATAATGGTTTTAAAAATGGCAAACATTATGCAAAAATCTGAATAATATGGTAATTCCATACTATATCAGTATGATTCTAAAGTGTTTACTTGTGCGTGATTATTCTTGCACAGAGTACCACATGAGACCTGTATACTTAAAGCAATGTTTTGAGCATTATTTAGATTTAAAAGGTGCCTCTTCTGAGGCAAACATGCATACATTTTCATCCATTATCTTTCAATTTAGATGTTGTTTCTGTTGGTGGAAAATGTACTTCTGTAACTAGACTGTTGCTTTATCCTCAACACTCTGCTGGTGCACTGAATGAAGCCTAATTCACAATTTACAGTAGCAGCTTTTTAATAAAAGATGAGCAGTGATTGCTTCTTAAACTACAATGTTGTTACAGGTAAAATGCCACCCAAAGTAGCATATTATTGCACTGAAAGCAAGGAAGAGCACGCCATCTCATTGCACAGTTTTCTGTATTAATTGATGTGATAGTGGTGGAACAAGAAAGAGGGAAGTCAAAATCTGCTCATACACGTTGTTGTTGCCAGATTTATGAATGACAGACAAGCGAAAGTTGTGTGTACGTGCTTCAGTCAGATGTTACTCACAGTTTTGTTTGCCCATTCTGCTGAGTTCACCGAGACACATGGTAGCTGAACAGGAGGGAACCGCATGCACTCCGTCTAAGTACATAACCAAAGTTTCGTCACACACAGACATTTGCTAATAAAGAGTGCACATTTATTAGAAAAGCTTTGGTGATATAAAGTTAGATATTAATGCGTAATTCCTCACCGTGACTTTCATCGCTTCAATCCTTTCTGCCATCATTTCCCTGTTGTTAACGTTGCACCAAAAGTCAAGGGGTTTGGCCTGGACAAGAAGATGGGAGGAAATCACTCCTATCAGCAGCAGCAGGAGCCCTGGAGGAGCACACAGCAGGGATGACTGACGAGTTGCCATCTAGTTACTTTTTGCTGCAGCAACAGCAAAGAGGAGCTTATATCCCCTCCCATTTTATTGTGCTCGGTCCAAATCCTGAGTGAAGATAACAGCACTGCACCTCATGTTAGCTGTTTCCATATCTTTCATCTTAACAAAATCTCACACAGGTTTTGCCCTGACAAGTAGCTCTGACTACTTCTAAATATTAACATATAATATGCCCACATAATCAGTCATTTGTACAGATGTTTAAGAGTGAAAGTTGGAACTGAATGAAAGTAGTGTTGCACAGAAAACATCAACTTTCTAATCTTTCTTGGAAATATGAGGTCATATATGAGTCACTCTGTGTTCCTCATAAAGTGTGTGGAATCTCTTAATAGATTAAGGGATTACATCACAGCCATAGTCCTATGAACATGATCAACAGTATGTAACATCTTGTTTGATATCCAGATGTCACATTTACACCACTCTAAGTATGTAAACCACAGTGACACCAGATGTCCACCTTTGGAAATAAGTGCATGAGTCCAAGCAGTCTACTTACAACTATAAGCCATAACCCGTTCCTGGGTGCATGGTGTCCCTTAGCTGTGGCCGGTCAAACTGCATCCTTCTTCCATTCAGCCACATAAAAACAAGCTGAGAACACAAAGAAGTCCTGAGACAAGTCCCAGGTCTAGTAGTAGGTAAACGGGTGTGTTAAGAGTACAGTGACGTGTGCTCTCAGGAAACCATGACTTTTAGAACTAGTGGGCTTTGTATTTGTATTTAAAGTTAATGTTTGACAGTAGATCCTCAACGCAAACAAGTCAAGACAGGCATTGTGTAGACCCAAACAGTACTAACCCAGTTATAACATGCTGATACAGACATGTAGGACTTCAGAATGTTTTTGATAAGTTAGTGTAGTTTATATCTGTTGATTCATCTGTCACATACAGTATGTGTATCTTTGCACTGAACTTTCTCTCTCTGAACAGGGTTCATTCCTCATCACAGAAAACAAGTTTGATTTGGCAATTTTACACTTAGAGATAACTATCATGAGCAGAATTTCTGGTGGATTTTGGATTTTGGATCATGGTCAACTTTATTAGTGCAGTAGGTAATTTTTTTATAAATATAACTTTTTGTCATATTTGCTGAAACTTTAACTATATCCTGACAGTAGAACATGAGACAGATCATCTGTGAATACATCAGGTTCCTCCGATTCGTTCTGGTGCTTCTAATGGCATTTGCAAGAATCCACCAGGCCTGAACAAAAATAGCCAATCAGAGCAGAGAAAGATTGTTGAGTCTCATTCCCAGGGCATCAAATGCAGATGCTTTGGGACCCTGGGAATGAGACTCAACAATCTCCAATATTTTCAAACCCCAACCAAAGTATCTTTAAATCTTTCTTGGTTCTTATTGGTTGTTTTTGTCCAGGCCCGGTGGATTCTTGCAAATGCCATTAGAAGCACAGGAAAAATCAGAGGAGATTTAAAAAACAAAAACAGATTATGTATCTCATGTACTACTTCCAGGACACAGTGAAAATGTCAGCAAATATGACAAAAAGTTAGTGTT
>NW_023340257.1:5930892-5943144 GCF_004916995.1 Morone saxatilis | reverse complement strand
TTTGATATAAATACAGTGAAAAATCACAGGATGTTGTATTGATGTTGCAGATTTGAAGTCGCAGTAGGAAAACTACAATAACTAACTACTAATATCAATTAAACTATGTATTACCACCTTAAATGCTTAATTAACAATTAGGCTACTTAATTGTACACATCCAGCTGACAGGGAGCAACATTAGCATTCATTTGGCGTCTGGTTTTTGGCCACCTGATAAATTTAAGTTGAATATTAACTTTGCTTTTAACTCCATTTTGATCTCCACCAACTTTCTCAGCCAGAGAGAAATAATAATGAGGATAATGATAGTGTGAGATTTAGATAGGATCCAAACATTATAATTGCATTTTGCAGATGTAAACTATTTTTTTGGAATAAGCAATGAGCTGCTCTTGTTATGGAGCCATAAGATCCCTTCAGAGAGCCATGATTCCCATCACTAGACAGCAATGCCACTGTCCACCCCATGATCACAGAACAAACGATATGACTAAATATGTGTGCTGTCAGAACAATTTGAAAGAAGCTATAATCATAACAATTCTAAACAAATATGGTCCTTAAGAGAATGGTGTTGCAAAAAATGTAATGTTCAATTGTGCCTACAATTGCATCTTTGTAGTACAATGCAACAATTGCGACAGTTCTGAGATGACATGCCAGGCTAAACTTCCCTGGTATCATGTTGTAAAACACTGTGACAACATAATTGTTGTTCCAAGGAATTCCTATGATGCATAACGAACACTAAGCCAGAGGGGGTTCAGGGTGTGCAAGGAAGAGTCTATGCATGTCATTTTCATTCATCAAAATAACACCTTCAACTGTCCTTGCATGATTTGCCCAGGAAGTGCTAAGTTTTTTTTACCATTCATAGTAAAGCCCTCCCTACACTGACCTTAGATGTGCCCCCTACATTGTAGACAATTCGAGGAGACAATGATCTGTCTCCTTTTCACAAGCTGTGAATTACAAAGAACTGTGACAAATATCTTTGACTTTCATCATGTAATCCTGCAAGTGGACCATTCATTGATAATACTGCGTAAGGGAGGCACAGAGCAGACCCAGACCAGGAGGAGAAAATGTGTGTGTGTTACTTTTACCATCCACTGCTGTCTCAGAGGTTTAATCTAAGTGGTATGGCTCGTGCACTTTGAATTAATGAGCTCTTTGTTAACATTTGGATGTGTATGTGTGCATTCAGTGCAGCAAATTATCTTGCAGTTGTGCCTCTCTATGGGAAGAGCCATTACCATGGCAACACCAAGCAATGAGTATCTTTTAAAAGGCTGGGCTCCCTCTCGCTCTCTCCTTCTCTCTACCACTGTCTCTCTCTCTTTTATCTGCTCTCAGGCCATTCTATTTAATCCACCCACAATAGTGAGCTGGGAGACAGAGAGGACGGCACAACAGGAGGATTTCTTGATATCTGTTCAACAGCGTTCTTTATATCCCGCAGTATGCCTATGTGCTTTTGGTCTGTTAGAGAAGAGAGAATTTTGTCATTTTTGCCACAGTGGGACATCTATACCCTCTAGAACATCTCTGTGATTTCAAGCAAAAGATACCTCGACAAAAAGATGCCTCCTCTGTGTATCTTATCTGGGAAAATGGATTATTGATGCTGCTTCTTTACTGACTGAGGCCTACCACTGAAGGTGATAGCTGGATATACACAGTCAGGTATTATCTCTTCATGCTGTTGGGCTTTATCTTAATTGTGAAGGAACATTTGATTTTTAAGGACATTTTTGGACTTTGCTGACTTTGTTCACAAAACAGAAAATGAGAATGTCAAAGAAGCAGTGGCATTTAAAGAGGTTATGTAATTGTCAGAAATGTCAGTGAAGACTTTTTATCCTCAGAGAAGACACAGGGAGCAGATGCTTTTGGATGTGGAAACAGTAAAGTCTGACAGGGAGGAAGATGAGCAGAAAGACAGAGATTGTTTGCAGCAGTTCTCCCACTGCCCAGCATGCAACCAGGAGTATGACGTTGTCCTGATCCTGCCCTGCTCTCACACCATGTGTGGTCACTGTGTGGCAGCCGGAGAGGGAAGAAGGTCAGGTCAGCCTCGTTACCGTAGTGTCGGCCAACCTGACTGCTCTGTGCTGTGCCCAGGCTGCCGACATCCTGTGGAGCTGCCATGCTGGAACTGGTCATCTGCCACTTCCTGTCTCCCCAAACATCCCACACTGAGTCATGCATGCAGTGGTGAGACAGGCACCAAGAAGGGAGGGTCTGAAGTTAACCAACACCGTGTGCAGGTGAGAAATCTGAACTAAGGAGAGAGAAATGTACAGTTGAAGCCTTGCAAAAAAGGCTAGAATGCTATACAGAATAATAGTTTCAGCAAATTCAGCAAACACTTAAAATGTCCTCATATCTGCTTACAACTACATTACAGTGTGCTATAAACCATTTAATAAGTGTTTATATATATATAGCATTACATGTTTTTGGTCTCAGATTTTATTCATTGACTTTTATGATGGATAATACTAAACCTTTAATTAATTTATTTATTTTCTTGTTTACTGTTATATGGTCAAATTTAAATGTTAAATTTAAAAAAACTGAGAATGTTGACAAAACCATATCTATGCCATATGCTATACGCTAACAACAAACAATAGCAACAAATATCTCAATAACACGAGCTAATAGAAGTACTGTCAGGTACCTTTGGACAGATCCAAGCTAGCTGTTTCCTGCTAATCACCTTCCGACTGTAGCTACATACTTACTCACAGATATGAGTGGCAAGAAAGCAAATAAATGTATTTCCCAAAATATGAAACTATTACTTTAAGCCCAGAATCACCATCACTACTGGAAGCAAAATTACATTCTCTTTGGATACAAACCTTTCTGTGAAATCCCTATAAATCTCATGTCTTTGATACTAATGATTATTGTTATTAATTGCTGTGCAAATTAAAATGGAGGAAGTTTTACTTTCATTTCATGCAATCAATTTCATTCTATGTGACTGGTTTGGATTCACAACTTTTCTTCTATTTTTAATTACATCCCACTGCTGTCACTATATTCAGGGGAACACATACTGCCGGCATGCATGTGACATGACAGCACAGAGCAGTTCACATGGTGAGTATAGTGATGTAATCATTGGTCCAGCCAGTTTGTAAGAATAAACCTTTACCTATATGGTCCTCACTGTAAACATGGAAATCTACACTATTGTGTGCACTCTCCCGATTTGACTCAGGCTCCAGTGCTGCTATTTCCTCAGTAGCCCCAGTGGAGGGCATTGTAGAGCTGCGAGAGGAGGAGATGGAGCAGTCTGTCTTTGGTCAGGAATGATATTTGATGCTTTTAATGCATAAACAAAATACATTTAATATAGGTTTATGTGCATCAAAGATAAGCGATATGGATTAATTTAATAAAAAGCCAAGAATATTCTCTTCTTCCATCCTCTGTTCACTTCTGGTATATCTTAGGACTATGTTTTTCTCTGGACCCATCTACTGTCCCTCCATCCCTCCATCTTTCCAACTCCTCCCTCACCATCACCTACCACGGAGAGAGCCCTCCTGACCCACCTCCAGACAACAAGGTCAGGAGATCAATGACCTCTGACCCCAGGGTTCTGCTGGCCCTCCCCCAGATCTGCGCTGATGTTGTCATTGCACGAGGACAGTATTACTGGGAGGTGGATGTCTGTAACAGCTCTGTCTACAGGATCGGTAAGAACTCTCTTGACTTTGTTTTGGTTGGTTTGGTGCCAGTGTGGTTTAGTGTTTCTAGAAACCCTCACTGTTAGTCAGCAAGACTGAGCCTGTTTAAGTCCACACCCACATGTAAACACACACATCATCAGACACAATGTTCATAGCGCCACCAAGTGGTTAGACCCTTTAAAAGGCCATTGATGATTGGTTAAGCAGCACTGGAAACAGTGATTTAAATTTTTTTTCTTTTGTCAAAATTACTGGAACAAGTTGTCCTATTATCTGTAACTTGTGTTTAACTAACTAGAAAAATGTCTTTTTATTTGTATCAGATATAAAGAACTGCCGCTTTACAGCTTTAAAAACATCTGATACCTCTCATTATTAGCCCTGGGCATGAACAGATTGATAATTTGAAAAAAAAAGTTTATATGAACTGAGTCATTTAAGTCTTGATATTGTGCCTGTCCACATTAGCATTGTCATATTCTGAATCACCATGTTTGAATCCACGTCATCAGCTGCTTCAAAAAAGTCCATTTTGTGTCATCTAACAGTCATCAAAACCCCCACATTATCAAAGAAGTGAACCTGAAACCTTTTTGCTGCACCACCATGTTACTGTAACTGTAAGCTAAGAGAGAGAAAGTTCTTTTGACTGCGTTAATTCCTATAATCAGTGACCATCGTCACCAAGCAGGGAAACTACATTGTTTATGTATACCTGCTATTACCTGCATACAGTGAAAAAGAAATGAGACACTCGAACAATACCTTGGGTCTCTAATCACTCTATAAACTTTTTGGAGAAAAACAATAGAGTAAGACTAAAAGTCTACAGCCAAGTCAGTGGCTCTCAGGCTGTACTTAGGCACTCAAAGTACTGTGTGCGTGTGTTTGTGTGTGTGTGTGTGTGTGTGTTTTGAGTTAAATTCTAATGTCAGTATGCTAACTTGCTCACATTGACAATGTTAACATGCTGATGATTAGGTATAATGCTTATCATCTTAGAGCTTTAGCAGTTTTGCAGGTATTTGTTCATAAACCAAATTACTGGACAAACTCTGAACAGGTGATAGTGGACAGAGAGAAGTCAATACAGAAGTGTCTTAACCCTGCATTCTTTCTAATGGCCAGCAGGGGGCAGCTCCAAAGGGCTGCAAAAAAGTCCAACAGAACAGAGCCTTATAGAGAAATGACCCTACTTCTCACTTGATGTATTAGTAAACAGTTTCCTAGTGTGTTTATGGTCTCACTAGTTTGTTCCATACAGCATGATGTTTATTTGGTAGATTATGGTCCCATTTAGAGTAAAACAGATGTATAGGGCGTGGCTAGCTTGTGATTGACAAGTCATTTTCAGTGAGTCTGTTCAGCTCAACGCACGAAACTCAGATCAAACTGTTAAACTAGGCAGTGCTGATCAAATATGAACCAAGATTCTGTTACTGTGACCAGGTGACCAGGAAATCCACCATTGTTTTCTTCTGCTATGGACGAGTTCAAGCATAGCAAGTGAGCGCTGCTCAACTCTCAGTACGCCACCACTGATGGCTGCTGTATAAGCCATAATGCCAAACGCAAGGCTTTAAAAATAGAATTCCCCTGCCAATGGGTGACATCACAATAGGTCCACACATCCTGAGGGGAACATATGTACCAAAAGAAATGGAATAGTTGTCAAGACATTTCACTCAAAAACAAATATGTCAACTTCATGGTAGCGCTAGAGGGAAACTCCATGCACTCCATCCAACTGTTGCTGAGATCTGGACCAAAGTGACCAACCCACTGACCTTGCCATCCCTAGACCCATGCCAATAAAAACAACGATTCATTGTTTGTCAACTTGTTGGGCTAACAGAATAAAATATAAGAATCATTCAGATGTATTATGATCGCATAATCTTTAAAGAGTTTAAAGGTTAATAATGTTGATCGCTAATAGTGGTTTGTAAAGGTTGCAAATCCAAACATGTACACAGTGAATATTTCACTTTTCTGTTTCTCTCAGGTGTGAGCTCATTGGATGGTTCTGAGGGCTGGTGGCTCGAAAGGCAGGGCTTGTCTTTTTGTGCAGTGTATGATGGGAGCCAGGAGCCGCTCTGCACAGTCCCACCTCAGATCAAAACCCTTGGGGTCTTCCTTAACATTGGTGGAGGCACCCTAAGCTTCTACAACCCTCTGACACAGGAGCACCTAGCCACGCTTCCTACCCGCTTTCACTCTGCCGGAGTTCTCCCGGCTCTGGGCCTGGGCCAGGGCCGACTGAGGCTGCACTGCGGCCTCCCCCCTCCTCCTCACGTGTTTCTTAGTAAAGACTCGGCGTACAGGGGGTCTTGTGGGGCTGGTGGAGGTCGGTGGCGCAGGGAGATTCCCTTCCAGTCAGTGAGGAAAGTGATACAGAAGTTTGAGGAGTTAACTGTGTCAGACTCGGACTCAGGCCTGGTGTCCAGTTTTGGATCATCATGCTCCACCTTAGCTTCCCTTCCAGATCTGAGGACTCCTGGGATGTTTCCCTCTGGGCAAGCAGGACAGGAAACTGGGGCTGAATAAGAACAGCTTCTGAAACTCTTCAATGGGAGCAGCAGAAACCCACTGCTCCTCTGAGTGGTTTGATCTTTGGCTGTCATTTGAAAGGCTAATTTTTCATCTTGAAGGACTTTTGGCTGCCTCTTTCCACTCTCTGCGTGACCCCGGACCTGCAATTGACTCTCTCCCCAGGACACGGCCCTTTCTCTCAACCAAACAACCCCCACTGGTTTGGGATCGGGCCAGAAAGAGTCCTCTATAATGTGACGTGTGAGGAAAGGGTGGGCTTTTAGCAGCGGGACTCCTTGATTTGTCTGTGTGGGACAGTTGTCAGACAGTAGGGGTCCTACAGTAGTAGTGCGCATGTTCCTATATGTGTGTATGTGGGCACAAGCACTACCCCGAGTATGTGTGTGTGTGTGTGTGTGTGTGAGCAAGAGGGATCATTGTACAAGCGACAGGGGGTGAGATGACGAGGTGTGAGTACAGTCACACCAGCGGTGTTGACTCAGAGCGGCGAGGACAGGTGGTAACATGCGTTTATCCCGCGGCCTGCCTTCGATAGGACAGTAGGCCTGCCCTTTTCTGACCCTTTGAAAACCACAGGACTCCCATGGACTTCAAAAGGGGCGACAGAGAGCGGGAGAACAGAGAGGGAGAAAGAGAAAACAGCATGCATGAATTAAAGACAGCAGGTGATGACCTGGTAAAAAAGAAATGAGCTGAGAGAGGGATTCCCAACTGCTTTCATGCCTAGAAGCTCTGAATAGATCAACTGGCTCAGGCCACACCATCTGAGAACTTGTTTTAAGGTAGAACTGAGCTGCAGAAGCCACTAGTTTACATTAGAAGTGGTGAGATTACAGGGTAGTGATAGAGCGGCATTAGTTGTCTTGGCACACTGAGTGATGAAAGTTTTTCAGTCAAGCACATGTCATTTTATCGGTCAGAAGTTGAATACAAATGTGTGTTTTAATGCCTCTGTTTGCTGAGGGTTTTCTCTGCAACTAAGACCTTCTCTTGTGTCTCTTCTTCATTGGCTTTTAGCTCCACACCCCTGGTTTTGCATGCTAGGCACAGATTCAATTTGAGCGATTCTGGCAAAGGAAATCGTGAAAGTATAAACTTTTCCTCATTTTCTCCTCAATCCCTACGGCTCCAAGCCCCATTTGAAGAACCACTGGTGCCGAGGACTATTTATACTTGGCATGGCCGATGTTCATATACTCTCCCTGTGACCACTTGACTTATGATTAAGTAATCCCGGCCCTATTGAAGAATCCCCTCCTGCCCCACCTTCTCCTTTCCTGTCTGTCTTTCAATGACTGTGTTTGCCTTTTTGGAAGGTGTAATCTCCAAGTATTTAGTCAGACCACCCAAACTGTAAATCTCATTGTAAGAATCAGAAAAAATCCTTGCAATTAAAACAAGCATCAGTCAGTAGCAGCACTGCAGGGGCACTTTTGAGGACGGGTTGCAATGGAGTTAGGCCAATTTTCCATTGAGCATCATTCATTTCATGCATGCACGAAATCAGTTAAGCAGCGGGTCAGACTCAGTAATAAGCGATGAGTCAAAGAGAGGCTTGTTAGACTGTCGCCTCTCAGACCACTCATCAGGATGACTGTGTGTTGATGTTTAACAGTCGAGGTATTTACCGCGCGAGTAAAAAATGCGTGTGCCGTGACCGCTTTTGGCGCAGCTCTTTCTGCAGATCTATTACCAATAAAGTGTGTGGAAGCAATTTGACTCTTGTAAACAGAAATGAGAGAGGCGTGATGCAGATTTCAAAGGGCCGGGAGGAGAGAGAGGGGGAGTTTGCCAGGAAGGATGGATAAGACTTGAAACGCTCTGTGCCATGTGTGCGTATTTGGCAGCCTCTACTGTATGTAGTCTGGCTTTCTGTACATGAACTGTATAGCAAGGTGCAGTGGTGGAATGTAACTATTTACTTAAGTACAAGTTTGAGAATTTCCATGTTATGCTTCTTCAAGATATTTATTCATATCTGGCACTGCACTATATTTTATTTTATTCTCCAGTTTAATTTATTTATTTGTTATATTTTCTTATTTTTCTCTTCTATGTGTCTGTATATTGTTGTTTGTCTCTTTTATGTTTTGTCTTAGTGCCTTTATATGTCTTCGAGCACTTTGAATTGCCTTTTTTTTAAAGTCCAACAAATAATCTCGCCTTGCCTGTATATGTCTACTCCATAATATTTCAAACAGAAATATTGTACCTTTTAGCACTCCAAACATTTATTATAGATTACCTACAACATGCTTTAGGAGCTTATCAAATACAATGCATTGCTATTGTTGAAGCTCCAGTGTGAGGGTCCAGAAATACATTATAATATTCATAGGTATGTTTTCATTAGTGTATAATCACCTGAATATATATTGGAATTTTGGTTACCTTAGAATCAGCCATTTTTACAACAGTCCACCATGTTGAACCACTATGTTTCTACAGTAGCCCAGAAGGGACAAAACAAACACTGGCTCTAGATAGGGGCGTTTGTGTTTTTTGAGTTTTTTGCTACCACCATAGTTTCTCCTTTGCACTCGGAAGGGGAGGGTGAAGTGACGGACTAGCAATCTGCAATTACACCGCTACATATATCTAAATCCTACACACTGGACCTTTAAATAAAAGCAGCAAAACAACAGAGTAAAAATCCTGTAAGTACATTTACTTGCAATAAAATGGCCCATTATGAGTGTGTATAATTATATAACTCATAAAATACTCATTATTAGGGTTGCGTTATAATCATAATGTTAATACTGTAGTTTGTGAGGATGAAGCCAATTTCAACTATTTTAAATATTGTTGGATGGTTCAATGTGTAACAATGCATCATATTTTATAAACTAGCAGTGGTGGAGAAGTATCAAGATCCTAAAGCAAAAGTAGCAATACTGCATTATGAGTAAGTCTTTACTCAACAGCCCACTAAGATAAAAGTACAGTAAGTGTATCAACTAAATGTATTTCAAGTATTAAACTATCATTATCCAGCAGAATGGCTCCTGTCAGTGTTATAATGTTATATTACTGCATTATTGTTACTAATGCATTAAAGTGTAAGCAGCATTTTACTGTTGTTTTTGTTGTTGTTGGCCAAGGTAGGTGGGGTGATTTTAACTACCTTATATACACACTGGACCTTTAAGGATCTGAATACTACTTCCACCTTTCTTGCAGTCATATCTGATTCCCTACAACATAAAATACCTTATCAGGAAGCATTCAGACTGAAAATATAATAACAGTCTGTCACCTGTTGCTCCACTTTGTCTCCATCTCTTTATATTTATTGCTGGCAAATGTTGGAAGGCTTCTTCACCTACATTGGCCTTCTCCCCAAGGTGTCAAAATAAACCAAGCACGCCCTACAACAACCATGCCCAGTACATTTGGAGATGGCCTCTGCCCGCTAATTACCTTCAGTAATTATTGTCACACACTCTCCATCATGGATCCCGATTCGGAAATAGTGACGGTGCGAAGGTCCTTTTCTCTCTGAAGTTTCGACTGTGTCTGCGAATTGATTCCGTTTGTATGAATAAACATCAACTCTGCAAGACATCTGCAATTTGCATATTGAGTGAGGAAGGGCCCAGTCGCCCTTTTCCGTTGCCGGCAGCAGCACAAAATTAGCTTTACAACTGAGCGGGCCGCCTCTTATTACCATCATTATCAGCATCAGCATAACAGTGGCTGTAAAAGCATCATGCACTCCTTGTTGTGAGGCTCTGTCAGCTTTTACGGCTCGCTCTGAGCTACATCCTGCCTTTAACTGATGTGCAATGGTACTGTTAGATGAAGATTGCAGCTCCTGTGGTGGGACAAAAAAACAACATGGGATGCAGCTTAGGTCAGCTCTCTGGATGTGATTATTTTTGGCGTCAAAGATCATTTTCCGACATCTCTGAATGAGTTACCTCCTTCAGATGTCTGCCCACGATAGAATAACCTGAAATACGCACATAAGTTAGGAATGTGACGGTACATTGCAATTACGACTGGAGTGTGTATCACGGCTTCTCTAAACATGAGTCAGAAATAATTGGGTCTTTAAGATGCATTTGCAGCAGATTAATACAGGAGAGCTGGAGGGTCGCATATACTTTAAACAGAGTTTGTTCTATGAGCCATATGGGAGCCTTTGGGTGCCATAAATCCTATTAGAAAGGGTCTCTGAATCACCGTGAATTACTGCCCTAGCAGAACATGCAAATGAACGCATAAAGAAGCCGCTTATTTTTTACTTTTATTTCTTTTTACCTTTTTTTTTTAACAAATCACAAGACTATTTAAGTCTCACTGTCATGCTTGTTAGTGCAGCAAAGCTTCCATGTGATGTGGAACACGTGGTGTGTGTGTATGTATTTGTGTGTGTGTGTTTGTGTGTGTGTGAGAGAGAAGAGGAGAGCGAGATGAAAACCACGGAGTGGAACGGGAGAAAGAGAAAGAGAGAAAGAGAGAGGGGGGCACATCTGCCAGGCTATCAGAGCTCACTGGCTGAATATTCACACCTCCCTGTCCGACCAGCAAACAGGATGCGGTCCCCTGTGAGTGTGCGCTGTGTAGTCAGACAGACAGATTAAGGAAGGGGGGAGGAGGAGGAGGGGGTGATACTGTTAAACAACCCCGAGTTTATGACCTGCAAGCCGGCGCGTCTGACAAACAAGAGCAAATACACAGCGCCGGTGATGGAGAGTGAGGTGTCCATGTGTGTATCCATCCAGCTGCACCATTATGCCATTATGCATGATTAACAGCCGATACCTCCCTCTCCCACACACGGGTGCGCGCGCGCGCGCACGCACGCACGCACACACACACACACACACACACACACACTCCCTCGGCATGTATGAGAGCAAATTTCGATAATGTCCTTTTAACGATGTCACATTAGGGTCTGTAAAAATCTGTTGCTGCATGTTTCTTCCATGCATGCCAGCAGTGTTTCATATCGGGTTATTGTTTTCACCCCAGAGAGGCTCCTGGACTGTGGAGCGACGTTGTAAAAAAAATTAAAAATGAAAAGGAACATTGTGTCTGCTTCTAATTGTGTCCTGGTCGGAGGAGTCCTACTTCTGCTCAGAGTCATAAAGCACTGTCCACGGTTAATCGATTTTTGGGGGGCTGTAATGTTCCGTGGCATATTAGAGATGACTTGATGATGAGTTCACTCTTACTCTCCTATTGCTCATCTCCCTCTCTCTCCTGCAGAAGAAGCAACGAGATATGGGAATATGGGTCCATTTAAGATGAATGTATTGTTTTTTATGAGGAAAAAACAACTTTAATAAATAAATTATTATTTGTGTGATGGGTAAGATTGTCTTGAAAATGGAAGTCCTAGAGCTCAGTGGAGTCCAAGGATCTGCCAAATTATAATCATATCTCATTCATTAGGCTACTAGGTTGTATAAAAAAATGTCCAAAAATATATAAATGTTTAGTCCGAAGTCCGAACTTCGTTAGGAAATCTGGAAATTAAAGGCTGTTGGCTCATGTGCTAAGGTAAATGATTACGACCCTACTACTTAAAACATTTTCCCCAAACTCTTGAATTCGGCGTAGACATACAGCATTTCCCCCCTGCCACTCCAGTCAGATCTCACCAAAATACCACAATGCTTGGAGCAGAGTGGATGTTTTGCGTGAGGGGTCGCCGATTGAATAATGGCCTCATATGCAGGAGGGATCTTGCATCATAATTTATTTTTCATACACTGTCTTCTAATGAACAGAGCTTGGAGCCCTTGCTGAGAGTCCGTTTCCAAACATGCGCTGGACGCCTCCAATACACAAAAACGCTGCAGTCATTTCCCCCAGAGGGGCAACGAGTGGACCAGGTTTTGTTAGCTCCAATAGACAATTTACCATCCAGTCTGCTTAATGAATCACCGTGTGCAGCGCAGAAGAAAAGTGTCGCTTATCACCCTATGATGAAGTGTAAACAGGCGATCATCGACTCCCATTGCTGATTGGG
>NW_023340257.1:5913587-5930792 GCF_004916995.1 Morone saxatilis | reverse complement strand
AAAATTCCCTGGCCTACAAATCTTGTTCACAACAAATGTCACATCCTCCCAATTTTATTTTATTTTTTTAATGAATGTTGTAATTTGATATCACAATTATGCCGAACTGCAGTTAGCACACCGTTACTGCTACCACTTATAGTGTAAGCATGATTTGTCTATATGTTTAGCAGATAAATTGGGAGAACTTTAAATGGTCAGATTTTTTCATGAAGTTTGGGTTGCTGTGCTGGATGCGCTTACAGGTTCTAACCTGAATTCAGCTGCCTGCTAAGCTACACCCGAAGGTTTATTGCGCCCAATATAGCCCCACAACTAGCAAACGTTTTAAAAAATATCAACACACAGCATTTCAAGCTAAGTTAAAATAACTGTCTTTATTAACTTCTCCCACTGTGAATTTCCATATTTCCTTGAACTATTCCTCAATGCCTGGGTTGCTTCAAGTGTAAACTAGCGGCAAACGTCTGACTCATAACCGCAGTGGATGCCATTTGATTCATGTGTGAAAGCCCCTACGTACAAAGCTCCTTGCGGGTTTTACAAGGTAACTACTCTGGAGTTCAAAACTGTGGGAACTCCACGCTAACCACCGCCGTGTAATTCAATGTTGGAAACTGTAATCAATCGACTTTCCATTACAAGCATTGGCTCCTCTGAGATGATTTATTTCAACAGAGACAGAAGTGGCAGGCAAAGCGAGCGCCTCACAGTTTGGCTCCCTTTAACTGGACTGGACTGCTTTAAGTGTGCAGTCACTTTAATGAAAGAATAATGTGAACCAGGTTGGTAGCAGCGAACAGGGCAGGGGAAGAAGTTGGTGTGTGTGTGTGTGTAGTCAGACAAGGGTTCTCATCACAGACATAGCTTACAGGCATTATCCTCCCAACCAAAAATCACTGTAATATTCCTGTAGTAACAGAGCGTGGCTAACTCTCAATTATGATTGTAGTATAGTAATAATAAGGCTAAAGGCTATTTTTATCTCCTGTAACATCAATACAGCGCAGTCACTATATATTAGAACAGTGGTGTGTCTTTTTTTTTTTTTTTCATAGTTGTGGCTTCACTCCAGCACACTGGATTTCAAGTGAAACAATGACTATAATGTGGTGTTTTTCCAGCTTTGAGAATATTCACATGCACACTGGGGAAGGAACTGTAGCCCTTTTTCTACATGGTTCGTCTGATGTAAACACAGAGTCAGCACTGTGGCCTCATTTCAGATCTGATCTGCTGAAGTACAGAGCCGAAACAAAGCTATCCTACTACCTGAGTTTACTGTAAACTGGATGCACTTTATAGTATTCCCTACCTCCTATTGCTCACTCTCATATCATGTTATGATTTACAGTATGATTTCAAAATGGCCTCATAAAGTCCCTTTCAAAAAAAAAGGTTTGGCCAACATTATGTATATTTCTGGGAATCTCTGATAATCTTCTCAGTGGAAATTTGAACGTCTCCCATGCCTGCTCAGTGCTCATGGATCATTAAGATGAGACAGGATGCAAGGTTGAGTCCCAGAACTCACGAGGCATTCAGGGAGTTTCAGTTGCCTCCAAACATGCCCGGGCAGTGAGCTATGTGAGATTTATTTGTTGTTAAATCTGAAAATAGGTACAGTTGGTCACCCTGCATGTCTGACATTTAATGAAAGCCTCACAGCTTCTCTTTGTGAACTTTATGTAAGTCATATCTTGAAATGCCCCATCTTAATTCTTCTGTGCTCCCCATAATTCTCTTTCCCACAGTTAAAGGAACAATTAAGGACAAACCTCATATACAATCATATCAGTTCACCTAGTGTCTAATCCAGACTTCCTCTGGTCTGGAAAGAGCCAAACAATTGTGATCACTGGCCGATGTTTGACCCCGAAGACAGTCGTGTATAACCCGCAGTGTTTGTGTTACAGGATGCTCATTCGGAGGCCGATTCTATTCTCTGGAGGACACATGGCACCCAGACCTGGGGGAGCCCTTCGGTGTCATGCACTGCGTCCAGTGCTACTGCGAACCTGTAAGTTGGTCTCACTGTGACTTCTAACTCCAGATGAATTTGTAATCAGCTGTTGTCCGAATTCTTTACCGTGTGTTTTCAGATGAGATTTGACAGGCGACTGATGTGTCTGTTTCTCTGTGGTTTTTGGCAGCAAAAGAGCCGTCGTGGCAAGGTGTTTGGGAAAGTAAACTGCAGGAACATCAAGCAGGATTGTCCGGAGCTGGACTGCGATGATCCCGTCCTGCTCCCAGGCCACTGCTGTAAAAGCTGTCCCAAAGGTAATCATCTGCTGACCCAATCTCCCCACCTGCTGCTCTAAGTTTTACAGACCTGAAGCTTTTAACTGGTGATCCAAATAGCTGTCCAAAATGCATGAAATAGTCAGCTGAGAAAACAAGCAAGCACAGCTTAAACTGCTGAAAAAAGTGTATGGGAAAAAGCAGAAATGAATCGCTCTCAGTTGTTCCCCTCAACGGTTTCTTTTCCACAGTTTTTGTTTATTCTTTGTATGATTCATATCTATCTTTCTTCTTCTCTTCCCTCTCTCCTTCTCTCCATCTTTCTCTGTTGCACTCCCAGTTTTTTTTGGTGCTTTTTTTCCTCCCTTTCACCCCGGGTCAACTAGTTAGTCTTCAGAACAGCTGCTAGATGCAATGCACAGGTCAATTGATTTTCCATTCAGCCGCATCCAATGGACATTTTCTCTAACCAGCCACAGCTGAAAGTACCACCCATCAATTTGGCCTCATTCACACATTGCCACTTACCTTGTCTACACAGTGCTGCACACACAATTCCACCTTATTAGAGAATTAGAGCTCCCCTGCACATGCTCACCCACTCTCACACACAGGGTGGGTCTTCATGCTGCGCTGTTACTCAGCAGATTGGGTGTTTTTCTACACTATGTGTCTGGTAATGGAATGGAAAGTAAAGGTAAAGCACTGTGTGGACACTGTGCTGTGTGTGTGTGTTGTGGTCAAGTTTTAAGGAAAAAGGTTGAGTGTGTTTGTCTTAGCTTTGGCACCAGAGCAGCTAGTATATTTGTGTAAGTGATGGAAAATAGTGTGTGTGTTTGTGTGTTTATATATATGTGTGTGTGTGTTTGCAATGTGGTGCACCTGAGGATACAGTATAAGTGGGGAGAAGTGAGAGTGACACTACCAAGAAGCCCTTGAGCGTGCCCAGTGGAGCACAGGAGTGAGGGAGTGAGAGAAAAATGATGGGATTTGTGGGTGGTGTGTGTGTGTGTGTGTGAATTAGACACCTAGAAAGAAAGCAGACAGTCCAGCCGATCTCCTCCAGAAACTGCCGTGAAGTAATAAAGTTTAGGTGACTACGGGCCAGTGTGTGGTTTTCTTTTTCAAGATCATGTCAGTGGGGTTGTATTTGGCTGAGTGAGCACCGCTGCATGTGTCACTGCGTGTGAAGAGAACTGAGGGCTACACATTACATCAAGACGCACAGCAGTTTGTGTGGAACAGCGGGTCATTGTTGGGATCGCATGCCAGTGTCACTCCCAATTCTCCTTAAGCTCTTCAGCTGCAAGGGACTACCCTGGTTAGTTACCCCTGGCCGAGAGAGAGAGAGAGAGAGAGAGAGAGAGGAAGTGAGGAAGACAGAGAGAATGTGCTGGATTGAAATTGGTGCAGACGTCCTCCAAATCGCTCTTTCTTCCCCTTCTGTAATTTCTACCTCTCTTGCTCGATCTGGGTTCGTCACAGTTTCTCCCCAAAGTCCACGTTTCACACTCTTCATCCTCATCCTCCATACACAAGACACAATTAAGTGAAAAAGGCAGGAGCACAGACAATGTTTTAGTCTCATCTGTGCACCAGACT
Source organism: Morone saxatilis (assembly GCF_004916995.1). Lineage (NCBI taxonomy): Eukaryota > Metazoa > Chordata > Actinopteri > Moronidae > Morone > Morone saxatilis. The sequence goes on along the minus strand of NW_023340257.1, from coordinate 5,926,949 downwards.
TTGAGAACGATGTAGCAGAATTAAATGTTTGCTTCCACTTGGTTTTTCTTGTCAGTTAATGAAACAGTTTCAAAGACACACACTACTACTATTGCTAATAGTCTTCCTATCAGCAAATATAAAGATAATAAAATATATTCCTGTGTGCAAAATTTGATCACATTAAAATGAAAACATAAAACTCTTTAACTCTACAGTATATAAGTCTGACTATAATACTTTTTTCACTTGTAATTATATGCCGTCCTGTAGGTAGTCAGCAAGTATCTCTCTTTTAACAGTTTTTCTTCCATTCTGCAGGTGTTGATGACAAGAAACAGACAGACTCTGTGCTGGACAGCTTTGAGTATTTCCACGAGAAAAGCAGAGAGAAGGAGGATGACCTCCACAAATCTTACAACGACAGATCCTACCTGAGCTCGGAGGAGGTGGGCCCTGGGGAGAGCCGCACTGGTGAGCAGGAGCACCCGTAGACAGATGGACAGACCACCAACACTCTTGCATTAAAACACAGTCAGAGCAGCAAAAACAGATTTAAATAAATAGTAAAACGTTAAAAATGTAGTTCAAACATGCACACACACAAACACGTAGAATAATGGCATATGTTAGTAAGCATCTATCTAACACTCTCTCCGTCTGCAGACTTTGTAGCAGTGTTGACAGGAGTGACGGACTCATGGCTGCCCAGCTCCAGTGGCGTTGCCAGAGCTCGCTTCTCTCTGACCAGAACCAGCTTGGCCTTCTCCATCACATACCAGAGGTAAGACACATAGTGTGTCTCAGCTGAAACGTCTACTTCCTTTCTTGTTGCTTCAATCCCTGAAAGTGGTCTCTCTTCTTTTTCCAATGAACCTCAGCATCATCACTGCTTATCCTTCCCAGCTCTTCTCCAAAATCTCCCAAACATACTTGAAGTGTTTAGAGTAGAAAGTATAAAAGACGTCACAACCTGTCTGTTTCAACTATAATCTTGTTGCAGCAATCAGCATTAAAAAGTAGCAAAACTGAAAACACAGGATGATGTCCTTGTATATTCAATTCTTTGTTCCTTCATTTCTATTGTCTTCTCTTACTTTTCAGAATGGACCGCCCCAGTAAAATAATCTTCCTGGATTCAGATGGGACCACTGCTTTTGAGTACAGGGTCCCCAAAGGACAGTCTGACATGGTAAGACACCACATAGATATAAGATCATCTCCTCTTGCTTCAGTCAGTGGTGTTTTGTGCAAACGCTCCCAGTCCATGACTCTATTCTCAAACTTTTTCTCCCATAACTCACTTTGCAATAATAAACAATAAACACACTCACAGACACACACATACATACACAGTGACACTTCCTTTCTGCTTCACTGCCTCTTTCTAAACTCAGCCTGATTGCAGTAAACATCAACACACACTCACTCAAAAGGTAATACCAGGGGGAAACCATCATCAGGTCAGAGGTGTACAAGACGTTTTGTACAAGAGTTTAGTAAAAGTCCAATATTATCCTGATAAATCAGTAAACTGAGATGTTGCTGTAACAGTAGTACACATGCATGCATGTCCACACGCTCCCTAAGGTCTGGCTCAATAACTACACATCATTTCCTGCCAAGATACACACATCCCCTCATTCCATTTCATGGCCCGAACACTCTGTTCAGCGAGGCAGGAGCCCCCTAAATACAGTCCCAGAAATTGGCCTATTATTATTTTTAGATAAATGTCAGTGTCAAGCACCAGAGGACCTTAGAGAAAACACTCCAACGCAAAAAAAAGGAAGGGGGGGGGGCAGTTTGCCGTAACAAAACTTTTGGAAGGAGAATTTTTCACATGTTACATCACTGCTTAGCAGGGGGACAGAGAGTATCGCTAATTAAAACGGAGATTACCCCTGAACTGAAAGTTATGAGGTGCCGGCACACTGCCACATTTCTTCCCTCCGCTCTCAGGGAGAAGTAGTGGTTTTATGTTGAAGGTTTGCAGCCTGGGGCTGAGAGTACAATCACGTGGTTTGATGTATTCAGCAGATGTGCATGTGTTGTCTGTTTGGACGTCTGTTTGTCTGTATGCCTTTTTCATAAGTGAGACGCACAAAAACATTTGGAGATTGTCGCTGGTTTGATATCTATGTACAGTTCCAGCTGCGACAGTACTGTGGCTTACCGGCTTGTGTTTGTGCAGATCTGTGGAGTGTGGAAGAACCTGGCTAAGCCTCTAATGCGGCAGCTGCAGTCTGAGCAGATGCGCATCAGCATGAGCGCTTCCACGAGCAGACGAGAAGAAGTGGAGGGGAAGATCATCAAACACAGGGCGCTGTTTGCTGGTATGTGTGCATGTGGGATATTATAGCATTCTGATGGTTCAGTATTTGTTTGTAGTGTTCCTTTAGACATGTGTATGCCTTTGTCTTTGTGTTATAGTACACAGTAAACTCTAATATTTACAAAGCAGTGGAATTGTATACGTTCTCTTGTAATCTTAAAAAGCCTTGCGTGGATTAATGCAGCTACAAAGAGTGGGTTTTGTTTACAGAGAAGTATTTGTGTAGAAGTCCTGGAAGAGAATGCAGATACTCAATATGGTAATGTCTTGTGTACAGAGACATTCAGTTCAACGCTGACATCGGAGGAGGATTCAGGCATGGGAGGCATCGCCATGTTGACGCTGAGTGACACAGAGAACAACCTCCACTTCATCCTCATCCTTCAAGGCCTCATCAAACACAAAGACAAAGGTGAGAGGCAAGAAAAAGAAAGGAAGAGCAGAAGGGTCAGATGTAGAGAAAACACTCCCACATGCAAGGGCTATTATGGTGCCCTTCAAAAAACATGTGATTGCCAAGTCCTTCACTGAAACCAGTGGTTAAACAAAACCACACTGGGACAAGAATCCTCTTTTAGTCTCTGTTTCTGTTTTACCCATTTCATCTCAGTGCTAATACCTTCCCAAATCTGTGGGGCCGCTGTTTATGACAGACATTAATAGGAAAACTGTCACTCTCTCTCCTCAGAACCCCTTTTGATGCCCATCCGAGTCCATCTTGTGTACCGCCAACACATCTTGAGAGAGATCCGAGCCAACATCACCTCTCATGTGAGTAATAAGATGCATTAACCTTGGTCCTATGGTTTAGCTTGATAGCTTAGCAATATTCTGTACCAAATAGTTTTACTTTCACGTTGAAAAATAGAAATATTTAGTGTTTCTTGCATTTTTCAATATTCAGTATGAAACAAGAGGGAGGTTTTAGGGCAGAGTGTTACATCTGGGTCAGACACTGAATTAAGGGGTGACTGGAGGAGCAGCAGTGTTGTCGGTTAGGAACATATGACACAGCAACACACTCACACTCCTGGTGTCCCCCCCCCACCCTCTTGGAGACGGATGTGGTCTGGTCACCACATCCTAACGCTGTTGTTGCCCCCGCTCTGATCACAGCTAACTACCCTGAGACATGACAAGAAAAATGGATGGAGAGGAAGAGTTAGGCCAAAACAAGAGAGGAGAGAAAGTGTGTGCGAAAGGAGCTCTTGCAGCAGACAGATGTGAGCAAGGGACGAGAGACACGGGGGAAAGAGGGGAGGGACGGGGGAGGTAGAGAGGATGGACTGCGTACACACTCCTCACACATGTCAGTGGTTAGTGGTCTGTGGGCTGAGATAGATGGAGGGAGGAAGAGGAGTGATGAAAGGCGGGTCTGTTTTGAATTCTGCCAGGAATTGCGTGAAAGGCCAATGCGCCTCTTTCGAGCCTAGTGGTGAGAGAGACCGTCCGTGAAAAATATGTGAAAAGTTCGAACTCAGCAACTGCCACATGACCCCCCAAAGTGTCCTCGAGCTACATGCTGAAACCCAAACCGCTGACTCATTTTAAGTCTTGCTGAGTAACAGAGGCGTATAAACAACACAATGTACGTGTTTTTTAGCCAAATGGGTTACTTGCCTATTTTTATTCCTATAAACACACACGAGCAAACTGATCAGATTTTTAAATAAGTGAAGTCATTCTTTATTGGCCCAGTAATCCTGACAGTGTTATTGCTCTGCCTGATTTACACAAGACCCCAATATATCCCATTGCACCTTACTTCCCTCTCATTATTCTACCCATTCAATTTCCCCAACATAAGTCACCTTCCCTCTGTCCAGCCTTTCTCCGTTCCCACTCTGTTTTGGCTCCTCTCTGCGTGGATTTATGGTACATGTATATTTATATTGAACTGAGGCCCCGGGGTCATAAAAGTAACATTTCTTCAACACGCTCGTACATCTGTCCTATTAATCCCACATTTCTCAACGACCTGACCAAGTCCCCCGCCTCCTCGGAGTCCAGTTTGGCCTGCTTGAGATTAAACTTTACTCAATATGAAACGTGTTAAGGCAATGCAAGACATATTTTTGCCCAGGGTTTAAGTGTGCGCTTGTGAGCGGGCTGATTTAAAATCATGTGTTTTTCAGTAACACAACCGTTTGTGTCCTTAATGGCTTCTGACTTTGTGGTGCCTTTGTGATTGCTGAATTAATGTTACCTGGAGGAGAGTTTACTCTCTCTACTGGATCTGTTTTGCTCTCTGTCCACATCTTATCTTTGTTAACCATAAACAGCACGGATCATGTTCATTTTAGTTGGAAATATGTCACCAGTCTGTCTTTTGCCTCAATAAGTTGGGATTGTCAGTGTTGTACTATCATGTCAACAACATCTTAATTGCATAATATGACATTTTTATATCTGGTATTGAGAAGGCATTTGTTTACAATGGAATATGGTTTTATATTTCTCAGCATTTTGACCCACAGCTTATCCTCAAGCTGACTGTTTCACTCTGTGCAGGATCCTGACTTTGCGGAGGTGCTGACAGACCTGAACAGCCGCGAACTGTTTTGGTTATCTCATGGTCAGCTGGAGATCGCCGTGGTGACCGAGGGTCAGGATCCCCGACAAATCTCCGGCTTCATCACCGGGAGGAAATCTTGTGACAGTAAGTGTTCCCCTGCAATCAAACGCCTTTGTGCAGGTGACATGAAAACATCTTCATGTCCCTCTTCACACTATCCCAGAGAGGTTAAACAGTGTAGAGGCAACAAACACAGGGGCTGCGAGGAATGTGCGCTGTAGTTGGTTTGTGCTCGTCCATCTGTGGCTGTTTTTGTCATTCTCCTCTATAAATACTTGTCTTTCTTTCTGTCTCTATCCTTTCAAGTCTTATCGCTGGGGAAAACCATGTTTATAGACCTTCTGTTGCACTTGGTGGCCCACCAAGACTGTGTACGCATGTCTGTCGGTGTGTGTGTGTGTGAGGGACAGACGAAGGTCTTAGGAATGTTGCGGACAACCCAATTGTCTGAAAGCGTTAAAGCATGCACACATGGTCTTTTCATGGGACGCATACTTGAACATGATCATGGAACATCAAGGTGTTCGGCACTTTGAAACACTTTGAGACGCTTTGTCTAACATACACAAATACATGCACTCAAACAGACACAAATATGCATGGAGAGGTTTTTTTATGTCCAAGTTTCACACACCAATACACGGTGGTGCTGCCAAGGTCACAGTCTGCTGGACCTGACTCTCCATGCTGGTGTTCCAGTGCTGTGATTAACAGCTTGACGTTATGTGTGAAGAATTCAAACCCAACTCACTCCTTCCCCTCTCTGCCTCTCTTTTCTCCCCCTCCTCTTTCCCGCTCATGTCTCGATCCCGTCATTCCTCCTCTCTGGGTTTTTGTCTGTCTCCATGTCATTTTCAAAAATGTTGCTCTGCACTTTTCTCGTCAGTCTCAGTTACTCATTCCCTCCTGTCCTCTCAAGCTCAATCTTTCTAAGCCTTCTGCATTCAACAAGGGTTACCTCATTCTAAGGCTTAACCTTGGGTGGGTTTTTTTGTGTGCAAGTGTGTGTGTGTGTGTGTGTGTGTGCCAGACCATGCAACAACATGTATGCTTTTGGTCCAAGGTCCAGCACACAATTACACGAGCAGACACACCTCCTGATTAGCAGTTCAATTGAGTCTGTCCCCTCAGTGACTCTGTCTTGGTGAAGGAATGACATTATGGGTATTTTTCTTCTATATGTGTGTGGCTGCAGAACGTGAGGGAATGTTATACACCCCCCACCCCCCTTCCCTCCTTCATCCAACCAGCAAATTTGAACATGACAGAAGTCATTGCCTCATCTTGCATGCTGTCAGGCTTCACTATGGTTTAAGGGAGGGAAACTCCGAGGGGAAAAGTGATGCTTTTAGATAAGTAATTGGAGCAGGAATGTGCTCTAAAGTGGATTTCTGATATTAATCTGTCTTTGTCTGGCACAGCTATTCAAAGTGTGATGTCCAGCGGTGATGCCTTGACCCCGGGGAAGACAGGAGGCGTGGGATCTGCTATCTTCAACCTTCATGATAACGGCACGCTGGACTACCAGGTATGGATTTGTCCACTACGAGACACATAGTTGTTTGACTTTTTATGATTGCACACAACTTGGGGATGTATTACATGACACAATTTCAGCATTAACCAACTGAACAAAATGAATATTTTTTTCTTATATCTTGTTGGAACAGTGATTATAGTAACACACTGTACTGTACTTTAGCGGGGGTGCAAAGGCTCAACTTACCCTGCTATTGTAACATGTTGATTTCTGTTTTGAGGTGTACCTGTTGAAATGTTTCTGATGGTGTAAACTGGACCAGAAAGGAAAAAAATAATTGACCCACTAGCCAATCTTCCATCCAAAAAGCAGACTGTCACCAGTCTTAATCAAAATAAGTTTTATGGACTCTCCTCCATAAAGGAATGGGATTAAACCGACTAAACAATAATAAACCAAGCCAGAACACATTAAATTCTTTATTAGTACACTTTTCCCTTTTCATTGGCATCAAATCAGGCTGACCTCAGAACACACCGAACCAAAAATAAAGATCCCCTCTAGAAATGTTTTGAGACATATAAAAATACTCTGGTTTGAATAATAATTTGTGTCTGATATGATTTTTCCACAAAAATATTATAGTACCCAGTTAAAAAATACAGAATTTATGAATAAGCAAATACATTTGTAAATAATTACAGGTTTTACTTCTGGTCAGTCTTGCTTCACTGAAAAGTCCATTTTCAGTATGTGACCTGGAGTTTCAAGTTTTCAGTTGCCTAACTAGTTGTGAGGTCACGAAATCCTGCTGGTACGCTCTGTCAGACTCAGATTTACGGTGAGCTCAGAAAAACATTCCCCCTTCAGCAGATGAACGTGAAAACAGCCTGCACATACATCATTCTGCACAGGGAAGCTCAAACATCCAAGTGAAGTAACAATAAGCAAAACACATTTTGGAGTTTAACCACTTCTCCCTCATCCCCTTCCTCCAGGTTCAGGTCGCAGGTCTCACCAGTGATTTTCTTGGCCTCACTATCGAGTTGAAACCGCGGCGGCGAAACAAACGCTCTGTGCTGTATGACCTGACGCCGGAGTATAACAAGGCCACGGGCAAGGCGCAGGGCAGCTGGAGTCGCCTGGAGGCTCGACATATCCACATGCTGCTGCAGAACGAACTGTTCATCAACGTGGCCACGGCACACAGCCAGGAGGGGGAGCTGAGGGGGCAGATTAAGGCCCTGCTCTACAACGGCCTGGAAGCACCCAGATATGGTACGAATCAATTGATGCAGGGGTGGGAGACGGGCAGGGTTGGCAGTGTTGGAAGAGAGGTCATAAAAATAACAGCATACATGCAAATACATTGAATTACTTTCTAAATGTCCTGGATGCACACTTTATTAAACCATTTTTCCTTCTTTCAGACTTGCCCACTCCTCTGGCCGGAAGCTTTGTGTCTCCACCAGTAAGAACTGGTGCCTCTGGCCATGCCTGGGTGTCAGTGGACAAACAGTGTCACCTGCATTATGAGATCGTTGTTGCGGGCCTCAGCAAGGCCGACGACCTCACTGTGAACGCCCACCTCCACGGACTGGCTGAGATTGGAGAAATAGACGACAGCAGCACGAGTCACAAGAGGCTGCTGACCGGCTTCTACGGCTCACAGGTACATCAGTGTACACACGCACACACACACACACACATGCAAATGGCTGCAAATACATAGATACACACTTGTACAAAAACACACTCAAACACACTCTCCTTATCCTCCAGGCTCAGGGAGTGTTAAAGGACATCAGTGCTGAATTACTGCAACACCTGGACCAAGGAACAGCCTTCATCCAGGTCAGCACCAAGATGAACCCCCGAGGAGAAATACGAGGGCGGGTATGTAAAAGTAGCTACAACTTCTGTAAATATGTTGGACTTCAAAGCTCTAAGTTCATTTGCCTGACAAGTATTTAAAAGAACTGAGTTTTGTCAGAAAATGATAAACATTAGCAGCTTAAATACAGGGAACTGGGAATGGAATGTAAAAACCATATATTCATCCACAGCACCAACTTTGGACAAGTGTGACAAAACCATTTTACAGCTCCAGCACAAAGACCGATCTGTTTTACTATTACAAGACAACCATAACACAATAAAATGCTAACAGTGCAAAGAAGCCCACCCATACAACAAGGCCCAACATAGAGGCATTAGATCAGTTTCTGCACAAACTTTGGCTACTGAAAATCAATTCATGATCATCTGGAAACAATTATAGCTATATAGGAAGGTTAAAATGTGGCTCCAGTCAAAAAGTAATTCTAAAAAGATTGGACCATGTCAAAATAATCCCTTTGTATTCATTCAATATTTTTTATTATATTAGAAGTTAATATAACTTAGCTTTTGCAACATCCTCAAAATAAACTCACAGCATTTACAAACAGAAAAGAGAAAGTAGTAGAGTGTTTGGGGCCTCATTTAACCATCTGAGTGGTTATGTGTCTGTGTGATTGCTCACTTAGCGCTCACTAGCCCACACAAACACACACTTTGACTGGCAGGTGCTGTCTGCCCGGGGAGACTTTGTTGAAAAGTAAAAGTTTTATTGCGGCTCAGAAACACGCACAGATGCGCAGTTGCCCACAAACCTATTAACAGCTTTGCAGGTGTAGTGGTTGATGAGTTCTTTTAGGCTGCCAGATACCAACAAAGAAAGGAATGACACACACACACACACACACACAGAGTCCAGCTGCTTTAATAGCAAACAGGTCCACACATAAACAGCCATCTGCTTGGGAGCGCAGAAACACTCCATTTAGGAACAATTAACAAGTCAGCATGACATCAGCCTTGAGTCAGGTGTTCTCTCTCTTATGTCCTAACCACGCTTCACCCACTCCGACATCTACCTCCTCTATGCTGTATTCTTGTGTTTCTTTCATGCCACTTAACCTCCATCTATCCCTTCTTTTCATTTCCCCACACATTTCCTCTCTCCAGGTCCATGTGCCCAACAACTGTGAGCTGGGGACCAGGGTGGACGCCGAGGAAGCTGAGTTTGACGACCTCTTTGTGAAGGACCCCGAGGAGCTGAAGAAAGACCCCCATACCTGCTTCTTTGAGAACCAGCACCACGCTCATGGCTCCCGCTGGACTCCCAACTACGACAAGTGTTTCTCCTGCAGCTGCCAGGTAAAGACAGCAATTAAACATGTCTGTTGAAAGGGTCTTTGATGGTTTCAGCACTGAGGAGGCACGTGGCTGAAATGTTGAAGCATTTTGGAGAGAAGCTGGGTAATGCATTTGTTTGGGGAAGCACCTGTAAGCACTGAATGCTGTATGTCATCTTGTGTCGCGAATAAAACTCACTGTTTGTCGTCTTTCTGCATTTTTTCTGTAGAAGCGAACTGTGATCTGTGATCCGGTCATCTGTCCGGTGTTGACCTGCTCCCGAACCATTCAGCCCGAGGGCAAGTGCTGCCCCGCCTGTGATGGTGAGATAGACACATTTTGGTTATACATTAGATATACACGTCTGCTATATCATGTTTTACAGCAGTTATGCTGCTGTGAGTCGATTTTATTTTTTGGGTGAGTTCCCAAAGTGCCAATCATAAATTTGAAAACTAATTCTGTTTTTATGTCTCCATTTCCTTTTTCCTGTCCAGAGAGGAAGGAGCCCAAGGACATGAAAGCTCCAGAGAGAGTGGATGAACATCCTGAGGGTAGGCACTCTCTCCCCTGTCTCTGGCTTGGCTTCCCAAGCGCCTTCTCTTGTATTGTGTCTTTTCTTTTTTACATGTCGCTATACTGTATTTCTTTGATTGAATTTCCACCAGTTCCACGGTGAAAAGTTAGCTCTGAGTCATTCAGCCATTTTCTGACTGTAACCTTGTTATTCCTCTCGTCTTTCTCTCAGGTTGTTACTTTGAGGGAGACCAGAAGATGCATGCCCCAGGAACCACATGGCATCCCTTTGTACCTCCCTTTGGCTACATTAAATGTGCTGTCTGCACTTGCAAGGTAAATATACATCAATAAACCCACTCACATCTGGCTGGATTTACTTTCCCAAAAGCCCTTAATGGATCATTTATCTTGTATTAGACTCCAAAAAAACTGAGGCATGAATACATTTCTCATCAGTTTAACCTTGTGGAATGTTGAGACTTTTCAACTATTTATGTGGAAAAAAGCAATAAGTCAGCTGCATTTTGTGCTTGGAAAAAAAGGATTACTGCTAACCTGCTGCTAATGCTACATTACCTCCACAGGGATCTTCAGGGGAAGTGCACTGTGAGAAGGTGACGTGTCCGCTGTTGACCTGCAGTCATCCCGTAAGGCGTAATCCCTCCGACTGCTGTAAGGAGTGTCCAGAGGAGGAGAGGACTCCTGCAGGCCTGGAGCACAGCGACATGATGCAAGCAGATGGCCCGAGGCACTGCAAATTTGGCAAGAACTATTACCAGAACAGTGACAACTGGCATCCCTGGGTGCCGCTAGTGGGGGAGATGAAATGCATCAACTGCTGGTGTGATGTAAGTGTGGTGGCTGCCAAGAAATATGACCCAAGTGCAAATATTGTCACTTTGCTGAAATCTCACTGACTCATTAAAAACTGACTGAAATACAATATTTTCATTAAAGTACTAAAATGATAAATCACAGTTCACTGAGAGTTCAAACTGCATTCTTTTAACACTGATAATGACGATCTAACGCCAGTACGTCAGCAGTTGGACTCTTACATTTAAAGCTGCACTAATCAATATGTGTATATGATCGATGGGCCAATTAACTGTGTCTAATGTGAAAGGGGTCTCAGAGAATGATCACCCTGCCCTGCAGTTCCCCTCAGTGGTTTTGGTGATTTGGCATCTTTCAGTGTCAGTACCCCCTTGTGCCTCTACAGTTGCATCTTTTCACCAAACATCCTTCTTCCTCTCTTGTTTTCCACAGCATGGTGTGACCAAGTGTCAGAGGAAACAATGTCCGGTGCTGACCTGCACCAACATCAACCGCAGAGAGGGCGCTTGCTGCCCTGAATGTCTCGGTGAGCAATGAGCGCACACACACACACACACATATATATATATATACAAACACCAGAAGGGGCCAGACTGATAAATCTGAACTTTTTATAAGGCAGCATACTTTACCTCAGATATGATGGAGGTCTCTGTCTGGCCAGAAACATTCCATGACAACACTTCAAATATGCAGTGAAATATAACTCATGTATACAGTCATTAGAACAGTTAGCTAACCTGGTTAAAAGTGCATGTGTTTGACTTTCAGTTGAGTTTTTCTACCTTGGCTGCTTCATTTTTCCCCACTCTGACCTGAACAAAAAATCTTATTTGGTTTATATATATATAGTATTTATTAGATATAGGCACAGGTCAAACCTCAAGCCACATCACTTAAAGGTAGTACAAAGATCCTACTGCTGGGGTTCTCAATCGATGTTTCTGTTCTCCACAGACTCTTTAGAGGAAGACGACCTGATGATGAAAGCTCCAGACAAAAGGCGAACCTTTAGACACTGATCTGTGGGCAGCCACACAAACAACACAGAACCCTCCTCTACCCATTACCCCGTACCTGATGGACCCAAACCCAGAGCTGCACACTGGGTCCCCCCCACCTACCCTCCCTCCTCACCTCACACCCACCCTGTTGTCAGCTTCAGGATTGTAATGAACAGAGAAGAGCAGAGACGGAGGAATCATAAAAACGGAAATTTTCCAAAGACTCGATTAGTGAAGGGATGAAGCTAAGAAGAGGACCAACCAGACTTTACAAACCTGCTGCCTTCCGCTTCCTGCCTTTCATTTTTGCTGGAATTTTCTCTTTTTTTTCTTCAAAAACACTACAGTCTACTGTATGAATATAACACAGCTGTTCAGTGGGAATCTTTCTCTCAGTCAGTTGGTCCGGCTTTGTTTGGTAAGATCGTGCAAGTTGTGTTTCGTTGACAGAGCTTCTTTTTGAAGCACAGCCACAGCTACTGTAGCTCTCAGCACTCTCACTGGATAGAGAGGAAAGTGTTGCTTAAACCTGTGTGAATGTGTATGTGTGTGAATGTGATTGTGTGGGGTTTTTTTGCCAGTAAAGAATATGATTAATCAGCAATACAGAAACACAACAAGACTGGGTTCAGAAACTGTAAAACAAGAACAAAAAAAGGGTGTTGTTTGCCATCTCTTCATTGGGAGAGAGGCTTGAAAATGCTGTTGTTATTTCAGTGTCATACTTAAACACGAGCTTTGCCTTCACCTCCTGTTGATCTCATTGCTTCTCTGCTTCGGTTGTTCCTATTTCTGTTTCGAATTAAGTAATATTTTATGGATTTTTCTATCATTGTTGTTTATGAATATGAAGCTGGTTTGTATTTTGTATTTATTGAATGGTGTGGAGACAAAATAAAAAAAGATGTTTGTTGGTAGAAGCGGGAATGCCTGTGGGTTTGTTTTTGGACGCTGACGCTAACCAGCTTCGCCTAACGAGCCCTCCCTCGCTCCCTCTTTGCATTTATATCTTCCATTTTCATCTACAGTCCTTGAGATTTCACTTTTCCACGTTGTTGCTTTCTTGCTCTCCCTTCCCCTCGCTGTTCCTCCGTCCTCACAGTGTTCCACATATGGAGCTGTGATTACAGAGCGATGACAAGTCAGACTGACCCAACTTAATCCTTCGCCTTTGCTTTCTCTTTCTCCATTGTTCTGTTTCTGCCTCTTTACACTCTTCATCGAAGATTCCCTTCATCGTCTCTCGCACTTTTTTCCTCTCATCTTTCTCCTCTGTCACTTTTTTCCCCCGTTGTCTTTCTCTTCATTCAATTTCCTGTTGTCTTTTCCCTATGTCTTCTCTCCTTTTCCACCATATACCCTTTCTTTCTTTTCCATTCCATTTCTTTCCTATCCTTCATTTCCTTACCTTTGCTTTCTGTGTCCTTCCTTTTCTATCTTTTCCTTATATTTC
>NW_023340257.1:5907335-5913462 GCF_004916995.1 Morone saxatilis | reverse complement strand
TTCCTTTCCTCGCTTGCTGTCCTCCTCAGACCACATGTGCTCAGCAATGATTTGTCCCTGACATACCTCCCCATGTACACACACACACACACACACACACACACAGAGTGCAGACAGACTGAAACATAAACACATATTCACAGATGTACACATGTACAAACTCCTGAATCAGGAACACACACATTGCCAAAGGGCAAGCAGAATTCTTTCCAATACACACACCGACACACACACTCACACATCTGCTACTGCACTCTGCTGGCCAAAACATGTTATTACACCAAAGGTTCCTCCTAAAAGCCAGCTGGCTGACAGCGCTTCTGAGAGCACCTGTTGACCTCCCTGAAGCACAGAGCACAGAGTGTGTGTGTGTGTGTGTGTGTGCGCGCACTAAAGGCATGTTGGAAAGTCATCATCGGGCCAGCAGGGAGAGATATAGGGGGCCAGTCAAAGCCGGATGGTGGAGGTCAAAGGTTAAGTATTCTGCACTATGGAGTGGCAGCCTGTGAAGAAGCAGGAGATGTGTACCAGCCTGAGCCTTACATCTGCTGATATATGCCTGTGTGTGTGTGTGTGTAAAAAGCCAAAAATACATCTTCATATGATGACACAAACAGTTTGGCTTCTTCTTTGTCTCTTTGTCTCTCACTGACACCTCTTCAGTTCAGTCCGTTATTGATATGAAACATTTGACCAGCACTGTGTTATTCACCGTATTTATAACTCTATTTAAATCAGAGCCACATGTAATGAACTGGACTCCGCTCCCTTTTCTTCTTTGTGCTTAGAAAAACATCACAGTTTTATTTCAGATGGATGGATTCTCTTTCATTTAGTTTTTTGCTCTCTGGTCTTAGTCCATTTTTTTGTCAGTTATTGATTGATTGATTTATTGCAGCAGGACACAGGTCAGTCCAACTTCATAAATAGTGTTTTGGATGCGAACCTGAGTCAGTCTCTGCTGGCTGCCTCATGCTGACCATAAGACTTGGTCCAAAACTCTGAAACTGTGATTCGTACAGGTTTCCCACAAACTACAATGTTTCTTTAGTAGATTTTAAACTTTCAGGTGTGTGTGTTGGTCTGAAGTTGTTGTTTTGTTTGTTGTTAGGTTGTTTGCAGTTGGTATTAACTGCCTAATTTCTCCACTTTACAAAACAAGAGATTCTACACTACTACTGTAATTAGCCTCAGCAGTGCTTTGAGCTAAATGCTAACAAGATCATAATCACAATGTTAATGCATGCTAACATTAAACACAAGTAGGCTACAAGCTGAGGCCAATGAGAATATGTCATAGAAGAAATGAGGGAACTTTTGGATCAATATTTATTTTTATTTTTTTTTTAGGAATGTGAACTGATGTTTTACTTCTTTTGTATTCATTTTGTTTTGCTCACATCCCTGCATTTTTAATAGCCATGCTAGCTAATACATTAGTTTAGTACCGGTACTTTGGTTTCTGACCAAATACCTGAAAAACTAATTTAGTGTTTTGTAGTAATTAGCAAATGTTAGCATGCTAAGCTGCAAAACCACAATGATGAACATGGGACCTGCTGAACATCAGCATGTTAGCTTCAGCACTGTGAGCATGTCAGCACGCTGGTGTTAGCATTTATGGTGAATTTCCCAGTTCTCAGTAAATTCCAACGCAGTGAACTTGGGGGTGATGTCATGCTCAACACCAACCTCGGACTTCTGAGGTAAATGGAAGACACCATTAGCTCAAAGCACAACTTTACCTTGTCTTACAGAATAATCGGCTGTATTGTTCTTAATAGGCTTTTCATACGGACTATATTTCATATATAGTCTACAGTAGGCCGTTATAGCATACTGTACAACACCTACTGTACACACTCACATCATCATGTACTTCACAGTTAGATATTAGTGTTAAAATTCTAGGTTGGTGTCCCCTGGTAGCTCACATGGCCATGGGTTCAGGCTCTGATGTGTGCACAATGTGTGTTAAAGATAAAATAACCTTCTCTGGGTTGGAACAAAGTCTGTCGACATAACATGAGTTTATAATAATGAAGCCGATTAGGCAGGTTTAAAGTTAAGGGTGTTGATTAAATTAGATGCAAGGACTTTGCCAAAGCTTGTGTAGTTCAATGAATTAATGACTCCTCAGTTCATTAAAGGAAAAACTAGTGTGAATTAATACAGACTGAGAATAATGCAGATGGTGCCACGGGAGCTAGAAGTGAGAGGTGGTTTAAGACAATAGCTAATTTGAAAGGAAAACACTGGTTTAGATGAGGAGGGAAATAATTAAATGAGATGAGGAGGAGGAGAGGAGGTTGGTCTGTTGTGTTGGTGTGACCGGGTTATTTATCTTTATTTATGTTTCACACTGCGGCGAGAAACAGGGGAATAAACTGTGTGTGTGTGAGAGAGAGAAAGAAGGATTGCAAAAGGGGTTCATGACAGATACATTTCAGTACCTTTAAATCATCTAGTTTTTTTTTTCATTTCTATATACCAAAGCCCCTACAATAGCCCATTTCAGCAAAACCAAAACTCTGAAATATACTGACGGCATCAGAACAGCAACACACTGTAAGCAGATACAGCACACAGGGAGGCTACACTTGTTATGTAGTGACAGTGGAGGTATAGTGTGAAAACAGGTGTTACAATATTACTGTTTTTCAAATTGTATTCTGTATTACTTGGTGATCATCAGCAGTGGAAGAAGTACTCAGATCATTTACATATAGTGAAAGCCCAGAATGGGCCTAATATATATGATATTCCTGGATTATAATCATTGATAGATTAATGTGTATGTGTCATTCTAATGTCACAGCTGGTAAAGGTGGAGATCATTTTTAATGACTATATACTGCTGGGTAGTTTAAAGGATTTAGTGGCATCTAGTGGTGAAGTTGCAGATTGCAACTAACTGAACACCGCTGTAAATGATGATGGGGGAATGAGAACGGACTGCAAAGTGGCTGTGAAACTCGCAAAAAATAAAAAAGGTCGTATCTATAGCCATTTGGTTTGTCCATTCTGGGTTACTGTAGAAAGATAGCAGTTCAACATAGGCAGTAGTGTAACTAATTACTGTTGGCAGGGAATAATAAGTAAAGTAATAATATTACTTTTGAGCAACAAATTAGAGTAATGAAAACTAATAATAAAAAAGATGTAATAAATAAAAATGTTTGAGTAACTAGCCCAACACTGTTCAACTAAATCTGTAAAGTAACTACACTGTAAATAGTGAAGTAAAGGTACAGTATTTCTCTCTGAAATGTAGTGGAGTAGAAGTGACATAATATGGAATTACTTGAGTAAAGTACAAATACCTTCAGATTCTTCTTAAGTACTGTACTTGAGTAAATGTGCTTTATGTTACTTTCCATCACTGGTGATCAGGTAGATATTAACTCTGCTGTATTGGTGATAAGAATATTCTGAATCCCTTAATATCCATTTTCCTCTCTGAAGTAGCTTCAAAATTGTTAAATGTTCATATTCCACACTGTCTGATATATATACCAAATGTTTTTTCTTCTTAATTAGGAAGTCAAAACTAATTAAAACTTTATAAATATACTATACTATACTATATAAATATACTATACTATTTTGACTGACATCAGTAGGTTAGTATTCCCTTGAACACACCAGAGGGAGAGAGGTAAGACCCATCAATATTTTATCACTGCTGCCCTCTGCTGTGAACAGCCGAACTGACATCTTAAATCACAGCATTAAAATGAGGATTTACAGTGTTTAACCGACCATATATACACACAAGCCCTATACGGCATCATAAAACGGTTCTTTAGGCTGCAGCAGCAGCATTTATGGCACCATAAAGAACCTTTTGAAAACAGTTCTGAGATGGTTCAAACTGCATTTGAGCCACTGAATTTTCACACAGTTTACATGCTGCTACTGTGGTAGCAGTTGCTTACGGGGAAAAATAATTCTTTTTCCTGTGCAGATTGTTGCGGTTGTCTAACCTTCAGGCTCCTCAGAAGTACACAAACAGGTCCAAGAGTGTCTGGGAGCAGGTCCAGAAAAACTTGCACAAAACCAGTTTTTTTATTATATCAAAAGGGTTTTTACTGTAATTTTCTAGGAAATTTACCTTTTTGTTCAGCCTGTGCCTGGAGCAACAAATCACCCTCTGAGGTTAAGGATGAAAGTAAAGAACTTGATGCTTTATACATGGCCAAGTATTTATAAAAATCTAAGGTGAAACACTTTGTATTACAAAGGGCAAAAGTTTTTGACTTCCTCCCTTTGTAAAACTTCTACAGAGTATGAGTTTTATACCAACAGCAGTTCAAACCTCTATACATAAAGAGATCACTTCCACACCTCCATCATCTTATTTACTCAGTGTTAGAAGATCTTCTCTGACATTTGGGATTTTGGGAGTTATGTCTCCTTGTTATATTTTATGTCATATAATATAAAGTTTCTTTTGAAATGACTTTGGAAAAAGCTGATTTTCAAGTGTCATTCCCAGCATCAGTATTAGGCAACCTTCTGGGCTATGGTAACAAATAACGATTCTTATTTTCAGTTGATTGTACACTAATAAAAACATATGAATACACTACGAATAACTATGACTATTATATTCAGTTTATTCAATAGATCCTCCTAAATGTTTCATACTGGACCATTAATAATTCTGGGAGGAACTGGGGGGACATTTTTTTTTTTATTATTTTAGAGCAGAAGGTGTTTTTTCACACCTGTTTAAAAGTTTTCCAACTCCTGACAAACGTATGAGACAAACAAAAAGCAGATTTCATGATCAGTCTTTGCATTGTTTAAAGCCGCAACAGGACACTTTGCCCTTAATCAGCTCCAGGTTGCACTATGTAAGATTTGAAGGACCTTTACCCAGAAATTGCATAAAGGACATCATTAAACTGCACAAACTCATAGCTCTCGCTCACTTCACAAGTGGGCAGTTGTAAATGCCACTGAATTATCTTCTAAGTAGCTCCCTTACCTCAAGTTTTAAACCAGTGTACCCTGGCCTAGCTGTTATCTGTGATGCAGTGTCAGATCCAAGGGAAAAGCTAAAGATTCTCTATCTAACTCAAGGACACTTAAGCCAAGCAGCAGACAATTGGAGTGCTGGAGGATCAAACTTTCCAGATTTTACACTTGCAGGTAATTCGTTGCTAGATTCTCCTCTCAGGTGGCCACTGAGTGATATTTATGCACCACACGTCCTGCAATGTTTCTGTGGTTACATCAGCCAGCCTGTCAGAGGTACCTGTCCAAGTTTTTTCTTTATCTTGACCATCAGAGATGAAAGTACTTCACATAATGCATGTTTCAAGGATCTTTATTTTTCTTTTGCGGTAGACGAGTTTCCGACTGACATTGGATGTCATTTCTTGGGATGTTTGTCTCTTGAAAAAGGAGATTAAATGTGAAATCTGTGTAGTTCTTGGATTTTTCATTGGTCCATGGAGCTCACGTCTCATTGTGATCCCAGCAAAAACCTGCATTGAAATGTTTTATATTATCCTGCACCTATTCGTCTCTATGTCTTGACAATCTCATGTTATAAGTTGTTGTGTTGCTGTGGTAAAATGTTGTTTTATGTCACGCTGTCATCATGTCATGTAACATTACACTATCTTATACTATGTTAAGTCAGTAATGTCATATTGTTGCTTGCATGTACACAGAAGATTTTGTCTGATGGGATGTATACTTTCCCAGGTAGAGAAAGCCTCAGGAGCTCTTTTCCCACCTCAAACTCTGTGCTGCTCCACTCTCACACAGGTCATCGGCTTTGAACGGTGCAGGGAGCAAAATAATCCCTCTGTTGGTTGCTCAATTTCCCCCACTCCAAGCAGGTTATAGCTAGTACTGGTGCTTTTTGACAACTGCAGAGACCTACATGCAGCCAGCAGAGAGGATTTACAGATTGGTAGAATAACCCTCTCCATTTGTTATGTGCAGGAAGCAGAACTACTCACATAAGTGTGACAGCCTGAGGCACAAATGGTCTGCACTTCCCCTAAAATCCATGTGTTAATCTGCTGCTAGTCCCAAAACAGGGCTGCAGTGGAAGGTAAGCACATCTGAACACACCTTGTGAGGCAGATTTAGATAGATAGATAGATAG
>NW_023340257.1:5899474-5907310 GCF_004916995.1 Morone saxatilis | reverse complement strand
AAGATAAGATAGATAGAATAAGATAGATAGATGATAGTAGATGAAGATAGTAGATAGAATAGTAGTAGTAGATAGGATAGATAGTAAGATTAGTAGATTCACAGTTTCCACGGTATCCACAGACTGATAATAATAACAATAACAACAACAACAACAAACGTAAGGCAAAATGCAAAAGAACATAAAATAAATAAATCAATAGTAAACATAAGAGCATTGGTGAATGTCTAAAGGGTCAAATTACGTGCTTGAAGGCTTAAGGTGCATAGTAGGTGGTCACAAATGAGGGTGCACTGCGTCGGGTGGTACAGTTTTGATACAAGCTTGGACAGCCCCCCCTTTTTTTTTTTTTTTTTCGGTTTTTCCTCCCCCTGGGTGGAGTTGAAGAGCCTGGATGGCGTGGGGGAGGAACGATCTCCTCAGTCTTTCAGTGAAAGGACAGTGAAGCGCCTGTCATTGAAGCTGCTCCTCTGCTGTAGATGGTGCTGTGCAGTGGACTGCAGTGGATTGTCCATAGATTGACAGAGAAAGCCTGTTCAGGGTCACTCCTGATACAGCCCACGATAGCCGTGACGTCAGCGAACAGCGACAGGACTCTGAGTGTACTACTTGTACACATCATGACAAGCAGTGCCAGATTGATGTCAAAGGAATGGAAATTAAACCTTTCCTTTCTTACTTCTCAACCTACTCCAAACGGG
The DNA here is from genome assembly GCF_004916995.1 of Morone saxatilis. NCBI lineage: Eukaryota > Metazoa > Chordata > Actinopteri > Moronidae > Morone > Morone saxatilis. The sequence goes on along the minus strand of NW_023340257.1, from coordinate 5,906,609 downwards.
AATCAGTGTAATGGTACTGTAAAGCTGACAACAGAAAATGTCATTGTTGATGGAAGAAGAATGTTTATGAGTGAGAAGAACAGTTATTGAACATGATGGTGCAACCTCACAACATGTTTCCTCTGCCAGCTGGATATGGCATCATCCATCATTTCCTGCAGGGTTTATTGCAGCTTGTAACTCTGCTGCGCCCTCATCAGCAACAGGGCCAGATATGTAATGTCAGACCATCTTTACTCCTACTACCTCTATTACTGACATGGTCATTACGTGCAGAGGTTGAGAAGGCCAGAGGCTGGACAGCTATGATCGTCTTTTCCTGTCATCTCGCCAACACGCTGCTGACATCTGCTGAGACCGAGGGAGGGGGAAATTCATGGCAAGAGTGATGAACACAAGGAGATTAGAGATGCATTTGCTTTTTTACTGTTCTAAATGTTTCTTATCAGTCATCTGTGACTCCCAAATGTTTTCTGATAGAATGAAAGCTGTTTCTGTTATGAGAAGAGCTGATGATTTGATACTGCATCAGACATATTTGGTATTATGCTTTCCAGACTTTAGAGTGGTCTGCTCACCACAATGCAAAATAGAAAGATTGACATCAACCTGTCGAACCAGAGTCATTTATTAGTCTTTTATTAAACTTAGTGTTATTCTTTGTTATGACCAGCTTAAGTTAAATCAGAAGTGCATCCAATGATGATTACTAGGACTCACATTTCACATTTGCAATATTTATATGTATGTATATGTAATTTATCCACATTCTCCATCTCTTCCCCCCCCCCAATTCTTTTTTGTTACCCTCTGCTCTTCAAGAGGATTTTGGCACAGCCAGACCCTCAGGACAGGCCGGTTTTTCCCCCTGTGCGTCAGGATCACTCCTCGTCTGCCTGCTTGTCTTTCACCATCATGAGTTCCAGCCTGCTCACAACCCTCTGCCAACCCATCAAGTCATGAGTATTCTAATAAATGTGTTAAACTGCCTCCTTGATTGTGTTCTGCAATCAGGACTCGGACTATATCACAGCACTGAATCTACTATTGTCTTATATGACATCTACTCAAACTCAGACCGGAAAACTTGATGAAACTGTCTGGCACAGTATTAAAGACGCTCAATTCTCAAACTCCAATCAAGCCTCTGTTGCTACTACTACTTGCTAATTCAATCAATCAATCCATCTCCTCTAGCCTCATACACACACACAACTAAAACAATGAAGGCAAGCGTAAATAGATGTCAGTAAATAAAAGTACATTACAAATAAATCAGAAATGAACAATGATGGATGAATTAATGCATTACATAAAAATCACCTTTATGATAATAATAAATACGTTTTGTTATGAATGAATTCTCTAAAAGCAAAGTTGCAGTGCAGTAAAAGAAGAACTGCAGATTTGATAAGTCAAAAACCAGCAGGCTTCTCACAAATAAACAGACCTCTTACAGCCTAATGAGAGCAGTTAAACACATAGTGAGACTAATTAATTCAAATAGTTTGTTGCTGCTGCTATATTACTCTGATTATTCTGCTTGCCCTGAGCCATCTACATCATGTATGAAACGCTCCTCACCTGCACCATTAGTCCAAGAGATCCACTGACCTTTCCCAAGACACAGTCATCTCCAGCCACAGTAATACCCTATAGCAGACCACTTACAATTCAAGCTGTTCAATTCCAAAAGTCCAAAAGTGTTGCACTCTATTATTGTGGAGGGGCCCTGTCACTTCCACTGTGCTTATCGAACCGTGCAGACAGAGAAAATTAGGTCATATCTCCCTCCGGCAGAGAAAGAAAAGTAGGAAAGAGCCAAAATATGTTTTTTCTATACATATTATCAATGCATGGTTGTATGGATACAGTTAACAGCCTGAAAGTAGGAGGTAGAGAGCTGATTTTGGTGTTGTGAGAGGTGGTAGACGGAATAGAAAATGTTTATCTTGGTGCCAGAAGGTGCCTTTAAAGTAAAATGTAGACATTGGATGGATGTAGATTGTTTCTAGTGAAAATATGCATTAATAATTCTTCGTTCTGCTGCATATGTTAATGTTGCTCATCAAAGCTCTTAATTACATGCAAATAAGCCTATAAATATAATGCACTACCAGTTAGCAGAATATAGAGTCAACCGGCTGAAGAATCAAAGACAAAGAGATTCTGACTCAGGTGCCGTAAATGAGACACACAATAGGGAAGCTCCCAGTTCACTTCTTAAACCTCTTAACCTGAGACCCCTCTGGATATCCAGGCTCTAATTAGTGCTTATACATTCTAGATTCCAATATACAGGTGTGCCTTGATAAATTCGGCAACACAGCATTTCCCTGGCTTTTAAAGTGGGCCAATGAATCTGCATTGGGATTGCGGCAGCCTGCTTGCTGATCCATGTGCTAATTGAGTGAGGATGCAAAGGGGCAATACAGAGGTGTCGCAAATTACTTTATTGCCTTCTTTACTCCCTCTGCCTCATGTCTGGAGAGCGGTTGTAAAAGAAGAGTGGTATCACAATGTATAAGGTCCAGAAACAATTAGTGCCTCAGCTTGACATCTTTATGGGTTGGAAATCCATTCAATCTATTAATTGATCTGTCAGATGTTTGCAATATGAGTGTAGCTAATGTAAGCTAATGCTAACATAAAAACTCAGGGTCCAGCTGACTTTTTTATGTTTCCACGCGACTTGCTTTAAAACGAGAATGAGGCTAAATATATAAAGATATAACATTAGATGGATGACATGACAGCTCTCCGAAAGTGAAGATGAAACATCTTGATCACCCTCTGGTGGCTGACTGCAAAAAAAAAGCCTGTTAGCAGATGGGACATAGGCCAAACTAAAAAATCTAAGTACGTGTCAATTTAGGTAGGCATCATGCTGATGTATGGTCAAGTGTTCATTGTTCCTAGAAGTTTGGTTTTAATTAGTTATTTGATGCTATAAAAAGGGGGTTTAACATCATGATTGACAGCTCAGCCCTGCTCGTGATTGAAGAGGACAGCGGCCATATCGGAGACATTGCGACTTCATTTTACAGTACAGTGGGAGAAAGTGGAGATGCAGCATCCATCTTTTATATGTCAATATGTTATCATTGTCACCAGGAAATTATCCCTTGAAAGACCTGGAAAGATTTTATTATTATTATTAAGATTATTATTTAGTCCCAGTATTATAGTACAGTATTATTAATAAAATGTCATTAAAGGGTTATCTTTTTCTAACATAGGCTATCACTTTTGTGGTTTAAAGCTCAAGTAGGTTATTTTTTATAAAAATAACTTTTTGTCATATATCCTGACAGTAGTTCATAAGACAGTTAAACTGTGAAAAAATCAGGTTCCTCTGGCGCCTCCTAGTGCTCGTAATGGTATTTGCAAGAATCCACCGGGCCTGAACGAAAATAACCAATCAGAACCAAGAAAGATAGTAAGATGCTCTGGGCTGGTGGCTTAAAGACAGTTGATTGTCGGGTCTCATTCCCACCATCAATATTTGACGACCTGAGAATGAGACTTGACAAACAACTATCTTTTTGGCTTTGATTGGTTGTGTCCCAGGTTCAACAAATATGACAAAAACTTATTTGTATTAAACTTACCTACGGCAGCAGTATACACATACACATGGTTAGAGTCATGCTTTAATGTTTAATGTATTTTGAAACAGCAGCCTAACCGATGTTTGAAGAGCCAGCCGATCTCCTATAAAACTGTAATTATACATCTTTAAATAAATGTGGTAAGATTGATCGGTGCCAAAATTCTGAAGTGCAGAGGTTTTCTGCAGGAAAAACTCTCTGACACTTTTTCACCCCGTCCAAAAACCTAATGCATTCTTAATCGCAATGGAACTACAAAAACTGTAAATGCCATGAAATTTAGTGCCAAAATAAAAAGTCCGGCCCCAGCAGTTTGAGCTTTCTCTCTCAATGGGAAAAGAAGGAGCAGCCTGGCCTGCAGCCTCTTTGGGTATTATATCCCCTTTAGGCCACCGTCACATTCATCTTTTTTTCCTTTTTTTTCAGTTTCCAAACGCTGTGCTGAGGTGTTACTTTTTCAAGACTGCCTATAGCAGAGTGTCACATTTAGATATATAAAAAGACTGTAGTGTGCTGATTTTAAACTAGGCTATCATAAGCTTTGTGATGTCCCCATATATACTGTAGATATGTCTCAAACTGGCCATCAAATAAAGGCATTAGAGAAGCAGATTTTATTCTGCAAGAGTGGAAAACTTGCAATCAGAAACAACCTCTCAAAAAGGTTTATGGATCTACACTTTTTGAGCATTTTAATGTGACAGAATCCCTTAAATAGGCTCAAAGGTTCTCCAACACCATCCTCACACAATTCAACATGGACCTGTTACGCTGCTGTAGTGAATTATTTGCATGAAATGCTAAAAAAATCAGGGCTATTATGGTGCTATCTAAAAGTCATCCTTTATAAACTAATGGCTTTTTAATGATAGGTTATACAAATCCTTATGTTAAGTGTTTATTTCTGTTAAATAGTAAGGCAGTACTAATTGTTGTCCTGATGGTTATGAAATATTCCTTTGTGTATCTCGAACTACCCACAATTCTCGGCTATTTCTAAACATGTCTATCTCTCAAAAAAAGGCAAAAACACCCCTTCAAAAATCTTTTATATTGGTTAAAGTAATTCAAGGCTAAATAATGTATCCACTCTGCAGTTGTACATTTTAATAACTCTTAATAAATATTCTGGTCCAGGTAAGTAGTCAAAAAAAGACACTGGGAAAGCCACACACTCATAACTCTGCATTCAAACAGTCCAACAGCTGGCCAGGTGCTCTCTGGGAGAGCAAAGAGACGGACACCCTAAAAAAAGCTCACATGACATCTCCAGAGACTCTGAAGTCAGCTGGAAGAAGGTTCTATAGTGTGATAAGACCAAACTTGAGCTTTTTGGCCATCAGACTACACACAGTGTTACACTGCACATCATCATAAAGAGGGATGGGAAATGAGAACCGGTTCCAAATGGTCTGATCCATCCGAATCATATGCCGAGCTTATCAATGCCTTTTATCAATGCCAGAATGTTTTTCTGACAGATGTAAGTTGCAAAACAATGAAATCAACAAGAAGGAGTCATGGCCTCATTTCACACAGAAACTATAATTCTACTCTGTTCTTCACTGTATTCAGACTCAGATAATAAAACAGTTACACTGATGCTGAAAACCTGTGTAGGCCTTCGTTTTTCCACACAGAAAATCAGGAATCAATGAGGGAATCCATAAAGAATTGGACCGATAAGCAGAATTCATAATGCTACTGGTATGAATAAAACCTTATCAATTCCCATTCCTAATCATAAAAACATAATCCCTATGTGAATCATGGGAAGCATCATGCTGCCAGGTTGCTTCTTTGCAGCAGCTGGCCATGGAAGGCTCCTGAAATGAATGCAGCAAAATACAGAGAAGTCCTGTCTGCATGAAAACCTGCCAAATGGGAGAAGATTTATTATCCAGCAACACAATGGGACCAAGCAAAAAGCCAAAGCTACACATGAATGTCTTCCAAACAACAATGTTAATGACCTACTGTCCAGATCTGGAAAAAGCCTCGAAATAATCCCCACCTGACAGAACCTGAGCCGGTTGGTAAAGAAGAAGTGACTACTTTAAAACAGGTACCATAACCCATATATAAAGCATTAGTAAATCATTTATTAAGATTAATACACGGTTATAGCACTGTACTACACCGATATAAAGGTACTTATATAAAGGGTACAGTTTCTTTCTTACTGTAGCCTACATCGCGGAAAAAAGATAATGAAAACACTGACTAAGTTCATGCAATGTAATTTCTTTAAGCCTTTTTTCCCTCAAATGTGAGAATTCACTGTTGCTGTGTGTTTGAAAGCTCATACAGCAGTGCTTACTTTCATGCAGCTCCATGCCTCAAATGCGCAGTGGTTGTCAAATGACTTTAAATCCAGCTATATTAAACCACAGAACTTCTTTATTTTATCTAACTACTGTGAACACGCTGATCTGATGAATAGTGAGCAGAAGTAAATTAGATTTCTCAGATTTAGCCTACGCTTTAACAAATAAAAATAAAATATAAAATACACAAAGACCCAAAAACTGTGGCGCACCTTGATGCGCAAGTGAGACAGGTGTTCCTCACATGTGCGCCACTTTTGTGTCGGCATCTAAATTGAATTCGCACAAACCTCCCACAGGTAGCTCCCTCTCTCTCCTATCCAACTCCCTGCGTCGCCTGCCTCCCCCCAGCAGTGCGCACTCCGCTCCCTCCTCCCCACCGCATCCCAGTCTGTCCAGTCCGCTCCAAGCAGTGGGAGCCCGGCTCAGCTCTGCACATCTGGAGCAGCGACGGGGAACCGTGGGATGAGACGAGATCCATCGGGTTCTATCGCGGCGGCATCCGCATTGCAACACGGGAGCCTCGCCGAGGACCGGCTGTTGAATGTCTGGGGAGCATCTCTCGCCTCTTTTCATTGTTCTATTTGTTTATTTTATCACAAGCAGCAGTGAACAGGCACATCAACGCACTGGTCGTGCGCAGTCGGCGCATCCACTGGTGTCATTTTAAAAATTTCTCCTGGTAGGATTACAGAGAGGGGGTGTTTTCTGGATTTTAAATGCGCCTTGGAAGTTGGGCTGTTGCAACCAATAGGATTTCTATCCAGCCTGGCACCAGTGGCAGCCTGAAACAACAGGATCCGGACTGGGATCTTGGCAGCAATCGGAAATCTTTGCAGCAGCAGCAGCAGCAGCAGCAGCAGAGGCAGTAGTCAAGTTCTTGTGGAGGATAAACTGTTGCCTCGAATCAAACTTTGTCTTTGAACTTGCAGGATTTCGACCTGTCCGACGCCCCCTCCCGTCCCGACACCCCCCTCCTCCGCCCTCAGCGCTCGGAGGGTGAGAGATGGAGAGCTGCAGGTGACTGACCGCTCACCGCCGCTTCAGGACGCCTGCTGGGGATTTACTGGACGTACTGCGAGTACCCAGGGGCCCCGGGCAGGATGGTGGGTAGGCTCCGCACTGCGCGTCCGCGTGCCTGATGAGTGTGTGTGTGTGTGTGTGTGTGTGTGTGTGTGTGTGTATGTCTGACTAATT
>NW_023340257.1:5865975-5899374 GCF_004916995.1 Morone saxatilis | reverse complement strand
CGCGTTACCAGCGCCTCATGAGCAGGTTTCGGGGTTAGGTTGCCTTGCTCAAGGGCACCTCGGCAGTGCACAGGAGGTGAAACTGGCACCTCTCCAGCTACGAGTCCACACTCCATATTTTGTGGTTGTGGGACTTGAACCGGCAACCCTCTGGTTCCCAAGCCATGTGCCTACACGCTGAGCTACTGCCGCCCCCAGTATGGAGCAACGTTGAATTCAAACCCTGGCTGCTGAATCTGGAGGTTGGGATCCCACCTAGAGGTCGCCAAAGCTTTCATGGGGGGTCATGGGGCCTTCTTGATTTTGAGGGGTGTAAAAAAACATTTTTAAAGTTTAGATTATTATAGACAGCCTCGTCCTGCATTAGAAATGCTGTTATTGTTATGCATTGGGTATAATATGAAATATCCATAAAATATGTCAAATGTCATAGAAAAGGTTGGGAACCCCTGCTCTACCAGGTGAACTCCCATGTGTCCCATCTTGTGTCTAATGTTAATCTGTGCCTCAAATAATTAGGCACATTTTAACAGAATAAAGCTAAACATATTATTTATGTTGAATATTTTGGAATTTTATATATATACTTTGTTCAATATATGTAGATGTATTATTATTATTATTATTATTATTATTATTATTATTATTATTATTATTATCCTAATGTGTCTTGTTGATTAATTATATATTTTCTAAATTCCCACTGCTTTCTTGTTTTTGATCCACTGGCAGAGATACACGTGAATGCAACGCCCTTGACTACGGCTTAAAGGGTGCTGGAATAGCGGACCTTTCACCAGTGGCTTTGAACGCACCACCGCTCGCTCTCTGCTGACGGGCTGCGACCCGCCCCGGACATCCGCACCAGCCAATCAGCGGCGGGCAGTGCTGAAATTAACCAATGGCGTGTCCGGAGCGGCGTGTGAAGGGGGCGGGTGTTTCTGTGCAGCAGGCTGCTCTGTGCCCGACTAACAATAGCCTGGGATCGGCAAGTTTACTGTTAAAAAACCCACCAGCAGGGCGACACAGCGGAGCAGAGCCGAGCCGAGCCGAGCCGAGAGGAGAGCAGAGTTTGCCGAATACATGAGACGGTGTGTCCCGGCGTCGGAAATTATCACCCACCGTTCTGGGATTTACATTTGCAACCAGACAAGTGGTGAGTTCGACTTTCGACTTTATTTCTAAGCCTCAAATGTAGCCCCTCATCTCCATTCTCAGTGAGGCATGCATGGTGCGTTGTGAATTAGGGGCTCATTTGCCTGTGAATAGGAAGGGGTTAATGGTTACTGTAGGCTGGGATCTCACTATTATTCCCTTATTCTTTATCTGCATCCATGTATTAACGCTACGGGACCCCGCAGGCCCTTCTGCCCGCACACAGTGGACTGAAGTCAGCCACGACGAGCTTATTACAGCCGGAGGTGGATGGTGTGATCATTTTTTTATTACACCGGTTTCCTCCCAGTTTACCAGCTGGCTGTGATAACAGGGGAGTTTTTTTTTTTTTGGTGGAGGACTGATAACGCGACAGGGCAAGTATCAAATGAATGAATGAATGAATGAATGAATGAATGAATGAATAAAATCTGAATCTGAAATCTACCTCAAAGGATACCTCTGACATGATTCATCAGAAAGTCCATGCGGTTCCCAGAGCCTGTTTGCTGTAGTCCAAGAATAGACAGACACTGCTCTCCTCTCACTGGAACAACCAAACATCTGACATTATTCTCTTTTTAAGTTTTATTTCTGAGCTCTTATCTGCTGTATAAAATAGACAAGTAATCAAGGTTTTCAGCCAGTGAGAGCGGCTAATGGAAGCAGAAATCCACCTAAATCATCTGCGTAATATCCCTTTAGTGTCACTATAAGGTGTCTGCAGTGACTTTACAGTGACCCCACTGTGCTTTCCTGCAGATATCTTGGATTGCTGTTAACTGTTGTAGTTTTCTGTGATACGTGTATGATGTCTGAGATGCACTGGGGCTTCAGTTTCCACATGGCTCAGCAGAAATCAGTGCACTTCTCTTGGTCCTGGAGAGTTCAGTGGTATTTACGCAGCAGTAGATTTGGGATTTTGTCTTTGTCTTTGGTGGGTCAGACAGTGTGTGTATCTGCTGCTTCTTCTTGATCACAAACAGGCAGACAAGGTTCGCTCTAACTCTTTATTTGGCATTTTTATCAGCATTAGGAGTTAGTTCCCTTGTCATTACTGCATAATGACATAAAGTACAGACTTTCTCTGGCTGAGTGGGGCTGACGTTGCCCTTTGCTCCCTGTTATAAAAAGTTTGACCAGTTTCCTGGATAATGAAAAGCTGTAAGCATGTGAAGCTCAGGGGCGGACCTAGAGGAATACTTATGAGGTGGTCAGAGGATGGCGTGGAGACTTTAAGGGGTGGTAGAAATATATGCTGATTTAATCGCAAATGATCACATATATCATTATTTGCTTAGAAAAGTCTCACAAAAACATCCCAGTATTAGGGCACATTAGTCAGAGTTTTTTTTTTTGTTGAACTAAAGCTTGTCACTAAAATGTGGCTATAACAGATCAATAAATTATGTATTAATGTCTGTTTAAACATGTTATTTTTTAAATCAATCAAAATCAATATGTTAAATTTGACAGCATCTGAAGCCAAACTGGAGTGGCCATGCATTTTGTAGGGGTAATTTTTTCATAACAACAGCACGGCAAGTTAAGCTAATTTCTGGGTGATTCAAATGGCAGTTCGAGGGATCGACATGCTCAGATTAGGGCTGCACTATTAATTGATATATTATGAAAATCGCAATATGGTATCCTAATAAAAGGAGGAAGTAAACATAAATGAATCCTCTAAAAACATTGCAGTCACTCATTCACATTCAACAAAACTCAAAAATTGTGAAAGCAACTCAGTTGCACTTGAATGTGTGTATTTTAAGTGTTGGTGACATAATTCCAGTTTGTTCCATTGACTGCTTTTCTTAAGTAGACTTTATATCATTACGAAAATGTAAGAATTATAATGCTGTGTAGCTTAGGATTTTTCGATTTCTGTTTTTATTTTGATTTATTAATCATAAATCATTCTTAATGATCCACCAAAGTGTAAAAATTTGATGTTACCATTTTGATAATCAATTAATTATAAATTGTTTTTTCATATATCAGCTGTTTTGACAGGCAATAGTAAATTTAACTTTCTGATAACATTTGTATAAAGAAGATGCACTGAAGTTAATTTATTCTGTTAAATAGGTTTGGAGAAATGCTGCATATGAGAGTAATTTTAATTAACTGAATAGAATTGGTACAATTAACTTAATTTAAGTTACCTTAATAGATATTTGTATTACCTCTACTCTAAAGGTAAAATGTGTGACAAACACTATCATAATGAAGTATTGCTGCACAGATGCTCTGCCCTACAACTCTTGCTCTCCAGATGTAAGAAACCATGTTTGCTTGGTACAGACCCAAGATTTCACAACATCATGATTTTAATAGTTTTTAAAGTGAAAATTAAATTTGTGATGTGATCTGTTAGAATAAGTGCAATATTACTTTTTTACCATTGTACAGCCTGCAGCCACAATATAGCTGCTGTGCAAAAAGTATGAGGGTAGCCACTGCTGTTTGTCATATGTTGACACCCTAAGCATGAACTGTGGTCCTGTTTTTCAAAATTGAGCAATTCCATTTTAAAAAAAGCATTTATCCTGAAAGAAAATTACTGCTTCAAATGTACAACATTAAACAGAGAAGGGCGTCATGTCCTTACACTTGAGGGGCTACAGCTTGGGAATAGTTGGCATTTGTTGTAATGAGGAATGGCAGAAACGATTGCTTAACACAATAGTGGCCTATTTGGTTTCAGCAGATCCAGTAATTGATGAATCGACTAACTATGTTTTTAGTCTGGATTATTCCAGGGTACAGTGAGAGGTCACTGATGTTATAAATTTTTGCTTTGATTCTTTGGGTTTTTTTTCTCTCTTTGAAGAGAAAAGATGATATCAATATAAAATGTCTGAAGTGTCATGACTTTACAGGGAGAAAATTAGATAAAAGGGGAAGCATTTCTCTTTGTGGAATTGAAAATTACATATTTAATTCTCTTTCAATAAAATGATTTTAAAATATAATTACATATTTGGAAATCCATCATAGTTATACCATAAGACAGTGAAAGGGGGATGACATTTCTTTCTCCTCTGTATGTTTTCCTGTGCTCTGGTGTGATTGAAATGTTCAACTCTCTTTTATGAATGTTTTTCCAGTTACTTTTTTACACATACCTTCAGGAACACTTAGTGTATTGTGAGACTCAGACAGACTCACCTAGGAAACCTGTGTTCTGGGATAATGACTTTGTCCTGTCTTGTGCTTCAGTTACTGACTGAGACCAGCTTAATCCTGTGGATACATTACTCCCTCCACTGTAAAACTGCTACATTAGTTATCTCCACTCCTGGGCTCTTTTGTAGCTGACGTTTAAGTGTGAAACAATTAGGTGAGGCAGTAACCGCAAAGAGCTGCAGGTCTGCAGGCCGGAGGGTTTTTTTCAAGCATGAATCAGTCCGACATATCCACGAGACTAATAGACTTGTCTACCACCCAATAAACGCCAAATGCATCAGCAGACACGCTGCCCAAGGCATGTGATAGATTTTTCTTTAAAGTTCACCACTCGAGGGACAGTATCAGACTTGTTGAGACAGGAAGAGAGGAAGGCGTGAGGTAGGGGTGGAGGCAGGTGGGGGAGGGAGTGTCAGAGAGCGGTTGGATTGCTCCCAGTATTTAATATTGATCTTTGAATCTTGCCTCCACTTTGATGGTCTGAGAGAGTGAGCCAGAGCGTGCTGCCAGACGAAGTGTTGGAAGATGTGAAGTAAGGAGGGGATCAAATAGCTTCTTTTGCAAACAGGAAAACCAGTTTTAATGAAGTTCATCCATTACAGTCTGTGGGTGGAGCTTTAGGAATTAGAGCTTAATTGAGATTGCCTTCATTCCATGTTGCTCTCTAAAGAGCTCAGTCAGCCGAGTTTGTATATCTGTGTGTTCATGTATGTGTCTGTCTGTGTGTGTTGTGCAATGAGACCATCCTCGTTCAATTTGTGCTGGATAATCATTTGACTTGATTGTACACTCACTGGGGCACAACTTGGATGGCTTGCAATGTTTGCAAATTACAGTTTTTCTGTTGATGGTAAAGTAATGATATCCAGCAGAGAGACACAAAAAGAATGGTGACTGCGTGTGGTTTGCCCAGTCTCTTGCCAAAGTGTTCGCCAAGGGAACACCAACAACTATGTAAGTTAACTTACCCATATGAAACCAAAAGTAAATAATTTCTTATAAGTAACACACTGTAAATCTTCAATTAATCACTGAACTCAACCTGCCTTTATTTGGAACAGGCGTCTATATGGGACAGGCCTTTAATTCCTTTTGCCGAAACTCTTGCTCAGCAAAGATGTGAAATACTATCAAATTGTTTATTTCAACCAGTATGATTATTAATTGCTTATCGAATAACATATCATCATCATTCATTTGATCATTTGATACTTTGGTGTTCATGGTTTCTGTAAAATGAACTGGGTAATTGAATTGTGGAGAACCTACCTAATGACGTCCATGTTGAGAAAAGTTTGAACATTTTTATATGTGTAGGCGATCTGAGCAGCTTAGAAGTCACTCAGGCAAGTGACCCAGTGGGCTTTAAGAGGTATTATACATTCAAAGAACTTCCATAAAATCCAGACCAGGCATCTAATTGTGACCGGCGTTTATTTATCAAAACATGTAGCCACACCAGGCTATTAAAGGGGACCTGCATCTAACTGGGACTCTGCTTTTTAGTTCACCTATGTAACAAACTTTTGTTGCATCAGGTACACTTACAATATTTTCCTCAACCTTGATCCCCTGAAAGATATTTGCGTCCAGAGTACTTTCACTGTGGCACTGAACTCGTTCCAAACAAAGACTAAACTATGTCACTCCAACAATAGCCCAACAAAAGATGTAGGGTGTAGGGAAATTAGCGTCAAGCGCAACAATTTTGCCTCAATCTGTCAAAGTGACAACTGACACAGCCTCATTATGTCCTGACAGACTAGCATGTCAAGACTTGTCTGGTCTGACAACTTCTACAGCTTATAGGAGCAAAGTAAAGTGAAAGAGGAATGCTGTTTTATGTCATTTCAGTGAACCTGTAACCATGTCTAAGATATAAATGAATGTAATGTAAAACTAATGTCCAAAAGGGACATCATCATTTCAAAGAATAGACAAAATTATTTATAAAGTCTATGAAGTCGCATTGATTGATTGATTTGTTTTTGGCTGCTTGGAGGCAACAGAAAAAGCTGTAAACATTGACATATTAATACATTATAAAGTTATTATGGCAAATGAATTTGCAAACAGTTACCTATTTATGCATTTAGCATATACAGAGTCAGTCCAGTATTCACTCTCCTTTTAGCTCTGTATGGGATTCTTTAGCTAATAAATGCTTGACTATCTTTACTGGCCAGTAGTGTACAGTATCAGAGATGTTTTACTGAAAACAGCTGCCTGCTGCTGCTGCTGGGCACACGGTGATGAGAATGGTGAGAGTGAATCAAAACAGTAAAGTTGTGAGCTTTAATACCTAAACAACAAGCTTAAAGATGCTAAAATGCCCTGTAGAGCTAAGAAAACTGCAGACTTAAAAGCAGTCATTTGATTTATTGTAAATATGAAAATATTGATTAGTGCAGCTTTAATTTCTGTGTGTTTTTCCATCTGAGTTGAGAGTGTCAGTGTAGTGTTATTCGGTGTGTTTTGGTCCTGTTGTGTGTTCAAGACCAGATGTAAGTCCTGGACTATACTGTACATCATATTCAAGCTAGCTTTGGGCCAGTGTCGATTTAGACCACTAATAGCAAACCTTAATGATTAATATAAATCCTGAAAATGTCACAGAGCTTCTCTAAGTGATTCATGAAAAACCCCAAGTACTTATTGGTCCAACAGGGTCATCTTAAAGGACTAGTGTGTAGGCTTTAATGGGATCTATTAGCAGAAATGTAAAAATAATATATATAATTATGTTTTCATTAGTGAAACTCTATGGAGTCCGCCATGTTGAATGTCTGTGTTTCTACTGTAGTCCACTAGGACAAGCTGCACACTGGCTCTAGATAGTTTTTACACAACCTGAAGGCCACCTTAGGTTCTGCTGCATGCTTGGAAAGGGAGGTGTTGAATGGAGTGGTATTCAGATGGCTGCAATCTGAAACCTCAACACTAGATGCCACTAAATTCTACACACTGGTTCTTTAAACCTAGACTAAATCAAGTAAAATTGGAGGTGAGACATGACCACTAAATTGTAGACCAGATATTAGTCCAGGCAGTCTTATCAACATTATATTGCCAGAGGAAATAGTCAGAGTAAGTGTAAGAGATCCAGACAGATCCTGACCACATCCAGACAGAGTGTCCACAGTCTGGCCAGAGAGTAAGGACACTACAAGAAGTCCTTGCTAGTAAATAGAGGAAGGATGACGTTACAGCAAAAAAATATGACATAATGGCACTTAAAATGTTCAAACGTGATAAATATCAGAATAACAGACTAGTTTAAGTCCTCCGCCAGACAAGGTGAGCAACAGTAATAAAACAGCAATTTGTGCTTAAATAGAAGGAGTTGGCTGCACAGAATGTGAATGTACGTCACAAACTGAAGGACAGGAGGGACATAGGAATAAATATCTTGATATTGCTACTAACTATCTGATCAATTTTTGTGTGGTTGTATTATTCTGGCTTTGGCTTCATTTTGCATTTTTAAAGTCATAGTGTAAGTATGTGGAATGCAAAACAGAGCTGAAAGTAGAGTGTATGTTCTTCTACTTCTCCAAGTGGTCAGAAACACAACAAGAGTCAAGTTTGCCCTTCTAGGCGATGCATCACAGAGGTTCAACAAAAGGGGACAGCCCTAGAAGTAACTGGTGGTTAGCCATAACAAATTTAGAAGGTGCTATGTAGGGTTGGGTACCATTCACATTTGAACTGATACCAGTACCGGTACCTGGGATTCGGAATCTGGAGGGTGCCACTTGTGCTGACGACATGCGTGCTAACGTTAGCTGCAACTGCTGTTTTCATACTCACTCATCATAATGTGTGTTATGTGGATCAGACACCTCCTTCATATCACATTTAAAGCTGCAAAGAAAATAAAAGTTATGCTGCCTCAAGTGCCCCCAGTCCACTAGCACATCCTGATTAAGCCCATTGATCCTTGGCTATCTATATGCACCTCACCATTGATAAAGTGGTATTGAATGCAGGAGTTTCCATCTAAAATATTGGCTTTTTAATTCAAACATTCTAAAATACAGGCTCCAGTCTTCAAAACCCCACATTAGGGAGTCTACTTTAAGTAGACAGCAGCCAGGAAGAAGAAAGCAGTCAAGGTGAAAAGCAGAGAGACAGACAAGAACAGAGTTATGGTGACATTTTATTATGCCAGAATCTGTTCCCCATCACCTTAGGCATCTTCAGACCTGTGGATTCCCATCTCTGGCAGCCCAAACCAATCCGTTGGTGAAAAAATTAGTCAGTGCCCATGGCAATCTTTCTTTCTTTCTTTTTCTCCTCTTTTCTTCTTCTCTCTTTGCCTCAAGACAAAATATGAAAAGAGGAGCCTCCTCCAACTCAGCACTGAGACAGTGGGTGGAAAAAAGGAAGACTGAGAGGCAGAGGAAAAAAGAGAAATGAGACTTGGTAAAAAATGGCCTGAGCTGCAACATTTTACGTAGCATGTTTAATTTTTAAACACTGCTGGCTCCTGAATCACATAGATTCTGGTCGACCCTGCTCCCTATGAATGGTTTCAATTAGATCCACAATGTGAGGCATGGTGATCAGTGTTTGCAGCAGGTTGTTTTTGTGTATGCTTCATCCATTCCAGACTGTAAGTAAGTTAGAGAGTCCTCAGGGGCAATACTCATTACTCAGATGGGGTTTAGGGGGCAAGTGCAAGAATTTATGGGTAAAACAAATAACTCACCTCCCAGCATGTGAATGACTTCCTTGTAAACATCAGTGCAGGTGTTGCAGAAAAATGAAGCTTTTTTGTCTGGAGAGAACTCTCTTCATAAGCAGAGCATTTGCAGGTGGACGTGCACACAATTCCAATATTATACACACAAGGCAGTCATACCTGAATACGCTGAGAGGTTGCTTCCCTTTCGAACTGAGTCATTTTTGCAAACACACACACACACTTTCTGATAGATCAGATAATCTTCATTTCTTGTAATTGAATCATCTCAAGGCTTTTAATCCTAGCAAAGACCAGTCAGCACGTTCATCCAAGGTCACTATAGGATGTACACACACGCAGATGCTCAAAAATACAATTAATGCATGCAGTCTTGTGGAAGCACGTTCACATGCTCAGTAGTCACCTGTTTACCAGCGCTGCGCACACACTGGAACAGGTGCTGAGAATGACGAGACATATTCTTTGCACTAAGTAGCAGCAAGTCATAGCAGATTGAAGTCTTTGATCCAGTCTTTGTCTTTGCAAATGACTTAGACGTAGATTTTGCTGACCCACATTTTCGACTGTTTAACTGATTAAATGCCTTAAGTAGATTCACTCCAAAAACAAACACAAGTGCTGTGGAGAGAGAGGACACCCTGCCACTTACAGTGAATCCACAAGGTTTACATTCCCTGACAGTTGAAATGGAAAACTTAGATACAGTTTTCTTCATGTGTTTTTGGATTTGTTTTAAATGGGCGTTTTTTATTTTTTATTTCTTGCACTCAAAAACCTACAGCTTACCTGGTGAAGCTGGCGCCCCGTGTGGCACAGCTGAGTCCTTGTTGCAGCGGTCATGGGTTCGAGTCGGTCCTGTTGCCCTTTGCATGTCACACCCGCATGACATGCAAAGGGAAACAGGGCAGTGTTGGTTTGTCCCTTCTGGGCTACTGTGATGGTTGCCGTAATATAGGAACTTGTCAACCACAAGGTAGCCACACCCTAAAATGCCAGATTAGGCTTAAACCATCTTGGGCCAGCAGAAAGGAAACATGGCTGATTTCAATGACCACCTGAAACAAATAATTCAAGTAGACAGGTCTAATATAAAGCGGCATTGATTACAAAAGAACTTTGTAATCACAGAGAAGGTGTTGAGTTTGACACACCCTGTGTCAATGTGGCAGAACAACAAAGCCTGCCTTGTAACAATTATTGCAAGAAGGAAGTATGTTTACAGTCAACATCAAGTCCTCAGCCAGCATTCCACATGTCAGAGTGGACTGTGACGTCCGCTTCCATAACTCGTGTACACCAGAACAGATGAAGGACAATGGGAGGATCCTCATAAATTACAATGCAAATCCTTACATCAAGGACATTAACTGTTAGCCTAGAGCCTACAGTTAATAACTAAGGTCTGACAAAAATGTTATCAGCTGCTTACGGCACTTGCCATAAAAAATGTGTTTCGCACTGAGGACATTATGTTTCTGCTGATTCTTTATCCTTCAAACTATGTCCACAGTTGTCCGATACTTTCATACAATTCAAACTGTGGGAGCTGTTCTGTGAGACCCTCTGGTAGCAGGGCCCCATGTAGCCCTGCTTATAACCTCAAACTCACCAGTGTAACAAAATGATATACAGTACATTAAAATAGCATATCTCTCATCTAGATGTGTCACTGTACATTTCCTGCAAAGCTGGTGACAGGAGGGAAGAGAGCGCCATGTGAACCTGGACAGTGTACCTGTCTGGCCCAGGGGATTTGCCGGATGATTTATTCAGTATAGGCCAGCTGATGGAAACACAACTCATTTACATTTGGTTTTAAAAGTTGGCTGAACAGCTGGATAGAACCAGTACTAATGACAAGTGGAATAAAATAGGTAATAGTGCAGCATTGCGATGGATAGCTGAACATAGAGTAGAAACCCATGTGCTCATTCCCAGTCTAAAGACACTGTCACCAGTGTGGGCTGAAAATGTGGCTTCGCCCTAAGGTGCTGCATGAGTGAAAACTGAAGTCACACAGGGAATGTTCTGGACTTTGTAGTGATGGCTGGCCTCAGAGAGAACAGCATCAAACAGCAAATATCCATCTCAAGCTGTGGCTTAGTACTGCTCCTCATAGTGTGTGTGTGTGTGTGTGTGTGTGTGTGTATGTCCTCAGGCTGTTGTGATGGCTGAATAAGACAGATACCAATTGGCAATGTGTGTCATATATTACTGCTGATGGACAGCTACTTGCGCTGTGTTATGGTGTATCACGCCTGTTCACAGAGTTACATTACTGGAACTCACCTCCCACTGGGGTGCACAGAGGTAAAACCAATATGTTTTAAGGCACTTGGTTTTGCATTATTATTGTGCAGACTTCTACAATCTTTTGCTATGTGTGTATCGATGTGCTGTCTGAATGATATAGAAAATTGGTTTCATTTTTTTTTCTATCGTCCTTACTGGGAACTGCACATGAAACATTTAAATTAACCAGTTACTTGGAGAAAACCTGGGAAATGAGAAAAGAAGCTCTTCATCAGGATACATTTCAGGATTAAAGCATTTCTTTTATTTATCTGAAAGTATATAGAACCATGAGCTTTCCCTCACCGTAACATACCATTGTTACAATGTGAAGATGTACTAACTGACTGTATTCCAGGGTTTATCGATGTTCTTTCTCATAATACGTTGGGACTGTTATCCTGTTTACCTGGGGGGTGCAAAACCTACACAACTGATCACAGACCATGAGTACTGATTAAAATACTTTTTCAGTTGGAGAGATCTTTAAGTACTGGAAATTAAAGGACCAGGGGGTAAAATTTAATGGCATGTAGTTGCATACTACAACACCCTCACCTCAGCCTCCCCTTCCAAGTGTGTAAGAGAAACTTTCAAGAAAAGCTAAAAGGCCCTATCTAGAGCCAGTGTGTACTGTAGAAACATGGCGGTTCAACATTACGGACTCCAGAAAAGAGAACGCGCTCCCTTTGTAAATGAAAACAGCTCATTCTAAGGTAACAAAAAGACAAAGATACTTATATTCAAGTGATTATACACTAATGAAACACTGATGAATATTATAATTAAATTCTGCTAATAGATCCTCCTAATTTTTACACACTGGATGTTTAAATTATACAAAAAAAAAAACCTAAGAAGTCACTAGACCAACTATACAACCTGTCGTGACGAATATGAGTCAAGCAAAAGTCGCCAGCTTTAGTGTTAGGTTAAGGGATAAGGGATAAGGGTAGGGGTGAGGTGTGTAGTAGCTACTGGTTAGGTTAGATCGGTCAGATTGTGAGCGCATGTGTGACAGAGAAACAGATTTAAAAGCAACAGGAGAAAAAAGTGAATGAAGAGATGTAGAGGCAGACATGATAATAAAATAAGGAAACATGATCGAGAGACAGCGTTTTCATTGTTTTATCTCTAAGCAGTCTGCAATCGATTTTCAAGGTTCTTGGAAAGACAGTGGCCCTCATTCATCAAACATCGAACTCTGCTTGTTACACTGCCAAACTCCATATTTATCAATTCAATCCCTGTTCGAGCCATAAACAAAGATCTGACTCATATCTGCTGAGAACATCTTTCTGCTAATTTCAACCAGTATTCTCACTGCACCACTGGACCACTGTTGGAATTACATATCGGTAAAGATTACCTCCAAGCTTTGTGACAGTCTTCATGGCCATGTTTTGCTTTCTTTCTTTTTTTTTTTAAAGACGTCAAGAATTACATAATTAATGTTTATCATATTTCAATGATGAGCTCTTCAACCACAGTAGCCTCTGATTTATTTGTGTGCGTTTTAGTTCTGTTTGAAAGTTTCTGATGTGGCAAGATTTTAGGATCATGCCCAAAATACATTTGGCTCTTTTTGTACAATGCCTTGATGAATGAGGGCCAGTGTCCTTAGATGAATACCATATAACATAAGTTTTGAGGCAGTTTTAATGGATTATGTAGGCAATAATCATTAAAGGGGTTTATTTTGATGTTTAGCTGAAGACTGAAATAAAAGTAGTTCTTAGGCTGACTCACTGGACCAAAATCTGTAAATCTGTCTCCAACTGGGCATTTGTGTTTACAATCTCTTGTAGGTATGCTGTGAGAGTAAGGGTCAGATTCCAAAAAAAGCTTGAATTTTCCTTAAGTGCTCACATCTAACACATGAAGACAAGTGATCTGATTCTAGAAACACTTTCCGATAGACACTAAAGTTACAGCAACAAAACATTGCAACAGATGCGGCAGACTGGATTGGGGCATTATTTTAAGACATCCCTCTGTATTGCATACTTTGTGGACTGAGTCAGATGCTCTGCCTTAAATACAAACTCATGAGTCACGGTACAGCAGTATTTTGCAGGTGGAGCTGGGAATCTTGCTAAAGCAGTTGGACTTCTTGTTATATAAAACTGACTTCAAAGGATAGTCACATTTATTCAGGCCTGTATTTAAACAATAGTCAAGTGAAGGTGAAAGTTTTTGCTTGTTGCAATCATATCCATTAAAGAAATATGTACAATTTTTACATTAAAACACCAATAAAACTAGATCTGATTTTGTTAAGTTGTGTACTTACTTTTTCCTAAATGTTTCCAGCAGTGTTCAAACCCAGAGAAAGCCATACTTTTATGCCGATGCGTTTCTACTCTCCATAACTTCCGTGCAATCATGTGATACGTCAGAGATTGAAGAACTGGACTTAACACAATGGGAATAAAACTTTTACGTCACTTCGTCCGTAAACAATTTTCTGCTTAAGTCATGTCAGATAGATTTTCATCAGCAGTGGTGGTTGTTTAACAGTCAAGACAACAACTCTTAGCCTTGGTGCTTTAAGCTAAATGCTAACTCATGCTAACATTAGCCAGTCAGCACTCAAGTATTGAATAAATAAATGGTGGATGAAACGTTAAGGGATCACCAAAGTGAATACATTTAATCCTATGGGGAACATGTATGTCTGAACTAAATATCATGACAGTCCAAATGTCAACCTTGTGGGGGTTCTAGAGGAAAAGTCAAAGGTTCATTAGACATTAGGATATATCATCCTGGAACCATGAATAAATCCATCTGGTAGATGTTGAGATCACAGGATAAGTGAAAACTCTGATCAGCTGGTGCCACTAGAGGAAAAGTCAGGGGATTCCCAATATCAGATTCATCCTCTAGGGATCATGAATGTCTGTACAAAATACCATGGTAATCTATCCAGTAGTTATTGAGATATTTCAGTCTGGATCAAAGTGGTGGACTGACAGACCAAAAGATTAACATTGCCATCCCTAGAACCACACCACTACTAGCATGGCTAAAGGAAATTTGCTGCTAAAATGACATTGGGAGATACTCACATAATCAGACTGCTTTAGCACAAAACAAGGACTGTGGAACACTCTTACCTCAACCTTAAAAAATCTGTGTAAATTATCATATTTCACATGTGTGACAGGCCTTTTAAAATGTGTTGACAGTTTTTCAGAACCATTTTAAAGCACTGTCTGCACTCTTGTCTGCCTGCTCAGTATCATTTTGTTTTAATTGTTCTCAGGATTTATGAACTGACACAAACTGAATTAAGCTCAATGTTTCATCGATATTTCTTTGCATTCTGTACTAGAAAGATGTAATCTTGTTCCGAGTTGTATAAAGTGTAAAATATTATGAAAATAACACAGATTCTGGTCTTAGATTCCAGTGTGTATTTCTGAATGAGCCAAGAGTTCCTGGAGCTGGTAGTTCTCTGGAGCGTCCAGATGGTCAGTCTGCTGCTGCTTCATCTGCCTGATCACAGTCTGAATTATTCATTTTCTCCAGTATGGCAGTAGTGCTGTGGTTCTCATGGGTCCTGTTACACAGAAAGTCTTAAAAAATAACATCTTAAAAAAACTCTTGTAGTACTCTTTTGTAAGATGTGACAAAATCCTACAAATATTATTCACCTCTTCTTTTGTGCACATGCCAAGGACTAATCTGTTGAAGAGTAACTTGGAGTGAATTAAATTCAGACTTAAAATGTGGTTAAAATATAATTTTGTTTGCTTTTTAAAAAAAATGGTTAACCAGAATTGAATTGAGAAGAATTGTGGTCTCAGAAAATGTATAGTTTGCCATGGGTGAGTGAGGATTCAACCAGATCAGTATTTTAAATTACTTAGTGTGTAACATTGAGGAGGATCTATTGGCAGAAATGGAATATAATATTCATTGGGATGTTTTCATTAGTTTATAATCACCTGAATATTGGGATTGTTACGTTTTTTAATCTTAGAATGAGCCGTTTTAATTCCAGACGCTGCAGGTCGCCTTTTACAGAGTCCGCCATGTTTCTACAGTAGCCCGGAATGGACAAACCAAACACTGGCTCTAGATAGGGGTGTTAAAATGTTTTAAATATTTTGCGGTCACCACAGTTTCTCCTTCGCGCTTTGAAGGGGAGGGTGAAGTGACAGATTTGCAGTCTGCGACTACACCACCAGATGCCAATAATGAATTTATTCCCAGCTATTATTCATTTCTCTGTTTTGCAGTTAGCCTACTGTGCGTCGGGCCCTCCCTCGACATTAGAGAAAGTGAGCTCCCCCCAAAGCCATGGTATAGTTCGCACACTGCTACCAGTGACACATGAATGTTATCCGTGTTATGATCTCTTAACAGTAAAGAATCCAAATGTTCATCTGGCCCTTAAAAACACATCAGGGAGTTATGATGTAAACATTGGCAAGCATGGCAGCAGTTGTAACTGTTACCCAGCAGCAGATTACCACTGTAAAACAGCAAAAGAGGACGCAACAATGAGGAAAACAAATGTGTGTTTGTGTGTTTCATGGTTCTTCATCTCTCTTTCCACATGTTCCATTGGCCGACCTTAAAGCTGCAGACCGATCAGGTAGGATTCACTAATGAGATCCTGAACCCCCCCCTGAGAAAACCTTTCCTTTTATTTCAGCTTCTATCACTGTGCAGATAAATGCAATGTATACACACAAACTAACATATGTGTGTGTATATAGAAAATATTAAAATACATATAAGCAAAAATATATGCTGATACACACAGAAATAATATAGTAAACATGTAAACCCAAAATGCATTTGGAAACTATACACACACAGACTGTAAAAACAAATGTGTATAACAGACGACATATGGACACACAGGCAGCTCAGGGGAAGATATGTGAGCTTTTTGGATGGTATAATCCATAATTGATGATAAAGCTGTTAATGTATAATGACCTCAGTGTATAACATCACAGGTTAGATATATGTCTACTGATGCTGCCCGGACTCACACTATTCTTCATCCGAGTTCACCCTGGAGACTCAGACTGCCAATACACATTCCTCATCCAGACATTCATCCCAGTGCAGTGTTGATTCTCTCGATTCACATTCCTTGTAGCCACAGATATTTACAGCCCCTACGCTGTTTGTAGATTTTCTCTGTGAGTATAGAATATTTGAAATGATTGATTAGACAATGAGAAAAAAAAATGTGAGAAATGGTCCATGTGTTGCTGTTGGTCCTTTTTGATACTACCACTGGGGGGCACCTAAGTAGGAACTTTTCAATATTCTGCACATGCACAGTAGCTGACAGACAAAGAAGTAGTTCAAAACAATAGAAGATGTACAACATACACTATTGCTCTAAAGTTTGGGGTCACTTGTGTTTTTCATCTGACCTTTAGTAGATACAGGATAACTCAGACACAAAAAACTGTTGACCCCCAAAAAGTTTAGTCAATTTCCCCTCAGTGGTGCGTGACAGAGGAGAATACCGTTTCCCCCAAATACCCTTCAATTCTTAATTAGTAACTTGCAAGTCTGTGACCCTTGGTCATTTTTCAACCACAAAGATGCAACTATGCTCCCAATATTTTGGGAACCCATTCTTTTTGGGCCCTCATCAGGCTACTCAGTGGTCAGAAGTCAGTCCATAGTATGTTCATCTGATATTCAATAATGCTAACATTATACCAAACTTCAAATTCTATTTAGAAGTTAATTCAAGCTTGCTACAGACATTTTTGTGCACTTGACACGGAAACAGGAACCTGTTCCTGTGTAATCTGCATAGATTTTGATGCTAAGCTTCCAGCTTTATTAACCAGTGACTGGTGATTTCTTATGTTCTTATTTAACTGTCGCTCAGAGGGATCTTTGTCTCTTTCTGCTCTTTCAGGTGTCAGTCTGGTCGAACGACTGTACAGCATTTTGTTCTTTTTTTTCCAACCCTTTATACAAAATAATATCTATTAGTCTTTATGGTAATCATGCTACCACCAATACAATTTTAGGTTACAGGTGGACAGACCACTTTGGGACATCTAGCTCAGCTCCTAATTTCAATGTGGAGGACGACATTCATGTAGTAAGCAACACACAATGTGTAATTTTTAGGGAGATCAGTATTACAGTAAAAAAAAATAATCTGGACTGACTATGAACACACCAGATATCTTGGCTGTTCAAATAAAATTACAGCAGTTAGGTTTCTGTGTGAAGGTTCAGTGTCTGAAGGCCACAGGGTATGTGCATGTGTGCATGTGTGTGCGTGTGTGTGTTTATATGCATGTACTGTATCTGGGGTCTCGCCAACAAAAGGTGTTGCAGTATTGCACAAGTGGAGTTACACTGTACGAATAAGCCTGATTGTTCCAATCACAGAACATCACTGGTTGACTCCACTATTGTAAATGATCCATTTGTCTGACACTTGAACAGCTCTGTGAACTTTGATGCACACCAAAAACCGCACATACTTGGGAGTTCTCCACATGGTGCCAGGAGGAGGAGGTGGAAGATCGCCAGCTTGATTTTACCCCAGATGTGCATATTAAAACACACAGTGGGAAAAATGAAAGTGCCAAGGCCGAGACAAACAACATCACATGCTTTATCAAAGAGCAGCGTCCCATGGAACGAGCACAGAGAGCAACCAAACACTCACACAATATGCACAATATTAGGGACTAATTAAGACTATTTAAAGGCCAAATGTAGACTGAGAGCAGTGGAAAGGAATAATAATATTCCTTTAAGGGAAATGTCACTGCTTTAAAGAGTGTGTGTTTGCATGTGTGTAGGTGTATTGAGGGATAACAGATGAGCAGAACATGAAAACAAGACCTATTGTCTGGACAGTGTGTATTACAAGTGTAATGATATATAATTAAGAATTGCCTAAAACAGCCACATCCTCAGCTGTGAGACATGTGGTTAGAGTTTAAAGAAAGGCTTTTTAATTGGTTTACCACACATGAGCCACTCATGAGTGAGACAGGAACAAAGCCTGGAGGGATAATGGCGCCCAAGTTTGACCTTGTCAGAGGTTGATGAACTCACACAGTTGGTGTCATAGTAAATAGGATTTTCATATACATGTAAATAAGTGTCCCTTTGCTCTTTCCTATAGTGAAATGAGATTAGTTATTTTGTATTTGTATTTAAAATATAATTTTATTTGTTATGTTGGTCCCTTTTTCTCTTTTGATTTGCCCAAAACTAAAGTGCCTCAGTTAATGGTTCGCAAAGGCCCGCCACAGCTTTCTGTTCTCACCCAGCACACATGCAGTTTACTATGATAACAGTGGCAGATTAACCAATTGACATTTAATTCAATTTAATTCATTTTTTAAACAATGGATCCCTGATTTCAGACACAGGTAAAAAAAATAGGTAGCTATAGCCAGTTAAGCTAAAATTATCTCCATGAACTGGTTGAAAACAGTCTCCACCTGACATTTTAATGTCTTAAATATTCACTTCAGGGCTACCTGATATAATGCTTAGACTGCATGTCAAAATGCAGCAAATTTCAGCATCCAGCACTGTTCATATATCACAGAGTAGAGCTAGTTAGTCCATTAGTGAGAGAAATAGTTGCATTAAGAATGAAAAAAGAGAGCAGCAGTGAAACGTTTAAAGGCCAAGAGACACCAGCTCTTAAAATGGCACTATGCTGCAAAATCAATGAGTTACAATGGAATCACAATCAGAGGATCCACTTGAGGAGGCGAAATGAATCTGTGCAAATGTTTTGTACGTAGTAGCTATGTAGTTAGGTGGTTATGCTAACATATAATATTTTACAGCAGACAGATACACATTAAGCCATTCCTTACACTTTTGTTCCTGTGATTCTGTTTTTGGAAAGGTTAAAAAGAAAAGTCACCATTCAAACTGCTGGGTCCTATGAACAGTGCTCCAACATGTGGAGAAATCCAAAGCTCGACAGGTTTGCTGTGTCTAGTTATGGCTGCCGATTGGTCGCTGTTTGGGGCGAGGATTTAGCAGTCTGTTGAAGCTCTGCTGAGATTTGCCCTTTACTTCTTCCATGGCCATTGTCAGAAAAATGTCCATCTTCCACTTGGGGAAAAATTATCTTATGTCATGGTTGTGTTACAACTGGTGTGAAAGTAAAAGAAAAAAAACTCGCTGATATAATTCCTGGGAAGTGCAGTGTTATCATTCATTTGTCCTGAAATGAAAAAGCTGAACTTTGACAGGTCTGGTATATGTGATGATGAAAACCATTTCCCAGCGCAGTGAAAATGACAATCCTAAATATTAGAGTTTTACCACTGCCATTACAGACTGTATAACCATTGTCAGACTGTGCTGTCTTCTCTCATTGAAGATATGTGTTGTTTTCAACTACTCCAGGTCATTTGCTTTGCCCTTTATTGGACTAAAGGCTGTTTGTTGGAAAACATCCTCCTTTCGTAGAATGACACAGGTTGGGTGAGCTAAAGGTGAAGCAGGCTCAGTTTCCTGCATTCAGACATACATGCAGCAGCAAAAGGTCCGTTCAAAACTAAATCAGTTAAAAACAAAAAGTCATCATCCTGTGTCTCTGCAATGCAACACTGATAAAGTTGACTCAATCAAGTTTATCAGATGGTAAAAGCTACAATAGCCATTTGTGGATATAAACATTATCTCCTTTATGAAAATGTGGCTGAAAATAATATATTTTTTAGCATTAAAGTTTATTCTTGTACCCTCAAAATGTAGAGCGTATGTTAAAAATGAGGATTTTCTGATCTGTCTGAGGTTTGGTTGAGTTTAGGCAACTATATTAGGGAAAGACTGTGATAATGATTAAAGGGAACAAACATTGTAAAAGATATGAGTAAGGACAGTTTGTGAAAGTAAGTGAAGTAGTGTCTTATATATATTACACGCTGTAAAACTGGATGATTTAGTTGAGTAATTGTTTGAGGAAACAGATTGCTTTAAACCGTTTAAATTTATTACCTCTAACAATTTAAGCATGAAAAATATTCAATTTGAGTATCTCAAGTATTTATTGTTATGGTAACTTGGGTAAATTAAGTTAATCATACCAATTACATTTACTTAATTGAGCTTAAACCTAGTTAAGTATATTACACTCATATGCAGCATTTTTTCAAACTTATTTCAAATGTGTTATTTAACTGAAGAAATTAAGACTACCTTTAATGCATCTCCTTTATGTTACCACTTAAATTTAGTTTCACTCAGTTTTCTTCCACTATGGCAAATTATTACATTACCCGTCGAAACAGCGGACGTATGACAAAAACTAAATAACTGACAATTACAGTTAATCAATTATCAAAATGGTAGCCAATTATTTTTGGGCTTTGGGGATTACATTTTTATAATAATATAAAGTCAGCTTTAT
The DNA here is from genome assembly GCF_004916995.1 of Morone saxatilis. Classification (NCBI taxonomy): domain Eukaryota; kingdom Metazoa; phylum Chordata; class Actinopteri; family Moronidae; genus Morone; species Morone saxatilis. The sequence goes on along the minus strand of NW_023340257.1, from coordinate 5,878,633 downwards.
AGAAAATGAGTCAATGAAACAAACTGGAATTAAATTACAAATACTTAAAATACTGCACAAATTTAAGTGCCCTCAAAACAAATGAGTTATTACTTCAACAGTTATGAGTTGGGCTGAGTGACTCAAAATGGAGGATTACGTTATGTTAGCATACTTCTTTTAATAAGATACGTTGTTAGGAATCATTGTGGAAGAGCTGATGCAGTAGCAATGCAATGTTTAGGCTGATCAGAGTGGAGCTGAATTTAACTACTTTATGTTCTTTGGCTGTTTAATGTGCAAATTTTCCAATTCTACAAAGACATTTCTGACAATGATTTGAGTATCTGAGTGTTGGGTTGAGTTATAAAAACCTTTTTTTCTTTCCTACAAGTAAAAAAACTGTCAGTGAAGGAAAGATTATTTTTATAGATATATTTTATTTAAATCAGCTTTTAAAAAAAAAAATACTTAACATAATAGAATGCAGGTCAGTGCACAGGAGTTATGAAAAATGAAAATACTTGAATTTGAATTTCAAATGATTAAGTCTAACAACTTCATAATTGTAATACTCTATACACATTATACACTTTGGAATTATATTAGTATGATTTTTCAGATGTATTTTTTTATGTTTTAAATGATGTTTGGTGATGAATCAGGTAAATAGTGGTAAACAAAGTGAAACCAAGTACAGATGTGGACAGTGACACCTCACTCTGATAATTTTACTAATTTGTCTTTTAGATAAATGTTTTTTTTCAGTGGTTTTATTTTTCCAGTTTTACATATTTATTAACCAATATTTTATTGAAGAAAATGCAGCAAAATGTTGTAGATAGTCTGAGAAATAGTACAGAGAGCATCTTCAGTTTTAACAATGTTTCTTCCCAGCTCATAATACACAGGTCGCTTACTGTTTACCCCCCATCCCAGAGTCCTCTTCTACAAGGAATGAAATGACAGTATGGTTGTATAAATAACAAAAGTATATGTTACTAACATTGGAAGTGACTAAAAGTAAAAAGAGAGAGTGGTGAAAGACATGAGAACATGTAAACCCATAATCAATCACACACTCCTCAGAGAGGGGCTGGGTGGCGGACATGCAGCAAAGTACTCACACACTCACGGACAGGCACAGAGCATTCCTCCACTGTGAAATTTTGCTAGCAGGCAGCTGATCAAAATACTTGATTGATGGTTGAAATAGAATCTATCAGAGCAACCTGGAAATACAGACTTTTTCCAATTTTAAGGACATCGCATATCCACGATTAAGCTGGATGGAGGCAGAGATGATTTCCACAGCAGGAGAATTCTTCTGCATGCAATCAGGGAGGTGAAGGCAATTACATTAGTGTGAACATTTGTTTTGATGTTATCTTCTGCTGATCTCCCAAAAATGGCTCTGTGAGAAGAAGGAGACTTTTTCATCTGTATTATGTCAGAAACAATAACACATTTTCTTACATCTATGAAAACAGACCAGTAATGCTATGACGACCCAATTTCCCTTCAGGGATTAATAAAGTCGGTATTCTATCTATCTTATCTATCTATCTATTATCTATCTATCTATCTATCTATCTATCTATTCTATCTATCTATCTATCTATCTAAATGCAAGTTGTTTGAACTGTGCTTTTACTTTAAATGGACATCTCAACCGTTTAATAGAGGCTCATAATTGACCATAACGAACAAACTGGGTGGTTAGTTGAAATGAAAGCATTAATGTACAGAATAAGTAGTAACCAGCTTGAGTAAATGTACTTAGTTTCTACCACTGAAACCAAGTAGGCTGAAAGAAACAGACTCTGTCCTCACTACTGGAAAGCAGACCTGCTGGAGGATGTCTGATGGGACCTTCCACAGACATCAAAAGGCAGATAGGAAATAGTGAACTGTAGGGGGCTTTTCATCCAGCCGGACTGATCCATCTTGTCAACACAGACCAGACCATGTGAAAAGGTGTAATCTGGCCCCAGAGCGGGACAGTCACAGCTGAGCGGCTCCTGTCACAAAAGGTGCTGGCCTACCTGAGTGTCTCACACACACACACACACTAACACACACAGACGTAGGGCTGAATGGATTTTAGCAGCGTCACTGCTCCAGCCTCTCCCGCTCGTTGACCTCCATTCTCCAATTACCACTCCAGAAATGTGCCAATTCTGTTGTGCAACACACTCTATCACTTACTCAGTGTTTGAATTAGCTAATAGTTTATTGACTCTGGAATGCAGAGTGTCCCATATCATATTATGGTAAGTTCCCTCAGAGTATGTGGCTCTGAATAAGAATTTGCTATTTAAAAAATTGTGTTAGAGACACACAGACATGACACATAGATAAACCGCTTATAAATGAGAAATGATCATGAACCCATCCCTTTGCTTTACCGTCAACTGTCTAATTTTCCATTCTGTAGGTGTGTTTACTTCTGCATGGTGGCACTATCTGTCACACTTGGAGGTCTTCAGCAAACAAGCTTTCACACAGTCAAACAAAGACCATTACCTTTTGCATTAGGGCTGCTGATGGATTGTATTAACCCCTAATTTGGATGTGACAAACACTGTTTTTGTGTATCAAATAGAAGAGAAGCAGAGGGATATGAGGTTTATGTTTGTTAGTCTCAGGGCTATAGTACTTGAGTCTAGTATTAACAACACTTGTTTAACACCAAGTACTTTTCCGTCTCATATATCTTAAGTTGTCAAATTTGTTATTCCCTTGCCACACCACCATACTCTAATACCTTAAACACTTCGAGGGATTACATTGGTGTGGAGCAGCCAGTCCTGATTAGTTAAAGACTAAAGGTCAGAGCTTCTGCAAGCACCTCTGTGTTTCCTCAAGCATTAGTTTCACATTTGGATACAAACGTATAAACATAATTTGTTTCAGCTTGTTCTGAACCTTCTTTTGTCCTGATGAGACTTAAAATCTAATCTTGCTGATGATGTAATATAATGTAATGATGCAGTCCTTCCCCTGTGGATTGTGTTTTAGGTTCTAGTTCACAAGAGAAGCTGGATTATATTCTTTTAAGTCTATCAGAAGGGAATAGGTTCACTATTTTTTCTATCTTTTTTGTCTTAAAATAATAGAAAGTTCCCCATATGAACATTGAAACAGTCTTTGCTTGTTGTAATAATTTCTACTGTTTATTCTGGACTCTAGGATATCCCTTCTTAACGCACTTTCAATGGAAGTGATGGTGGACAATATCGACAGTCCATATTCTGTACAAAAATACATTCAAAAGTTTATGTTAAATATCTTCTATATGAAGCTTCAGAGGTTTGGATTCAAGTGGCTATCTCCCAAAGTCCTTTTCATAGAAAATTCCTTCTTTGTGTGTCCACAGACAGTGTTCCCTTGCTAAATTGAGGGTGACACGAAGAAGAAATTTCAGACTTAAAAGACTGGAATATACCCATGTGCTTTTTCTAACTCAGATAGTCTCATACAGTAGTAGCTTCAGATAAACCTTTGAATGTATATTTGCACAGAATGAGGACGGTGGACCCTTTGATATACCTAAAAAATAAAAACACAATTCTGTTTTAAAAAATGCATTTTGTTTGTTGCAAAATAATGGCAAAGGTCCCGAATGGGTGCAAACAGTTGGCAAATATTAAATAAGATATATTTAATTGTAATATTGCACTGCTTTACTGTAGTATTTAAAGTCCTGAGATGACAATGCCAGCAGTGGCGTCAATTTGAGTTTGAGACCTGGCCTACACTGTCAGCAATTACAGACAAACTCCACATTTTGTGCAAAAACACTGTCCATGTGGTAAGTTTAGCCGAAGCTAGTATGAGGCTTCAGCAGTTGAGTTAGCCAAATTGAGTCGTTATCTTCATGTCATTGTCATGTTTCGGCCTTTTGTTGGTGTTTCGTCCCAACAAGTATCTGTCCACCTTGAGCAAGGAAACGCAAAGTAACTAATAACACTGGAAAATACCAATTTGTTTCAGCCAACCCAGACTGCTGAAGCCTCATATGAATTTTTGCACAGAAAGTAAGCTGTGGATTTTGTCCTCCATTTCTTAAAGTGTACTTATTCTACAAAGGCATCACTTCACAGCTTTTATGGAGGGAAGAAATGATTACAGTTACCTGTAACCTTTTCAATGTGCATAAGAAAAAGTATGAATCTATCCTTTAAAATCAGCTTTTCGCCAATGATGTAGTCCTGTTAGTTTCTTCTTCCTGTGACCTCCTGAGTGCACTGAGGTCACAGCACACTAGATCGGTTTAGGGTCAGTGGCAAGCTTTTGATGACCAATCAGTGTTCACAGTGGCATACTCAGGCTGTCTGGGGGCACCAGCTGCATGTGGGCTGTCGCTGTCCCTGTCTAAAGATTTTCCTACTGGACTAGTAGTTGTAAATTCAATCCATTAGTCAACTAGTTGTCAAACCTTTAAATTACTCTAAATGTGTCGGACCGTAATTGAGGACTGTTCGTATGTATTCATTTTGAAAGAGCATCCCCAACACCAAATGACATCATTCATGCAGTAAGACGTTCACGTTCATAGTGCTAGCCATAAGCACCCAGGGAACTATTAACTATTTAAGTATTTAGAGGCACATAGAGGCCAGCTAATTTATTGGCATGTAGGGCAGCCTATATGGCACTGCATCTCATTTTCTTGCACGTTAGGCCACCGTAGAGGGCACTTTATCATCTTTTATTAACCACACAGGCATCCAAGAGGGCACTTTTGCCGCGTTGGTTTCGAACATGGGGCACCAGGGGATGTTACTGATTTTTTTTAATTAGGTTTTGAGTTACCCAATGATGTAAAAGCTGATCCTCCGTATTAAAAGGAGACAGTTGAGGTAGTTTGGGTATCTGATCAGGATATCTCCTGGTCAACTCTTACAGATGTTTTCTGGGCATGTCCAAATAAAAAGAGATGAAGAGAGAGGATGTGGCTGGGAAAAAAGATTATTTGAAAAAAAAAGTGTTTTTAGCCTGCTGTCATCATGACCTGGATCCGGGTAAGTGGTGTAAAATGGATTGATGTGTTGATCATCAGTGTTTCTGCTCATCGTGTACCTCCAGTCATTTTCCATTGTGAGGACATAAAGCCATCATGAGTTTCAAGAATGTGAGCCCTTGCATAACCTTGAAGAGAGCAGTTCCACAAGATGTGGGGTTAAACTACAAAGGCTGCCACTTTCAAACAAGATTCACACAAAGCAGCGCTATCCTATTGATTAACCTACTCTATCCTACACACACACACACACACACATTATTTTGTTGAAGTGGAAAATACCTTTGTGGGCTCAAGTGTGTATTTTTGTAGAGTCCCATCTCAAGTTGAACTCCCTGCTGACAGCTATGTATAGGCTCCCTGTATTTGTTTCACATCACTGCAAAAGAACATCAAACACTTCAGTTACTCAGTATCAAGTTTCTGAAGATGGATTAAAGCAAGCATGGGTTTGACCTCAGGAAGAGATCCTTTGCTTTGGGCCAGCAGTTAATATCTTGAGAGCTGTTAACTTCTGAACACCTCAAAGTTTGAAAGGCAGACGCAGTTTTCTGCCCACTGATTCACTGTGGCTTCACCTCAGGCCAAAGCTGTTTTTCTGACTTTTATTTCAAGGCATCATTTTTAAAATGTGACTACTGTCATAGAGTGTATCATATTACAAAATAACATGTGCACCTCATTGATCTGCTTGACAATATTTTTAAACTGGAATATCATATTTTACTTTTTTTTTACCAAGAGTGGCTTAAGATTCATCCTGGGTGGCAATTCATCCATTAGTTTGTGAGATACCAAAGAACACAAATGTCAACTGTTTTCTGTGCAAGAGATGAACAATCAAGGAATAACAGAAGTCATTAGGACACATAATCTGGGGATCATGAATGTCAGTTACTAATTTTGTGCCAATGCATCTAATAGATGTTAAGATATTGGTGCCTTTAGATAAAAAGTTCACCAAAGTCAGTAGGGTTCATTCTTTGGGCACCATGGATACCTGTAGGTCATCAATATGAAATCTCTGTACAGACTGTCATGGCAATCCATCCAATAACGGAGAGCTCTGGGTGCAAGCAACATGGAGGGAAGTTAAATATTGTTAATTCTTGTATTGTAATGATACAAATATTCCCTTTAAGAAGGTTAAGAGGCTTGCAAATGGCCCACTCTAGCTCCAACCTACATTACAGTTACAACTTTAACAGTATTAATAGTTGGTGAGTCATAAAAGAGTACTCCGCTGATTTAGTATTACACTCCTACACTGTCAGAGTAATGATGGACAAGTATCAAAATCGATGTGGCAGATATCATCAGTTTTATTCCATGCATTCTTCTTAATATCAAAACCTACATTACCCACAATACAACAGGTTGGTCAGGGATTCAGGTGTGTTCTGCTATGCTATGGTGGTCCTAAAGCACACTGGTTGAACAGGTGGGTGGTTTTCATATCAAAAACAACATTGTCAACAAAACGTAATACATTAACCATTAAATGATTTGCTCTAATAAACAAATGCTATAAGTAGTTAATCATCAACATCCAGGAGGGTATAGTGGAGGATCAGGTATCATTCAGGTAACCACACATTTCCTTTTGATAGTTAATTTTGCCTTATGTTTACCTTTAATCTATCTGAACATGAAACGTGAGAAACACCTTCTCATGAAAAGACAACCCAGAGAGTATAAGGCCTTCTGATTTGATTGACACTGGTTCCAGATGGGAGGGTCGATTCCAGTTCAGCTAAGTCCCGCCTCACACTGTGTATCTTGCTGGGGACTTGAGGCTATAAAATGAAGGAACTTACTGTAACCGGGACGCATTCTGTAGTTGGAGTTCCCTTTGTGAACTCCTATACAGAAACTAAAGTCAGTCCAATGCTTTAATCAGTGCGCACACAGAGAGATATCGCTGTCGGTTTCCTCTCCTTTTCCAAGCTGAAAAGATTTCATCAAGTCGCCGGGTAGAGACAGAGCAGAGCCATGGCAGGGGACGGGTCGGACCAGCGGGCGCTGCAGTATGAACAAACTCTGGTAAGTTCGACTTGTTGAACTTTGTTCACTGGTCACCCAGTTATGTGCAGTCCTCTTGCATGGACAGGGAAGCCAGACTCCATTGACAAATCCTTCAACTTAACGCTGCCTGGCTGGCTGACTGGCTACACACGTCTGGTACTAGCTAACTTAACATGATAGCGAGCTGTGAGGACGAATTAGGGTCATAAGTTAGACTTTAATTGAAATAAACGCATGCTGGTGTCATATGTGTGTGCCGAATCAAATAGTGTGTGTCTGTGAGTCGGGAAATTTCTACTGGAGTGTGTGTATGTGCCGACAACCAAGGGTCAGATATAAGTTGTCAGATTTTAAACGTAGTTCCACCTCTCTGTACGCTCACGTGAAAGTGACTGAGGTTTGTGTTGTCGGAAGCCGCAGTGTATGGCTCATGTGTCTCCAAGTCCTCAATTTCCCTTTTGTATATTTGTAAAGGGAGATAAGTAACCAAGCACTCGTTTCTAAACTGTGTAACACAACACGTTGAATATCTTTAGCCACTAGCTTTTACACCAGAATAAACAGCGAAGGGGCTTGCTGTCATAACATCTGGATTTGGCTGTCCAGATACAGGTAGACTTGTCTCCTGTATGGCGAGATTTGGACCAAACTCCATTGACAAAATTCCACACGCTTTAAGAGAGCCGTGTATGTTGTCGTCAACGCACATTACAAAATGACTTAATGCCTGTTTTTAATTTCATAAATGTGCTGATACGTTCGGCGTACAAATTATTTTATGAAGCATTCAATTATATATGTATAAAAAAATATCAACTTTTCCAGCCGGTTTACCTTTTTCATAATCGTCTTGGTCGAACCAGAAGACGCCATGGTGGGCGGTAGCGAGCAGTGTGAAGGTTTTAAAAGTTGAAATTTTATAAAAGAAAGTGCTGCTTGCTGCTTAATAGATGAGCCGAATTCAAAGTAAGCTCCTAATGATTTGTAATAGGCCTGGGGTCATGTTTTGTAAGATGTGCATATTTATCTAAAAGCAAATTAGCTCTCCCTTAACAGATTTCTGAATGTGATAATAATTTTGTTTAATAATCAGAACCATGATTTGAGAAAGTGGTCTAATCTGTCCGCCATCATAAATTGAATATGTACTACATGTAAGAGGCAGGTGTCATCTTCCCACAAACAGTACAGTGGTCACTGGGGTTACTGTATGTGTCAGGGGCTCAGTATGTGTAGGCTGCATTGATATCAGCCACCACCATCCAACAATGGATCAATTCATTGTTGTTCTGGAGCTTGGGTGCTGAGAGAAGCTGCTGTGTACATGTTCATGCATAATGTGTTGTAAGATGATATGCATCTAACAGTTCAGATGCAGGTGTCCATTGCTGTGCTTTCTCCGCTTTATGCAGGGTCCCCAAAGTGCGAACGGTGATTGAATCTGGGCTTAGACTTTACAAGTTACTGTATAACCACTGCACAAGCTATTTCCTTTTTGGTTTACATAACCAGCAGGCAGTTGTTGGTGTGCAGGTGGTCTTGTTGAAGGTGAATCGGTTAAGTGAATGGTGTGACATTAGACCTGTTTTATACAGCAGGGGGCTCTCAAACATTCCACAGTCCCTCAAACAGGCACAGATCAGAGACCTCAGAGACCCACTGAACAATTGTCTCATTGGGATCTCATTAGGGCTATTCAAAAATAATAAAAATAATAGAAATAACATTGAAATTGCAATATGGCCAAATGCAATATCAAAATCGCAGAAGCTCCAATTTTTTGCTAAAGGTAATATGTGTGACATCACAGGGTTAAAATGAGCTACTGTAGTGCTGCGGAGACGCCCTGGCCTACAAATCTTATTCTTCAGATGTAAGAAAACAAGTTATTTTGGTTCAGACCCCACAAGATATATCGCACCATCAGGATTTTAATAGTTGCTTCAGTGACAATGAAAATTGTGACGCAAAAATTATCATTCCACTAATCGGGAATTATATTGCATATCGCATCATTTGTCAAAAGCAGCCCTAATCTCCATAAGAGCTGTAAATTAAATTACTATTTAGCAATGAATTGCATAACTTGGGAGATAACAGGGGTGAGGGAGCAACAAATGATTTCATTCTCACGCATTCTGTGATAGGTATAGTGAATTATAATTTAGAGAAATGACACTGTCCTCCTAAAGGACCTCCTGAGGGGTCTAGAGCCCACTTAGAGGAGCACGGATTTGCAGTGACCCACGGGACGATTAAGGGTGGGGTTTGCACTCAGAGTCCAAGTACTGTGTGTGTGTGTAAGTGTCTTATTGAACTTTTCCTGACAAACTTCTGTCAAGCCTAAAGAATCTGCTATTTGAAGAGACTAGTTTTATAGGCCAACTGGCCCCATTCAGTGGCAGCGAGGCTTTAAATTAAGAAGAGCCACAACTGTAACACTTCTTTGGGCCTCTGTTTCCTTTTCTTGAAAAAGTTTCTTTGTAAAGAGCTCCCCCCCCGCTCCCTCACCCGCCTCCCCGTGCGCTGTTAATCTGTGTGTGTTTGTGTGTGAGAGATTACACAACGTGTGTCCCGCTGATTCAGCGCTGGACGCTCTGTCACCCTGGCAGGGTCTCGTGCTCGGCCCTCCGGCTCTCTGACAGGAACGCGCAAGCAGCTCTCTCTGCAAAGAATCCATCCAGCACCACCTTTCCTGTTAATCTCAGCTCACCCTGCTGTGCTCGGATGATTGTTACATGAACAGAATTGTGAAAGCAATGTAAATAGAATCAAATAAAAATAGCTACAGTGTGAGAATAACCTCTTTTAACATAAATGAGCTCTCTCTGCCCCCCATCTCCTCGCCGTGGGTTGTAGTAACATGGTGTCTTTGTGTGATATTGGCAGTCTTGGTGGTTGTGTGGGTTTGTTGTGGGCAGTGGATGCTCAAAGAGGCCAGTGTAGTTTGGCTGTGAGAGAGGCTGAAAGGCTGGCTACAGAAATGTTGGCAGGGCCACGAGTAAAGAGCACTTGCAAAATGAAACCAGCCTCAACATATTGTCTGTTAACATCAGACTGATGCATCAGTTCGTATTGGTATGAAGCTGATTTGAGTTTAGTTGAGAACCGGCTTGTGCTTGTTTCGCAGGACACGATGGACACAACGCTGTTTGAGCATTCACGCACAATTCCATGACATGCACATATACTTTACCTCTATGCTAAACTATGATGTTGGATTAGAGGCTACACATGTTTTTAGGATTATTTCACTGTCCCATGATCATCTTAACACTGTTTCAGGGCTTTTTAAAGATTAAAAGATGAACGAATTTTTGAGTCAGAAATTCTTGCCATTTATACAAGACCCAAATATCAGCCAACAGCAGCTACATCCAACATACAGTAAACCATAATGCAGCAACAACAAACAACAACAAGTGCAAAAAATGAATGTGCAAAATACTAAAAATGTCAAATAAGACCTCAGGTTGGCCTTCAACAATGAGTGTCTGGTGTTTTTCAGCAATAAGCTGGAGAGGCTTGGCATTGTTTGTAAAGGGTCATTCAGATCCTGAAACACAAACACTGTTCACTTTCAGAAGATCCGTACAAATCCCAGTCCCCAGCTACTAGTACACTGCTGCTGTATGTGACTGCTGAAAGAAAACTTTCCAAAACATAGACAGTATTATTTATTTCTGACAAGCAAAAAATGGCGGACATAAGTTTAAGTGGTGATTTTAGGTTGGCATAAACTTTGTGTGGACACAGGTGTTTTCATAAAAACATCGTGTCCTCATATCATTAAACAATAAATGGACGGCCTTGTGATCAAAGGTATAGTTTTATTAGGTGTTGTACAATTGCTTCAATTGTGACCCAATCACAAGGGTGAATGAGAGGCAACACTTGATTCTTGTTTTCTGCAGCTATGAACTCTAGTGTTTTTGCTTTGTCCCAGTTCAAATCTGAATGTTCATATTAAAGCATATGTCATTAAACTAATATTTGCCATCCAGTTTGTAATCTTCTGCTTGCTGTTCGTATCTTTGACAAATGCAAACTACTACCACCTTGGATAGTACTGTATTTCTGTGCATTTATCCAGTACAAGTTGCTGAAATGCTCTGGGGTGAAAGATTGGTTCCCCAGTGGATTTTAGTCAACCTCTGAACATGGTTATGGTGGTTCTCACAGTGTGGTCGGGTGTCTACATCGCAGGCGTCTACATTACAGATGAGTTAGCAGGTACCAGACACCTACAGCAATTTCACTTACAACTTGGGTTGAACAGTGTTTTTAGTTCAAACCTCTACTACAAATTATGACGATTATGAAGATTTAAAAAAAATGAACAGGATAATCATGACCCCAAACATGGGATCTAAATGATATGCGACGCTCTTAAAGGGGCACTCCACCAATCGAGATCATGGGGGGTACCACTCAGCCTGTAACAGCTGTATGATGTCTCCTCATGTGGCTGATGACGTCATCAGGGTTATGTTTGATTGGGCCAGGACACGACAAACAGGCGATAACAGAACGCCTGTGTTACAAACTGGTGGCAGGAGTTCAAAAGGCGTAGGCCTTCTCCAGGCAGGAGAAGATCATGTTGCATTATGAGAACTGTAGGATCCGATCTCTTTTGGAGCATGGCTGCAAGTGACACTCCATTGTTGCTTAATCTAGACTAAGAAAAGCATCAGATATACATTTCATGGTTTGGATCCAGTGAATTTGTAATATTTGCTTTTTAATTTGTCTGTCGATTGACTAATGAGCCGCTCCATCCATACAAGAATTAAAGACTCTGCTGAATTGATTTTTCCCAACTTGAAAGTGCAATACTTAATCACCGGTGTTCAGCTGACAACAATAATACACTTCACATACACATACTTCACATACAGCCACAATGTAGCCTGTGATTAGCCACTATTAGAGTTATATTATACGCAAAAAAAAAAGTTGCATACAAAACCAAATAGCCTGAAGCAAAAAGTTTAAGAAGATTTCACACAGTTGATCATTTGGTGGACAATATTGACGTCATTTTGCAAAGTGGTGGTTGTGGATGTACTGTGTGTGTGGGAGCCTGGGGCATTGTTCTGCTCGTGTCATTACACCCCAAATGCCCCCCCCCCCAATTCCTGGGGGTCTTGATTCGTTCCGTTTTATGTTCCTCCTCTTCATCCCATCATCCCCAGTGGACAGACAGGATTGTCACACGCCAGCCCTTCATGTCTGGCTGGCTTGCTTTGATGGCTTGTTATTGTTAATACCTGGCCGTATAAATGTGCTGGGTAATGGGATGTGTGTGTGTGTGTGTGTGTGTGTGTGTGTGTGTCATGGTCTGTCATGAGCAGCTACCCCAGAGCTTGTGACAATGTGTCAACATTGCCTTGCATGTTTTATGTGTTTAGTGTGTGTAGAGGATGTTCAGCAGCTCAGATAAGAGTTATAAGGTGAGAGATAAGGTGACCAGCAAACACTGAGTCAAAGGATAACCACTGACTTTAATGCGTTTATTATTTCCACGTTTTACATGCCTCAGAAACTGGATCACAACTGTTTACATGACATAACGGTTCGCTGTGGCTTTTCGCCGTTGGCACAGGCTAATACATGAGAAGGAAAGTT
>NW_023340257.1:5862756-5865935 GCF_004916995.1 Morone saxatilis | reverse complement strand
TTTATGATGGAGAATGTGTTCATATTCTAATAATGACTGTAGACTCTTTGAAGGAAGTGAAAGTGTCGGGAAGAGAAGCATGGAAATGTAATCATTTGTGAGTGCATAATTTGCCTCGTGTGTGTGTGTGTGTGTGTGTGTGTGTGTTGCAGCCATCTGTCTTGCTTTGACACAGGGTAATTTGTAACCCTGTGTTATTTGCCGCGCTGTGGTAATTAGGCTTTATGTAGCCGAGGCCGTGTCCGTTTGATGTCTGCTCGCTTGCACCCTTGGTGGAAATTTCCCTTTACTTCTCCTCTCCACTCCCACTCCATCACGCCTTGTGTCCATCACGTCTTTTTATTTAATTTTTCTAAGACAGGTCAACAACTCCTTGACCCCTGCTTTTGGTGTGTGTGTGGAGAAAAGGGCGCTTGCATAACATTTGTTCAGAGCTAAGTTGTGAATAGGCTGGCTTTTGTTGCAGATAAGCATCAAAAGCCTCTAACGGTTTTTCTCTCTCCATTACAAAAGATCAACCTTTGCTTTTTTAGTTTTTTCTTTGACAAAATGACCTCATCACCTCTATTTACTTTTCTTGACAAACGCCAATGATGGATTTCCTCAGTCAGGACTCGTGCTGAGGAATCTAAACACAAACATTTGCACAAAAGCAAAAGAACAGCCTGCAAATATGGGGCTGCTTGTAATAACTTTGAATTTGACAAACACTCCACGACACAGAAGAAATGTCAGCTCTGTCTGTAGGTAAAGCCAAAGGTGGAATGTGTTTGTTCTGCGATGCATTGATCACGCAGGCTGGCGTCGGGTTGATGATTAAGTGCTCAGAGATGGAGAGAAGGAACGAGAGAGCAAGCTCGCTGGGTCAATAGATTAACAGATGAGCTTGTTTCAAGTGTTGAGGCGTGTCTCTTGATTAGTACCGGACAATTATTTCTCCCCCCGTTGTGTCCTTAACTAATGTGCTATGGATTGGAGAACAGATGGAAAACCGAGATCTAAGAAGTAGATAGTAGTCAGTCGTGCAAAGTCAATACAGGGCTGAGGAGAAAATGAGAGGAAAAATTAAAAACACAAAGCACATTGAATCCTGTTCCGTCAAGTCAATTTCCCATAACCTAGGTGAAGACATGTATGTCAGAGATACTCAGTTTACAATGGTATAAAACAGAGACAAGCGTTGCATCGTCATCGTCACTTTGGAGAAAGATGACTTAAAGGTCCAGTGTGTAACATTTTGGAGGATTTATTGGATCTATAATTTGGATGCTCAATCTGAAAAGTTTCAGAGCCACAAACATGTTTGTTTTCAACCCTTACTTAACTTTTATGTGTATAAGCAAGTAGGGGTGTAAGAAAAAAAAAAAAGATGTGTTGTTAAACCCCAAACTGCTAGATAGCAGTGTGATATCATGTTTGATATTATAACTGCCAATGCAGATCACACTGTTAGAAAAAACAAACAAACCTTTTTAAAAACTACTATTACTCTTTATATACATTTCTATACTATTATGACAGTTTTTAGTTTTAGTCTATTAGTTTCATTTTATTTAATCACAATATATTGCCTAGCTTACAGTATTGCAATATCCAACAATATATTGAATCATAACTTCTTGTCAATACACAGCCCTATAAGCAAGATGATGGAGTAATTCACCTTACAGATGTGGACACATGTGGATACAGTGCTATAGTTTAGAGAAAAGGTCCTCTGTTAACTCTTTCCATTACAGACTGGAAGTTCTCCTTTAATTAAGATGCACACACAAGAGGAACTCAGCAATAAATTGATTTCCCCACTCTATACATAATCTCATAGATTCTTGTTGACATATGATGAAAAACTACATTGCACATGATTGCACTGTATTCCTCTGCAGTGGCAGTAAACACAACACATGGGCCCACCGATAACTGCGCCGTATCCAGAGCTGAACAGAATATTTGGGGCTAACAGTCACGTTCACTGCTATAAACAGCAGGGCTCTGGCTCTGTATTGACACTCTCCCACAGACACACACAGTCCTTTTTTACTGTGATGTAAAGATTAAATTAACAGAAAAATACATTTCACAGCGGCAAATATTTGCCAGCATATTTGCATGAGTCCTCTGTCAAACTTTTAAGTGTCAGCCACAATCTGAAGACACCCACACAGCAGAAGCCTCTGAGACTCTGTCATAAAATAGTTAATAACAAAGACATTTTTTAAGAAATCAAATTTGCACTTTCACTACACCTTTGCATCAGTATTAACCATACAAATTTAAACGTATTACCTCGACAGTTCATCTTTTAAACAAGGGACCAATAATGAATGTACAAATCCAATAGAAGGATTTAATGCTGTTCACTTGTTAACAATACTTAACAGGGTAAACCATGCATTATCGTAAAGGTTAATGTATTATTCTCTCCTTTCCTCAAAGAGATGAAAGTAAGAAAATAGAAGAAGGAAATAAACGTATTGCAGTCAAATCTTATTTTATAAGCCTTGAGCAGTAACATCAGCATGTGTGTCCAGGGATAGCGTTTACTGTTGCCGCCCACGTCAACATTTCACTTTTGACTTTCTGTTTTCCCATCCACATTTTTTCTTTGAAAAGCAAAAGGTCTGAGGTGCAACAGCATTTCCATTTATCTAAGATACTCTGTGGACATTCCTTTACTTTGTTATTTCACACATTATCAACACGAATGTGCAGAGGCTGCGGTACAATACAAAGCCCTTCTTACTTTTTGCGATGGATATAATGAGATTTATAGGAACCGAGTGAAAACAAGGTAATACAAGTTGAGCATGTCTGTCCCTCAAGTGGCTATCGCTACACAGTCACCACTTATCTGACTGAAGCTGAACCCTGCCCCTGTATCCGTCACTTTTCAGAATTTTCAGCCGTCTGTCCGTCCCATTCTTGTGAATGTGATGTGTCAGAAACGCAAACATTCGCTTAGACTCTAGGAAGAACTGATTTAGAATTTGGTCGAAAGTCAAAGGTCACTGTGACTCAGGAAACATCTTTTTAGCCATAATTTAAGAATTGATGACCATATTTCACAGTTTTTAGTCATAACTGAAGAATTGATGCAGTATTTATAACAGAATGTCACCGATGTTAAATAGGATACAAGGATGAAGTGATGACACAAAAGGTCAAAGGTCAACTTTACT
>NW_023340257.1:5855080-5862656 GCF_004916995.1 Morone saxatilis | reverse complement strand
CTGTCTGCTCTGAGATTTTCTATGTTTAGAGCTGCTTTTACCAGAAACACTTTTTTGATAAAGGCGATCTTGTTGATGTATCAACTGTGTACTAATCAGTCACATTGACCTCGGCTGTTGAAAAGGTTCCACTGTGCAGCCATCTTCTCTGTGAATGCCCTTCACCTTGTCTGAATGATGTGTCTGCACTATGCTGGTGGTGCTTAAAGAGCTCCTAGAGTGTCTCTGCCTAATTGTTTACCAGCCTGTGTGTGTGTGTCTTTCTCAGCCTTTTAATAGGGAGAAAGCTCAGTAATCAATATAAGTGAGACAAAGAGAGAGGGCCCGTGGCAGCAAAACTAAAGACTCAATGAACTATACTTTATTTTCTGTCCTAGTGTATCATGACGTTGTATTTACTTTGTATGACTGTAAATGGAAAATCTTTGGGTTTTTAACTTTTGGTTTGACAAAACAAGCAATTTGAAAACATCATCTTCTTGATTGTCACAATTTCCCTTTTTATAGACTACGGCATGATTAATTAATAGGGGTGGGTGAAATGGGTTATAATCCAACCAATGCAGGATTTTTGTAGCTGATACTAATATCCATATTTTAGAGTTCAAACAATCAGTATTTAGTGAACATTTGAACAGAAATACACAACCTAAAGCCACAATAAGGAACGTATTTTAAAAAAATATTTTTTTGTTGATTTTTGGCAGCCCGTGTGGACAAAAGTGGTAGTGTTTCTATCGCCAGGTTGATTTGTTGGTCGAGCTCTAATATGGATAAATTGTCCGTTTTTGGTTAATCCAGAATTAAACACCAGAAAAGCCAAGGTCGTTTTATTAGTCCAAACATATCAGCAACAGCCCTTCAAATACCCTTATTTTTATAACCTTACTTAACATCCTGTACTCAGTGCCTCATTTAGTGTCCGTTGTGGGTGGCTGCAGAAATAAACTGGCTGAGTGTTGCTCGTGCAGATGTTTGTCACGACAAAAAGGGGATGTGGTGTGACACTGATCCCTTCCTCTTCGGACCAGTTCCGACCAAGTTCAGCCGTCTGTATCCTTGTCATGTTGTGGTTTGACAGGATGATCTCTGGTGTGGTCGGTCCTTATCTGCTGTCACTACTGATCTTCCACATTGTGGCTGACTGCCTCAGTGTTTATGCATCCATACTGTGCCATCAGCACATTTTCCACTGTTGAATATCCACGATGATTAGTCACCAGCGGCCCTCTGTTCCAACGTGAGTGTCAGGGGGACTACATTATGACACGAATATTCTCCCATAGCTGCATTTTAATGCAGTCGTTGTGAAAAATGCAAATATCAAGCTATGCTGATGACACACCTGTGTTATTACAGAGCTCCTAAAACCATAGAATCCTATGATAAACTCTTGATTCATGGGGTTTCCAGACATCTGACAGGGGGCCCACCCTTAGCATGAAAATAGTCAAAAGAAGATATAATGAATTTCAATTCATTCTTGTATGAGAATTTATGTTATTAGTCATCATCATGATTTTTTGCGTTAGTCAAAACAGATAAGAAGGTTTGGAAATGATAGAATCATATGGATGAAAACTAGGGTGAATAAAAGACAGTACACAGCTTTATTTTACCAGGGCTCATCAGTATTTAACTTAAAAATGTTACTTTGAAGTCAACTTACTATATGTAGTTAAATAACTGGACCACAATGTACTTAAGTAGGTATTGGGATACTAAGAATTAGTGAATTATCTTTTTTAAAAATATATATGATTGCACTCAAAAGTGGTATTCCATTTATTGATGGGTGTTTTATAGCTGTCCGCCTGTGGTAAACATGACACATTTTAGGAAAGTAATGCCTAACAAATAGCTAAATAGCAAACTGTTAGTTGGTGAGCTACTTGTGAGCCACTAACTAAAAATTGAAAATACAACTATATTGGTAATGCTGTTACCAAGAAGACTGATATTTTTGTCAGTCTTTGGATGAGCATACACAACTTTCCTAGACAACGGCCTGTAGTTTTGTAGTTTGGCTAACCCAAGGAATTACCTTTAGTTGGCTACAGCTAACAAGACTAACAAGAAATTCTAGCCACTCTTCAGGCTGTACCTTTAGCTAAATGCTAACATTAGCATGCTACCCTGTTCACAATGACGATGCCAAAATGCTGATGTTAGTTTATATGTGTGTGTGTGTGTGTGTGTGTCTTTTTATTTATTTATTTATTTATTTATTTATTTATTTAAGTATAGCTGAGGGTGATGGGAGTGCTTATTCAAAATCAATAGATCCTTCCTCTGGGGACCATGAATGTCGGTACCAAATTTCATGGCAATCCATCCATCTGGACCAAAATGGTGGACAGGCCAGCATTGCCATTACACTAGCAGGCTGGCTGACTGAAAACAAGAAACCCACTAACCAAATTTATCCTGCTTGTGGTTTATTAAAGTGGGTCAAGTAGGGTGGAGGAAAGTCACAGAAACAATACTTTTTTTTTTTGCTGTAAGGTGGTTCCTGTTGCCATTTTTCAATATGGCTGGAACCAAACCCAGCCTCTTTGTATCACTAGTCTTTAGTAAGATAAATCTTTCCCCAGGTATGCATCTAATGAGCCTTTAATGTGCTTGTAATTGTCCTACATCACAGTGGACTTAGCAATACAATAAGGTATTCCCAACAATAAACATTTGCCCAGAAATGTTCTTCAAGTTCTATAAGCGTTTCATCATTGGTATTGTAAATGGGTTTCAAACATTGGGAAATCACTGCAGTGTAAAAGATTCATCTCCGGCTTTGTCCTCAGTCCATCAACCCAGAATTACAGTAGCTCTCCCCCTCGCCCGCCTGCCTTCTAATTGCTGTTAGTTTACTGTTGATGGAGCGTAATTAAACAGACACTCGGCAGTGTTTAGCCACTGATGGAGTTGATCAGCGCTGCTCCTGGCAGCCGAGGCACAGCGGTCCCCACGCTGACAGATTGGAAGGCAAGATGGAAGGTGCTTTGATGCACCAAACACTGGTTATCAGCAGGCATTACAGCACTCTGCCACTATACAAGCCTGCACACACGTGTCCTTGTACACCGCTCGCACACACATTTTTCACTAATAGGCACTTGGCCTTTTGCTTACATGCAGCTCTTGAGTGAGCGCGCGCTGGCAGGTGTGAGATACACTCACGACACATTTACCGCACCGACCCTTGCACACAGAGCAGAACCCACCTGTTTCTCTCTACCCTCTCTGAGCTCTGCCATAGTGACTCATGCTGCTCGTCATGTGGCTGCAATAAGAGAGGTGATCTTGTCAACGTGCTAATGAAGCCTGGCCCTGTGCAACCAATCAGAGCATGGCGGATTAGTTACAAAAATTCTCTCTACCGCCTTGCTCCATTTCCATCTATGTCTCTCTGTTTTTCTAGATTTTATGTAAAGTTTTATGCTATGTATGTTTTGCTAAGTCTGCAGTTTGCCGGCTGTGTGTGTGTGTGTGTGTGTGTGTGAATGTGTATGTTCTCTTTCTAAACTTCTCACCTCCCTTGTTGGTCTCTCTTTTCCCCATCCTCTCTACCACACACTCTCACACACACACACACACATTCGTGCTATCCAGCCCGGTCCAGACAAGTTCACCTTCGCTATCTACTGCTGGATAATTTGGCACAAAGTGCAATTTGGCTCGCTGATAAAATGATGCTGATTTGGGGTTTCTCTTACAAGATCACTGTATGCCTCTAGTCATAATTGAGCACCTTGTTGAGGATGTAAACAATGGATGTTGCAATGTTTTAGGTGTTTGCAAGGACCTATTATGTGCAATTAGATTTTGATATCACAGCAAACATTAATGCGCTCAACTACCTGCACGAACATTGGTATGGTTCTCTTTGTTCCTGCTTTTTGTGTTAAGCTAAATTTGCGTATCTGTCAACCAAAGAGGTTGAGGCACTGATGGAAAACATTTATAAAACTGTAAGATTAAAAAAAGTGTGCTTAGACTATATAATTAACAATGGACATAATCTCTGTGACGTTGTCTGAAGAGGCGTTGTGAAGCTTGACTCCGGCTCTCGGTGAATCCAAAAATGGGCAAAGATGTGGAGCGTAAGTGGACCTGAAGCGGGCTGAATGAAGCCCACCTGTGACAGCACACACCTGTCACTCCAAGAGGCCATGCCCTTGATTATGCATAACTTAAAGTTAGAATTATCATGAAAGGGAAAATGGCTATAGAGACCAATACTGTCTTTGTACCAGGCTGTAAGAAGTTATTTCTACTGTAAAGTTTGGGCATTTTAATATGGAGCCGTATGGAGATCGACCACTTCTGTAGCCAGCCTCAAGTGGCCCCTTTGTTCAGTTCATGTTGTGTCATTAGCCAGCCACAGAGGTTACTTCTTGTTTCACACCTGTATTTGGTTTAATTCGGTCTGGACCAAGGACAAAAAGTCATATTGTTGCATTTTAGTTCTAATCTGGTTCATGTTTAAACTGGATTTTTATAAATGTGTAACACTTGTTTAACATGAAGTTACACAGAATGGCTCTGATTGGAAACTGTAGCAACTGTCTTCCTGAATCATCAGGAAATCAAATCAAACTCCTGTGACTGACAGCAGCTTAGTCAGCACTTCTTTGAAAAAGTGCTCACAAAGTGGTTATAGGACGTGTCATAGGTGGTGACAAACGGACAAAACAGAAGAATTTTGTCTGTTGTTTAGTCTGGATTTGATTGACAGATATTTTCTGTCTTGCAGTCGTAACTATGTCAAACACATAATACACACAGTTTTACACTTTCCAAGGAAATCTGATACTTGTCACAAGTAAACGTCGATAAATCTGCACAACATAATAGAAAAACATAATCCTTATAACTTGAGAACCTGAGAATCATCAAATTGTTTTTGAACAGAAACAGAAAACCTATGTTACAGATTAACAGCAGTATACAGTGCAGCTGTACACAATGATTTTTGTATTGCAAATGTATGATGTCAGCATTTCTAGTTTAAGCTCAATATATTAGTTGTTTTATGCCTCGTTTGATGCCCACATGTTGATACAAAATCTATAAAGATTGTGTAGTTTATAGTATCCAAAGATCCGTCAGATTCCACAGAACACAATGTGCAGCAGCTTCTGTTGGCTTTAGATTGAAAGTAGGTCAAAGTGAGATGCAAATATTAGAACAATGTGGAAGATAAACATCTTGTGATGTTGGTATTTTATTAACTGTTTTTATCAACCTTTTTGGAACAGCACATCCACGCAAAGCCTTTCAGACTGGCAATGCTTAAACATGAAGTAGCATCAGTGCAACAGATCCTTATACGGAGTCCAGATACACTTATGAAGTCAAGTGGGAAGGGATCTTGGAATGGAAGAGATGTTTTTATTTGATAGAGACCACTTCACTGATTTAGATGAGGGACATTTGATACAAACTGTGTTAAACGTCACACTGTTTTACAATTCAGCACTACGACTCAACTCCATGATGTCCTCGTGTGTGTGTGTGTGTGAGACACTCTACTGTACGTGTGTGTGTGTGTGTGTGTGTGTGTGTTGAATGGATAGATGGTGTAATGTGATGTGACGGCGGGGAGGGAAAGGAGAGATGAAGTTTAAGAGTTGGCCTGCTCACTTTAACGGCTCAGCTATTAAAAGGCCTCTTCTTACACACATCAATGAACAATTTAAAAAAACCACACACGCCCTCTGTCTCTTTATTCACTGAACAAGCGCTGTCTTGTGTCCAGACATGCAGCGTTATCTGTGTTTGTTATGGACTGATGCTAGCAGATGGTGCTGGTGCAACACTTGCATGTTGTGTGTATTTCAAACCACTGTTTAGATATAACGGCACTAACACAACTAGCTTTGCCACTCGCTCCAGCACCCACTTACACTGTTTCTGGATGTGGGCGCGACTCCTTTACTCTCTACTTTTCGTCCAATGTAATTCCCCCCCCCCACCTCTCCCATAGCGTTTGTGTGTTTGCCTCCTCGCTGCTGTTGTTTTGTGTTTCTGCAAACAGATTCCGCAACATTCTTTCCCCCCTGGGAGGACGACTGCGTGCCTTTGAACGCCCCTCTGCACATACGATTAGTCTTCCTACACACACAAAACATGGAAGGGCACGGACACACTGGGTGCACTCAAAGGCATACAGACACACACATGCAGAAAGAGTGCACTGTACAGCATCAAAGACACACACATTAAACACACACTCCTACACTTTGTTTGAAGGTCTGCCCATTGGGACCCAGTTGCAGTGCGAGCGTGTGACTGGATTGTTAACTGGTTTGTTCTGGAGTTGATCCACCTTTTACCCATCAATCTCCTCCTCGTCCCCTCTCTCTTTTTCCTCTTTTCACGCCCACTTGATCCTTTTCTTTTTTCATTAATAACCTTTCTTTGGTTTTCACTCATGTCAGCCACTCCAACCCGCCACCAGACTGTGAACCCCGTCTCCCCTTCTTTTAGTTCTTAGCACATTATTGTGATCAGGTATCTGCTTTTGCTTGCATGTTCCACAAGTTCCACAAGTTAGCAATGCAATTTTTGGCAAATTATTCACCAGATTTTAAAATGACTCTACAAGCCCTGGACATATGAACGTTTAAGCTTTATATGGTGATGTAATCTTTGGCACTAAATCCTACACACTGGACCTTCAGGTTTGACCAATAAAGCAATAAATATACTGTGGCTGCAGCTAACAATTACTTTCATGTTTGAAGAATGTATTGATTATTTTTGAATAAAGGTGGCATCTTATTATAATTATTATTTTTTGGTCCGAAACCTAAAACACTGATATCAAAAACCAAAACATATTAAATTGACAGGGTCAAAAAACAGAGGTGAGCAAGCATAACATTTTCTTGATAAATGACTATGATAAAAAGACAAAATGGCCATTTTGATTTCATTTGGTAGTCTAACATTGTGTTCAGGTTATTTTGCCAGTGGTGACTGATTTTTTCAGTCAATGTAGAAACAGTTACAGATCACATTATTAATGTCAATCAAATAATATGCCAAATATCATTCTTTGTATAAGTTAACCTATCTAGTTGCATCAGTCATTTCCAAAAGCGTCACTATTTTGGTTGACATTTTGTGTCACTATTTTTCATGATGAATGCATTCTCTCTGCCTCTAGCACAGGAAGATGATACCCCTATTCTTAATCCCATTTATGAAGCTCTGATGCAGCAAAACTGACCTCTTTAATTCTCTGAGAAACATCTGAGCTGTTGGCATGAGTTCAGAGGTTGGAAACCAGACTATAAATAATGCGTAAGTAAAATTGTTTGTGAATAACTTATCTGAGCATTTTGTCCAATACATAGTCCATGACCATGATGCTGAGAGTTAACGCCGCTATAATAGATTTTGTTGGGTTCATGTGAAAACTATGTGAAAGTGGTCACTCCTATTGATGGACCCACAGAGAAACCTGTGTCTGCAGCTCCCCTCGGCTTTATGGAGCTTTGTAGCCAGTTTTAGATCGTTGTTTAGCTGTGTGACTGCAACTTAAATTTTTATATTTTTTATATATATATGT
>NW_023340257.1:5839778-5854980 GCF_004916995.1 Morone saxatilis | reverse complement strand
GTGTGTGCGCTCTCACAGGCACACAGCGGCTCATGTCTACCTCTCCCATTCAGTCCCAGACATCTCTGATATCTCACATCCAACACTGTCTTGTGAGGCGGTATTCAAATACTTGAACCCAGATAGCCCAAGCCTCAAACCTATTTATTTCATCTGATGAGGGAGCGCTTCACACAGCCCGGCCCTGTGGATGGCATACCGAATGAGCAGAATATCAACTGCTGCATCTCCAGCACCTTCTACCCCCAAATCCCCCACTGCCACTTAAATCACTTTAGACAACAGAGACCCCAAGATGACAAAAAAATCTAATTTTTTGCAAATACCGGACAGTGGCTGGTATTTCCTCCTCACAGCCACTTTTGAGAAAAGAGGGGTGGACTATTTTTACGGTTTTCTTTTATTATGTAGTCTATTTTTTCATGGTAGTTGTCAGGCTCTTGCAGCGTCTTGCTCAAAGGATATTGGACATTTTGATTTTGTGTTGCAATACCTGTGTTCACTGTAAAAAGAGAGAAATGTAAGTTGTTTTGGCTTTGAGTTTATCCAACTTGGATTTTTTGCTTGTTAACTTTCTCCAAGTTAAATTAAATAATTAAAGTAAGTCATTGTACCCAGTTGGAACATGGGCTTATATCTGCAGTAATTCATCAGTTAATTGATTACTTTTACTCAAATTTGCTGCTTTCTCAGTCTTCCATTATAAGAAATTAAAGGTTTGTGGGTTTGTGAGTTTTTGATGTTACCTTTTTCTCTTGGATACTGTGATAGACATATTTTCACAGTTTTGTTAAACTATGAATTGAGTATTGAAGAAACCAATTGGCAGATTAATTGACAATTGAAGTAATAATTAGTTGCAGGGGGATTTGTTTCCGTGTATTTAGGTTGTACCTCGTGTACAGGTTCTACAGCTATTGCTGTATTGCTTGTAGCCATAATCAGTCCTGGACACCACGAGACATTACATCTGAAAAAAGTGTGGGTTGTATTATTTTTGAGGACTAGACCGTTACGCAACAAGCCTTCCAAATTAAACAACAAAATAACTTTTATGTAACTGTCCTCTAGAAGGACACAGAGAAGTGTTTTCTGGTCTGATGCCCCTATCTGCAGGAGGACATCATCTGTCTGTGCCTTCCAAAACCTTTTACACATCACTGCTGAAAAATAAATCTGTTTTATGATGTGATATAACTGATAATGAGATTCCACAGATGAGTCAGGTATAACATAAACAATAAAAGAAACAACATTTGGTTTTCCACTGGTAAAGAACACAAGTGAACAGTACTTTCTCACTTTGTAATGGATTACTGTTAAAGATTAAGGTACCAGGACTCACTCTAGCTTGGTTTGTTGGTACGAATATCTTTTAGACTTTAAATGCTGAGGATTTATATTTCTGAAGCCTGACAACCTGTAATCCATATTTAGCCCCCGAAAAACCTTAGTTGGCGTTTTTACAGTGTATATCTGTCTGAGAAGCAGCAGCTTCTCCTCTTCCCTCAACACCTGACAGTGAAGTCATTCATCCATTCATCCTCCTCTCCTCTCACTTCTCCAGGGAAGTAGGAGGGTCAGTCAGTCAGTCAGTGAGTCAGTCAGACAGACAGACTGGTACTCAGGGGGTGCGCGGGCACCCATTGGTGTTGCAGTGACACCTGCACGGCCACTGTTGGTGTAATGCGCTCCCTCCTCAGTTTCACACGGGAGAGAGTGCATTATGGGAGAATGAGGAGCTTTGTGCTGGGTAGACTGCAGTGCCACCTGATGCCACCCTAGGGCGACCCGGCTAAGACATTTAACAAAGGATGGTAATTGAAAAGGTGAGCGTGAGTGGCACAGGTGGATGTAGGGAAAGAAAGAGAACAGGAGTCCAGTTGAGTGATGCCGGCTTTTGCAGACTGATATTTTTTCTTTCTTCAATATTCTCGACTTTTTTTGTTTTGATACACAATAAATGTCCCCTGGTTGTTGGACACCATGCTTTTACAATAATCCACCTTGTCCGTTCATTCTGTTTGCCTACGAGGTGCTAACTGGCCCAACATAATATCACATCCTCCCTGCCCCTCATCTTGACACTGCTCTCACCTATTAAGATGCAGTTTTTGTCCATGTCCAACTTTTTGTTGTATTTGATGACTTTATTCTATAATATTAGGACAACTGTTAAACGTTTCTCTTTTTAATGAGGTGTTTTTTCCTGAAAAAACTGTTCTTTTTTTTCCCAAAAAATTCTAAATATTACCACTTGATTCTCAAAATCTAAAATATAAGCCATGACGCTGCAAGCTTTATGACTGACACCACTAATCATGTTGAGCAACTAACCCAAAGTTAGACACACAGGATTTATGGATATTAATACAAGACCAGTTGAATTATTGGAAGCCTGTGACTGTGAAGAGGAGTCATGTCCACCCAACTGCTCTGTACTTCTTGTTCCACTCTGTCTCTCTCTCTGTTCATGCTGTAGCAGAAATATCACTCCATTTTATTTTTTACTGCAGGTGGGCGTTTGTTTTTTTTAAGTGTGTATGGCACCTACGTCTGTGCTCACTCTCCCATAGCCTGTCCTGTTCCCTGCGTCGTGTGCGTGTGCACGCGTTTATTCGGTTCCCAATCTCTGAGGTAGGACAGATATGAGAGTGTAGGAGGCTTCTCAAATTGCCTTTCCCCTGTCTTTGTTCTTCCCTTCCATCTCTGTTTTCTCCCTGTCCAGGTGAGACACACACTGTCCAAATAGCTGATATGAAGCTTTCTGTTTTAGCTTTTGGTCGTGTTTGTTTGTGTGTGTGTGTGTGTGTGTGTGTGTGTGTGTAGATCTTTGTCGGTCGCGGCTTGATACAGGGCTGCAGTCCCCTGGCCTGCAGCACTCCGACCTCTGTTGGCATTTAGTGGCTATCCTGAAAAGTGCGAAATAACTCCCGCTTTGTGTTTCGACTCTCCCGTCTGTTATGCCAGTGCATTAGCACGTGTGTCGTGTGTGTGTGTGTGTGTGTGTTGTGTGTGTGTGTGTGTGTCGTGTGTGTGGTGTTGTGTGTTCTGGTGTGGGTGGGTGTGGTGTGTGTGCTGGTGTGTGGTGTGTGGCATAACCGGGTGTGTGGCCTGTGTGTGTGAACCTTCAGTAATATCTTGGTCGTTCTGCTGTGATGTATTACTTGGCAAAATGCCCGACTGGACCTGTTGGGAGGCCGCTTGATTAAACTTGCGGCTGGCGCAGATTTGTTTTTTCTCTTCTTTGCCCTCATAATTGCATGGAAAGCTGGTCGACGTAGATGTTATTCTGATCAGCTTCCTTACTCCCCCTCTCTTCTGTCCTCACCTCGTTTCCATCGCCTCCTCTTCTCGCCTCCATTCATCCCGCCCCAAACGCCTCCCCCTCCACGCTCAACGAAGTGCGTGCCGGCTGGCTCGTCCTCACCCACATGCCGCTGCCAGTGCTGAGGAGCTCGACGCACATCCAACACCTCACTCTAATAAGTTGGCCAAGCCCTCAGCAGTTCTGCGACCTCCCCACCTCTCGCCCACCTCTCTCCCTCCCTAGGGCGGCTAGAGCCGGCAAAAGAGGGCACGCAGGGAGGAAACCTGTTTGGGGTTTTAGCTCCCCATAAGAGTCGCCGGCAAAGGACCATAGCTGTGGTCGCACTGCCACTAGGCTGAGGCAATGTGAGGACTGTGACATGGATAGCACACCGAGACAGCAAGCTGGGATTCCACAGACAAACAGAAGCCCAGCGACAGACCAGACGAGCACAACTGTCTGGATACCAATATCTAGCTTTGCGCTGAGGCGGAGTTTTAGAACTTCATAAGTTACAGCTTCGTGGTGTTCAATCTCTCTCTCTTCTCTCTCCTCTGCCTGAACCGATCACAACCTTGGAAGCAAACCCTTACCTCGGCAGTGGTTTCTGATGGTCTGCAGTGTTTCTATGTTGAATTTGGACACACACACACACACACACACACACACACACACACACACACACACACACACACACACACCGATATGAATGTGGACATTGGTCACTGTAGCACATTCTGTAATGGCGGTGCATCGACTGATAGAGATTAGCCAGTGTTAATATCAAACTATTTGTTCATGCGCAGCAATTTTAGTTCGACACAGAGACAACACGAGAGGTTAACCTGGAAGTCAACAGTGTTTTTAACCACAGACACACACATAATACACACCGCCTAACTCCTTAGGCCTGGGTCTGGACCGTTTGTCGCGCAAGTCCTCAGAAATGCAACATGTGGTTAAAAAGAAAGTATATCTCCGGTTTAAGACTGCTGCACGTCTACTGTTTTGATATATAACCACTGCCCAGGTGCTCTTGAGCAAGGCCTCTAATCCAAGACTACAACCAACATTACTGAGGTTGTAACGAGCAGCTGGTGTGAGTGTGTGTAATTGTGTAATAGTAGGGCATGGTCCTGAAAAACAGTGTGTTGTCCCCAGACTGAGACTGATAAACAGAAAATGCATGCGTATTATCTGCTTCAGTAAACACACTTCAGCTTTATATGCCTCTAAAGTAGACTTCCTTTTCCCTTTTCCCATTTCATTAGCCAAGTTAAATTGCAAATAGGCTGATGTTGGGTGTTTTTCTTGGTCTACGCTGTGTTTATAAATCTGTTTTCAATTGCAGGTAGCGCTCAAACGGTCTTAAAACTTTAATCTGGCTGTGTGAAACCTGCAGGTCCCCAATCAGGGATGCATTCGCTGTACAAGAAGAAGTCTTTTCACTGTTACTTTAGGTGAATTGGTAAATTTGACATTCGATGATAATGGGATTAGCAGATGGTTTGATCTCGCTGCACTCGTCTGTAGCCACACTTCCATTCAAATATAATGCAAATTTTAAACAAATTTCCAGAAAAGGGTGATTGGTGTGATATGCATGAAGCATTTGTCAGGTGAGGCTTCAAGTGATGTTCCCTTTTTCAAGCTCCTCTTGATTTTAGATCGATGACCATGGATAGTTGGCTGTATCTAATAGGGTCTTAACATGGATTATTGGGACTGGGTAATATGGATACGATCCTCATTAATCATGGTATGTGACATTTTAGGAAAATCAGTTGAGAAACATTTTATGGGTACAGTAATCAAGTAATTATATCAGGTTAATAGATTGATGCAAAAACTGTAAATATATTGTAAATAAAAAACAAAACAAAATTAAATAAAACAAGAAATGCATCGTTGGCTCTTGACATGGTAACAGTAGCATGGAGAGGATGTTGTAATCTGCCTACAGAGAGCGTTCTGTAAAGTTATACAACAAAGACAAGAGAGACCCTGCAGTGTGTGTGTGTGTGTGTGTGTGTGCACGTACATGTCTGAGCTGGGAAATGCCAGTATAGACTCTTTTTCCATGTCACTTCTGTATTTTGTAGTGTAGTTCTTCAAAACTCCTCTTACTGCGGAGTGTGAAAATGGGAAACACAAAACACACCCTGTGTGTAACAGCTTGAGTATGTTATGTATCTGATTGCACAGCTACTGTTGATGTATTTATTTGGTTAAATGGGGGGGAATTGTTGTATTATTTTAAATGTCTTAACTTTTATTTTTAATGATTCACTGTTTTTGTTGACCTCTGTGTCAAATAAAACTACAGGTATGTGTGTTAATCAGTGTCTGTAGAACCTGTAGTGACCAAAAAGTAAAATAAATTGCAGTGAAACATATTGCGTGTGTTGATATTGAGCAGAGGTTGTTTTATAGCAGTCTTCAGACGCACTTTGAAAGCTCATCTTTATCACTGTTGGAGGCAGAGGCTGCATACTGTAGAGGCTGCTTTGCACCACCAACAGATCTGTTTCCAGTCACTGAACCTGCACCAGACTGTCGCATCACTGCACCGCCACCTTCAGTTTAATCACCCCTACTGACCAGACAGCAGCCCTGTCAACACTCCTGTTACAGTCACACACAGCTTTAAGCTTAGAGATGTAGAGAGTCAATCTATGTCTCTAGTGTAGCTTTTACTGCATCTTTTCTGTGGTAGAGTCGTTCATCAGTCAGACAGCTGTTAAAGATTGCAAACATTAACATACCTGTGGGTAAGTTGCTATTCACTTGCCTCGCAGGTTATCTGCAGGTCGGGTCAGCTGTGCTGGCAGGACAAAGAGACGGAGGTGAAATCAGTTATGTTAGTTTAGATAAAATCAAAACATCTTATCAGCCCGCAGATTGATGGGTAACTGATGAATATGTGAGGTGACATCACAACTGAAGTGCACATTGATGCCAAAATGTAGGATTGGCTGAAAAGAAAGTTTGATACATAGCTGCGCATGGAGTTTTCTATGCATTCATTTCTGTCCTTGTTTGGCACCTTTTAAACTGTCCCTACCACACATGCATGGTATCATTTTTTTTGCACAAACTCAGCTATTCAAGTCTGACTCCTCATTTTGTCAAATTAAAGTATAAAGCTGCCAGCAACCCCAAATGCCAGAAAATGTACAAAGGCATCTGTAAAAATGTATAAATCTTGAGTGATCATTCATTTCATTATAGAACACTTCAAGGTTGTAAGAAATATAGTTTTACTGTTTATACACACAAATACAGCATACAAATGTAAGCAATAAAACTATAATACATTCATAAAATTTCAACTGGTTTTCTCAGCTTGTCTCTAGATGATATATAGATTAGAGCCCGACCAATATATCGGTCGACCAATGTTATCGGCCAGTATCGGCCTGTCGCACACATCAGTATCTGTCTATATGTTATCCGATACGCACCAATTTGAAAACTGTAAAGCAGAAAAAAAAATGCGTGCTAAAAATATTGGTGTCACTGCAAAGTTTATCCAGCAGAGTGCGCTGTGATTTACAATGCTATGGCGAGCAGCACAGAGGAAGAGAGAAGAAGCAGCTCTCAGCAATGTCAACTAGAATAGATTGACAATACAGTTATTTCCTTTTTAAAAAGCAACCTTCTGAGTACCTTTTCATAGTAATATTGGTGTAAAATCCATGCACGATCCACATAGAAGAAATGTATTTTTTTATTCCAGCTCAGAAATTCACTATATCTGCTGCCATATCGGTAATCTGTGAATTTTCCCCCTCTAAAATCTGTATCTCTATCGGCCTCAAAAATCCCATATTGGCGGGGCTCTAATATAAACAGTTACGTTTAAATTAAATATGCTCAATTTCCCCCAGATGGTTGTAGACTTTGTGGGAGAATTTTACAACAAAGTTGCCCATCTGCAGAGTTAATCACTGGAAATATCACACAGAACACATGGTGATTACTCTGAAGTGAGCAAGGGTGGAAGTGAAGACCGATTAAATTTACAAGTTTAGAACGAGTTAGAGGGAAACCATGTAAACATGAGTGTGTTGATTGAGTGAGTACAGCCTTACGGATATGGGCTTTTTGAGACTGATACTAGGGAAAAGTTCACTGATTACAGATAGGGAGGCTGATATAGTGAAGTTTTGAGGTGGAAAATAGAGCAATTCTGCACTGATATCAGTATGTAAAAGTACTCCGAAGGCTGCTTTCTTAAACAAATCGCTTCATTAAAAGATATTTAAGTTAAATACTAGTATAAAAACTACATGCCTAGGATAATATCGGTCGCCTCTATTCAAGACGGAGCTGGTTCTTCACACACCACACACACACACACACATTGCCCTATTGAACCCAAATTAAAAGCCGAATCAAAGTTCACTTCCTTTGCCCAACATCCTAAGTGCTGTCATGTGTGTTGGTCAGTTTGCCAACAAGCTTAAATAATCAGTCCTAGCGCCTCTCCGCTTTGTTTCCGCATTAACCACAGCTGCCCGGTTTTATTCCCACGGTCAAAAGGTGTGGTGTGTGTTGTGTGTGGTGTGTGTGGTGTGTGCTGTGGTGTAATCATGTGTGCTGGTGTGCCAACGTATGTGTGGATTGTGGTGTGTGTGTGTGTGTGTGTGTTGTGGCTGTGTGATGTGGCTGTGTGGTGTGTGTGTGTGTGTGTGTGTGTGGTGGTGTGTTGTGTGTGTGTTGTGTGTGTGTTGATGTGTGCTGTGTTGGGGTGTGGTGTGTGTGTGTGTGTGTGGTGTATGGCGGCAGTTGTTTGTGAAAACTTCATTGATCGCCTCTTGTTAGCACAAGCACGGACAATAAGCCGCCATACAAAGGTCCCCCCACTGAAACCACATTAAACCACACGCACAAACCACACAAACTCACAGACACAACAAAGATAAAAATATTCCTTATCAGTGCCGTGCCGGAACACTGAAATGTTTTTTTCTTTCCTAAGCACCAAATGTAATTAATGTCTGCATATGGGTGGCTGCACTGTCAGACAGAACCAAAAAAGATAAAAATAAATACAGACATATTAATAAAAATAATATAATCAATACCCCAATTGCAAAGCAGAAAAAACACAAACACACAAAACAACACAACACCTAACACACAACAAAACACACACACAACCAACACCCCAACACCCACTAAATCCCAATCCCTGCCAAAGAGATAATCAAGCAAAATCCAGTATGCAGTAAGCTTGCAAACAGAAAGACATAGGTGTGAGGGGCGGGCTAAATCAAAGGAGATTGATTAAATCAGCTAGGTGTGTGTTTGTGTGTCTGTGTGCACGTTCAGCAGTGAAACCCAATTGCTTTAAGATAGATGGGCCTCATTAACCTTAAATTAATTATAACACACCTTGCATTCCCTCCCTTTTACTCCTCTTTCTCTTTTCTAGTTGAGATGTGTTCAAAAGGACTCGCACTCTCCTTGCAGTAAGAAAGCAGTGCCGTGACAGACGAGGGTGTTAGCAGGTGGACATGTATAACACTGAGAGTACAGTCAAACTGCCACAGTAGGTTGTTAAGCTAAAAGTTAATAATCTCAGCTCAGACGGCAGGAAAGTGCAGGCCAGGGCTGAATAAATAAGAGTCTGGAAAGCTTCTTAGCTCCCGATGGCAGCGATAGTAAGTTGGGGTACTGTGTGAAAGAACAACAGAGCTCCCACTCCACTTGAAACTGAGTCCGAATGCCTGTGTTGTGTTCGACAATCATGGGAGTTCAAGTGCCCTTCAGTTTCAGGCAAGGATGCCTTCTTACTCAGATGAAGGCCACAGAAAACACTGGCTACAGTTTCTTTATTTTACCGCTGGCATTTGTTCTCACCATTGTACCTCATTTCATCCAATTGAGAGATGGCAAGCTAGCTAACGGTCTGTCGATTTTGGGACAAAAAGTTCAAACAGCTGTGAGACATTAGTTGATGGCACAAATGTGTCTCTTTTGTGGAGCAGTTTATCCTTAGATGGAAGAAATTGAATAACTAAAAGTGGATGAACACAGCTAAAATGCCACGTTGGCTTCCTGTCCTAGTATGGACAGCTTACTATTTCCGGCTTTTTGTGTCTTTTCTTTGGTTGACACATCTTCAGTAGAGCCCCAGTTAGCGTAAAAAGCTCCCTGTGACCTGCATATATGTCAAGGACATATACATATGCACACACATGCCTTCTTATGTAACCGTGTAGATAACATTGTGGTATGTACACTTGATGCTTAATAGCTCAGCTGCACAGACTCGAGCAAACACCAGCTGACACGTGGGACCCACTAGTCTCAAGATAATTTCAGTTTACAGTAAATCCACTAATGTAGCAAAAACAGCTCTTCTATCTTAAGACTTTTATTAAGGACTGAGCCTCGGCCTGTAGGGGGTTAGTGTGTGTGTGACGCACTTTGGGCAAGTATTATTCACGTGGATCAGTGGGCTAGCTGAGGGGATTTTGATGGGGATCTCTGTGTGTTTCGAGTGTGTGTTTCGAGTGTGTGTTCCAGTGAAAGCAGCAGGAGTGAAGGTACCCGGGGTCCCACAGAGGAGAGCCTGGACAAACAGTGTGCCCTGAACACATGAAATATTCTGTAGAGATCTTCCATCCTATGCCCAGAGTGAAGTCAGCTCTCTCCATTCTTCTGACCCCAGTGTATACAGACCCTGTAGTAACAAGTAAACACATTTATTAATGAAACTCAATTTTCTATATGACATTTGTCAATACTTTCATGACACGCAGCGAAGGGCTACAGTTCGGATTGGAACCCTGGGCCGCTGCAGCAAGAACTTGGTTCATGGCTCTACCAGGTGAGCTATCATGGCACCCCAACAAGACTACAAATCAAACGATAGGAAAAGAAAATCTCCTGCTCCTCAATAGACTGTTTCTGTACCAGCACTGTGTGCAGGTTGTTATTTGAAAGAATTTTCTTTTTCCCTGTTTTGTGTGCTGAGGACATTTTTTAAGATTTCTTTGTCGTGGTTTGGAAAGAGGTATTGAGTATTGTTTTATTTATATTAGTATTGTACCGAAGTTTAAAATTCTGGTGTCACAACAACTTTATTAACAGCACAGCCTGATGTTTCCTGTGTCAGTCATTTGCATGGTAGCGTATCGTAACTGAAGACAGAAACTCTGAGTTGGGACTTTTTTGGCGTGCACACCTTGACTGGAGCACAATGTCTAGGTACCCGTATTGATTAATGCAGGTCTAGAGTTTTACTTGCCGATATACAAGTTGTTTTATTTATTAGACCCTCTTAGCTGCCATTTAAGCAGAATGCTGTCAGCTCTTGTTATAGCACTCCAGCAACATTTTTTGAAAACTTGACGTGCCTTTAAAAAAACAACACTTGCAAACTTGTGGCAAACTGTGCAATACATAGTTGGAGTTTTGCCCACATCCTCTAATGCCACCCAGCTTCCAGGATAATTGTAATGCTCGCTTCTGTTTCAACTCATGAACTTTGTCTTTACCTGCTGCCATTTTTTTGCAAATGTACGATCTGTACTGCGCATGTGCAACTCTCAGAAGAGATGAGTAGGAACCGAGATGGCTAACTCCTTCACTACCTCCATCATCAGCTCTGGAAAAAACTGGATTTAGTAAAAAAACTAGATTTAGTAACTCTGAGGAGCATTTTACTTGTCCTGGGCAGGTGGGCAATCCTAATTGTTGAGCACTGTTGGTGATATCAGAAACCATCTACAAGCCAAAGCCTTTTATTAGCTGACAATGTGTGTGTGCACATTTGTTGCATATGTAGTCAATGAGTTGACATGAGGTGAATGGTATTTTCTTGAACCATAGCACACGAATGCAGTGTTGGGCCCTCTGTCTCTGTTACATAAGCGCTATGGGACTGAACCAGTCATGTTATTGTCCCACTGTACTCCATGACAAAAGACAGCTGCAGCCCTCTGACCTCTGGCTACACTGTTGGTGACCTCAGACTCTGACCTGGGACCAGTACAGTCACGTATTCCACCTCAGCTGCTGGTTTCCCCCCCTGGATTCCCCCCCTGAAGGGACGGACCTCTGCAATGATAAAGTGGGAAAAGCCGACTTTTGCCAATGATGAACCGATGCTTTGGAAGACAGTCACTCATTTGTGTTGTTAATATTTGGTGTTAACCGTCACTGAACTCTGATTATCTCGGCATATCTGGTTGTTGCTCTTGATGTGACCAGGTTGACCTTTGGGCTTTATTTGGCAACACAAGGTCAATATTTCCATTTGAGTGAGACTAATACGTTAGTTTCTAAGGCAGAGTCAACCTTTTCTTTTTCTTCTTTAGCATTTATTGGTGAGCTAATATTCGCTCAGTTTTATCGGTGTCATGCACCGCTGTGTATTTATTGATTAATGTTGTTTTTTTAGCCGTTTAACACTGTTCATCATTGGTTTGGATGGATTACAGACATTCATGGTTCCCAGAGGATGCATCCTACTGACTTTGGTGATTTGTCTAGTGCCACCACAAGGCTGATAGAGCTTAAGGCTTGATAGAAAACTGTTCTGTGCTGTGTTCATAAAAAGTACTACATTTTTATGAAATAATCATTTAAACAGAGGTCAGAAAGTCACATTCTGGTCTTAATTCAACTTTGATCAAATATGTGGTTACTGCATTTTGGCTTATTATTGGAGAAATGATTTAAATGCATTTAAATCTTAACTGCAAAGTCTTTTACTATCCGTGTTAAAACCTATAAGATGGCAAGCACTGGGGGTATTTATCATCACCCGGGCGTTCTTTTGATGGATAGACTTGAGCTTAATTTTTTTTTACTGCTTGAAGATGTATCAATCAGAATGAATTTACTTTAATAACAAAATGGAATTCCTCATTAATTTGGGTAATTTCGTCTGCCGTGAACATGGTCACATGGAGATGTTGGATATTGACACAAACGTCTGGCAAGTTTAATCCAAACATTTCACTATCAGCCTATCACTCCAACTCTTGTTTCCATTGGCACAATACAGAGCGGGTTGCAGAAAACTCAGTGAGGAGAGAGCTTCCGGCCGTTGCCTTTCTCTGAGTGGAAATGCGTCATGTAATACTGTAATGAAGATGCTCTCATGCACTTGTGTTTTTTGTCTTTAATATCCTGTAGTCATGCTCAGTAGTGCAACTGAGCGTAATTGGTCAGCTAAGGTGGCATCTTACCAAGGCCACGCAGGGAGAGGCAAGCATGTTTACTGGCTCAACCTGTCCAAGTGCTTTAGTTTTACGTGATTATGTGGGAGATTGAGGCCTGGTGCAGGGGGGGCCATGCAACGGCTGATGGCCACAGTCAATATATGTAGCATTGGCTGGCGTTAGTGAAAAGGAGAGTGGTGATTACTGGTCTGCGTCTGGACTGTTTAGGTGGTGTTGCACCCACAAAAGCTGCTCTTATTGCCTGCTTTCAAGTGCTAAGATCGTCTGTTGCACCACACACCACACGAGCACACACACACATCAACACACATCACAGCACAGCACACACACACACACACACACCACACACAGCACACCACACACAACGCTGCATGAATCTGCTAGTTTAGATTCATGTTCTGCGCCCCGCCTCCCTTCTGTACACCTTTTTGGCTTCTCTTCTCAACTTCTTTCTCAATTGCCTTTTAGATTGCAACAGTTTTGCCTAAATGCCCTGCTTGCTTTGTCCGTGTGTGTGTGGTCTGTTGTGGTGTGTGTTGTGTGTGTGTGGCTGTGTGGTGTGTGCTGAAAAGTTTTGATGCAGCTAATCTCACCTCATGTGACAAAAGTCTAGAGGCAAGTTCAATGAATCCATTAAAACAGGTAAGAAGTCAGTTTTCTGTGTGGGTGGTGTGTGTGTATGTTGGTCAACGAGCGAATACTGGCCTCGATTGTGGTGCGTGTGTTAGTGGTACTGGACCACGTGGAGGCTGTTGGTGCTATTAAGCACGAACTCCCATCTTCATTTCTGTTAATGCAATTAAACGAGCTTGTGTTGTGCGAGTACTTCTCCCCGGCCCGCTGCGAGGCCCCTGTTCAATCCAAAGACATTGTTTTTAGGGTCCAGCAGTGTATCCAACCGAGCGTATCGGTACATATCCCAGCAATTCCTTCAACACGATTTGGTTACTAGCCCAGTAGATAGAATTATCTTCCTTTTTCTCCCAGGAATAGTGGGCTAAGCTCAGATGGCTTCTATTTCAGAGTCGGTAGGAAGGAACATTTGAGAGATTGTAGAATGTAACATTCTCGCTTGCTCTCCTTTTCTTCCTTGTTTCCCCCACCTTTTTCCTCCTTTTCCTGTTTCCCCCCCCATTTTTTCATCTTCGCTCTCCCTATGGTTAGTATTATATTGAGTATAAGGCAAGTGAATGTCACATTCAGCAGTGATGCTGATTATGAGTAAGTTTAAAGCAGTCCCAGCGTAATTCCATTTAGTTGTATATGCAGACTGGTCATCCTAAGGGAACACACCGCTTTAATAAGCAAACCGTGAGATAGGCTCTTAGCAAGCATAATTGGGAGTGATAGGTGGTAGCGTGGTATGCTGATGGGCTGCCAGTTGTGCTCTCTCAGCGCACCAGCAGCAGCACACCACACACAGCACACACACGACACGACACACACACACACACCACACACCACACACACACATCACGCACACAGCACCCCTTGGTTGATCTGGATCACGTGTCTGCGGCAGGCCTTTTATTCCGATTATGTAGATAGTGACACGCCAAACTGGCCCGCCGTGCAGCTAAGCTGGTGTCCCTCCTGCGCTGCTTCATGCGCTCTTGCTTGTCTGTCTGAAGTTCGTCTGGGTGTGTGTGGTGTGGTGTCGGCTGACACTGCAGCTCGCTGAGTTTCCCTGGAGCCAGGAGACCCGCTCACGCCTGGGTCTGTATCCTGGACTTTCTCATGTGCCCTGTTGTCTTTCTTTGCTCTCTCGTCACACTCTGTGGAGTTGGTTTATGTTATGACGCTCATTATGTGCTCTCCGCCGTCTCTCTATCGTGCGTGGCTCCGCGCGCGTAATGTTTTCTTAAGGCCTCTTCTCACTGCCACCTCTTGGGAGGTTGCACAGCCACTTGTTCGTTCCTCCGTCGTTTGGTCCACTGTTACTTTCTCTCCATCTTTTTGTCGTTCTTTCTCCCTGTGTTGTTTTTTTGTGGCTCTTCTTACAGTCCCCCATCCTCTGGGTTGTCTCAGGCCAGTATTGTCACAGCGGTGTTTTCGCAGTCAGGATGTCAGGGTGATGAGTTGGCCTGACTGGGTGTGTTCCTGCAGCCTGGTTGTGTGTGTGGTGTGGTGGGTGTTGTGTGTGGTGGTGTGTGTCGTGTGTTGTGTGTGTGTGTTTTTCGGGGGGCCGTGCTGACAGAGCATGTGCCGATCGCCCCAGTGCTCCGGGCCACATTCCCGACAGAGCATGTGCGGTGGAGAGACAAGAATAAGGGAAGAGAGAGACACTGAAAGCCATTGTGCACAAATGTCTTTTCTCCCTCCTTTCCTCCCTCAGTCTCACCCCATTTTCTCACTGGGACTCCATTGTCTGTTCTCTTACTGTTCCCTCTCTTCGTCTACTGTACCGTCATTTGAAATAAGAAAGTAATATTGTATGTTTTATCTCCCCGTGCCTGTATTATTGACATATTATGTATTTATTATTTTAGTATGTCGTTTTTTTTTTTATAGTGGCTCCCTGGTTCCATCCGTTAATGATGTTTTCATCTCATCTTGGAACATTACCTTTGATAAATTGCCACCCCCTTTCAATTAGGACTGTGTATTGGCAATATCCCGATACTGGGGTTACGATTCCATATATTTTGATACTTTAGGCAAGGCAATATATTGCGATTTAAAAAAAAAA
>NW_023340257.1:5833595-5839703 GCF_004916995.1 Morone saxatilis | reverse complement strand
CTGTAACATCAACATCATAGCCCTCAGGTTACCTTTACAACATTGTTGTCTAGCTGTAGGGGGTTTAAACACAAAAACTAGTTGTTTTTCAGAATTTATGATTTATGCCTGTATAATGGGCTAGTTTACATAGTTTAAAAGCCAACATTTTAAGTCTGTATGTATGTTTTGTGATATTAGGAGCTGTTAACGTGGCCACATTGATCCTGTTGAAGGCCCTGGTGCAAAAGATGAGATGTCTGCCCATATTGACACAGTTGATTTTGTTTTTCTATCTTTCTATGAATGACCTCCATTCCAATCCTGAAAAAACATCATAACAACAGTACATAAAAAAAAAAATCCCCACTGCTTCGCACTTGGTCAGCAAACCTGAAATTATAGGGGCTTGTGTTATCTACTGATCATAGGAATACATTTTTTCACATAAACAAGTTGGTGAAGCGGAAAAGTGGACAGACTTTCATCGCAGAGGATCTGAGATGTGATAGATGAGGACGTAATTCAAGGGATTTTACTTGTACTATATGCGCCGTTTTCTACTTTTGCTCCTGAGTCTGAAAATAGTGGAAAGTAAGTATATGCATGGTTTGAATGTATGAGGTGACGGACCGCTAGTGGTGAAACCATTGGGTGATTATTTATCAATTATTCAGTTGATAGGAAATTAAATGACAGTAATTTCATCTCCAGTAGCATTCTGGCAGATAGGAAGTAGAGTTAGCCTGGGGACCGGATGAATCTGCCAAGCTCACATTTTAGCATATTCTTTAGCTGTAATTTGAGAAAGTGTGTGAGCAGGCCGCCATTTGGACAATGAAAATGGAACTTGAAGGATACTAGTCCCTAGTCGTAGTGTCCTTGAGCAAGACACTCAACCATTGCTATAAGCTATGTAATATAATTTTCACATTCTAATGAGGCTCAGGCAGCAGCCTAACCTTTCTATGGTGTCAGTATCCGAAAGCTTTAACTTAACAAACAGCAAATCTATTGAGACATTTACAACCAGACTTTATGATGTGATATATTCTGACACGTGTTCCCGACTTCACTCGAGTGCGTTGTTATTTCTGCCGTATGAGCCGGTGTTTTAATTCTCACAGCGTCAAATGGAGTGCAGAGTGATCCCCAGTGACTGACTTGAATTTTTCCTGTTGACAACCACAGAGGACCTCTATGAGCATGTGCAGCTGGAGTGATAGCAGGAACATTTTTAACACATTACACAAATTTTGATCAACGAGCTGCACTTTGCCTTCAGCGCCCACAAACTGATATAAACTCAGTTGTGCCACGTAAGGGCCAAAGTGGATGAGGGAAAGATTTTCCCTCCCATTTATTTTTACTCTGCAAGTCATGATGCGTGCTTTTGAATATGTGCTATGTTGAGCTCAGTGTGGTTTGAGTCCCAGTACACTGCTGTCAGCCATGTCACCCGAACAATTCCCCTAATGGGAATCTGTCCACCAGAACTGCTCCTCTAGTGACACCCTCGTTACCCGCTGCAGTGTCCTCATTCTACCAGAAATCTCAGCGTGATGTGAAAGTCTTTAAACCTTCTGCAAAGTTTTTCTAACTGTGCTTTGAGAAGCTGTTAAATCACCTGAAACGATCTCATAATGAGACTTTTAATAAACAATTTTGTTGCCGACCACCATTTCAAAGGCTCTTTCCGCTCTGCCAAGATCACTGAATTCTTCATGATCAAAATGAGAACAGACACATTTTTTTAGTATGATTAACAATCTAAAAGGGCTTTGATTTTAGATTGCTTCCACTGTGATGTCTTTTTCTTTTATGGGATTTTCTGTGGACCATGTTTCTGTAGGTTGCGTTTTCTTAATCTGTTAAATCGTGCATGCTATTGCTGATTATTCATCAATACTGAGCTTTCCCTACTACTTCCAACAAACATAGCATACACTTGAACCTGTTCTGACTCAGGCCTCAAGATAGGCTGGTTCTGTTCTGTTACTGCACATCTAGGTTTGTATGTGAAGTTCTTCTAATTTACTTTTTGGGAAAAATAACTGAGTCAAAGAGTCAAAACAGTTTGTTTTTGTTGTGTTAAATATAGTGGTGTCAGTCAGGTTTAACCAAGCTGGGGTGTAAAGATTTACCGATATCAGTCAGAAGTTGGTTTTGACGTTGTAGATGCAACTACATCGGTATGCAGCTCCCATGATATTAAAATGTATCATCCCTTAATCGTATAGCAGCCCATGTAACTAGATTGGTATCGGATCGTCTTAGAAGGGGGAGATGCACACCCCTATAAATCATCCATCTTTGCTCACTACATCTCAGCCTTTCTTATCCTCATGTGAGCATAGAGGTTATGAACTTCTTTTTAAAATATAAAAATGGGAACTTATCAGTTATTTTTGCGGCATCGGCCACGAGAAGGAGGTAATTATCGGTATCAGCTGAAAACAATCCAAATCGTGCATCCCTAGTTAATATAAAGATTTAGAGATTCTAACTTAATTCTTTTAAGTTATGCAGTATTGGTAAAATTACTTGTCTACAGGTAATTTAAAAAAACAAATCAATATCCGTATTGGCCTTCAAAACCGCATGTGGCTTCAAACCTTGGAAGGAAGGACAAAGAGTGATGGAGTGAAGTATTTGGAAAGAGCAGGAGTGCAGTTTGCCAGCAGAGCTCAATGTGCCCAAGTAAATATGGGTTTTCTTAATGAGGCAACAGGAGAGTGCACCTGCTGCTCTCTCCCCCTCTCCAGCCCACACACACACACACAGCAGCAAAGCACACACACACACCAACACCACACACAAACACACACCACACACACCCACACACACCACACACACACACACACAGTCCACAGGTGAATATCAGTGCTTTGCAGGGTCTGTGGCTTTTTCTTGTGGCAGTGGTCAATACGTGGCACTAATACCAATGTGCAGCTGCCAGCCTGCCATTGGAACCGATTACTGGAGCGAGAGAACGAGGCAGCAGTGGACAAAGAGAGAGGGATAGAGATTCATGCTGTCACCGTAGTTGGACATCAGTGCTGCTCTGTCTACACGCAACTGATACAGAGAGGAGAGAGACGAGAGGAAGAAGTTAGATTGTGTGCTTAATTTGTCCTCTGAGCTTTTGGAGCTTATTGGACTGAATAATCATATTAATTTAAGTGGAATTCTGGGACACAGTTTATGTATATTGCACTAGTTGGAGGTCTTTTTTTAAATGGGAGATTATTGCAGGATGGATGCGCTTTATTGTGTGCATTGGTGTGTGTGTACTGTAATTCACTGCGTGTCTCTGCTCTCCTTATAGCGCTAACATTGGACAGGTGTGAAGGCTCTGTCATTAATCATCAGCCGTTCCTCCGACGTCCACAGCTGCACTCTTTCATTCTTCCTCTCTACTCCCTTCCTCCATCTTTTTTTCTTGCCCCAGGTCCTCCCTCCTCCCGCATGCACTGTTAAAATCTAAATTCAGCTCACACTGTAGGATGGATTCTGTATAGTGCCAGACTTCCTCGCGTCCCCTCCTACTTACACATGAACCCATTCTCTTTTTTTCTTTCTTTTTCTTTACCTTTCTTTGCAGTCTGTCCATCATTGCCCCGCTGCTTTTCTCGAACACCTCCTGCAGTTTTTCCTGCCCCTTATTTTTCTGTCATCCATCCATCCCTCCTACCTTCTTTTCATCCATCTGTTTGTCCAGTACTGGGTCAGTGTAAGAGGGGCCCACAGGGTTGGCATGGCAGCCTGGCACAAACACACAAGACTCTCTATTAGCCCCCCGGGGTGCCCCACAGGAAGATTGGGAAACCTTTATTTACTGTACATCCTTCCACATCTCACTCCCTCAGCCTTTCTCTTCTTAGGTCTCTTTGATGCTCTTTTTGAATCGATTTAATAAGTACAGTCCTGCTGTTCCTGGGGTAAAATTGGGATCAAACTTCTAAGAATTACACCAAAGACTGCTGTAAGGAGCAAACTCAAGAGTAAAAAAGTTGTTTGGGGAGAGTAAACAGTAAGATAAGCGACTTACTATACTTACATTGATGTGTAAGGGTAGCCTTTAAAGGGCAACTGCACTGATTTTACACATCAGAATGTTTTTACGCGTTGGTTGCTGCGTTAGAGTTGGGTGAAATTTTCCTGCCGGCACCTGCACAGCTCTGCAGCTGTTTTACCTTTCACTCGTTCTTCGGTTCTCTGACTGAAATGTTGGCAGCTAAGTTGCGTT
Organism: Morone saxatilis; assembly: GCF_004916995.1. NCBI lineage: Eukaryota > Metazoa > Chordata > Actinopteri > Moronidae > Morone > Morone saxatilis. Next base: position 5,835,475 of record NW_023340257.1, on the reverse strand, counting down.
GTAGGTAATGTAGAGATCTGATTTTGACAAAGAAGAAGGAGGATGCAGGGAATGGAAGAGGTGGAATCTCTGCTTCTGCTGTAAAGATTTAGAAACCTTTCGTAATACCTTTGGATACCTTTTCAAAAAAACAACCCATCAAGAGTCTGACAAACCTGTATTGTAGAAGTGGAAAGGCTAAATGCTATTTTTTTTTCTGCGCCTGCCAAGTTGTTGATTCCTTAAAAAAACAACCATTTTACTCAGTGGTATGTTGTTTTGGAAAAACATATGTAACATTAATTTTTTTTTTTAAAGGTTTGGGTGATTTTATTTGTGTTTAATCCTTGATATCTCCAGTAGGAGGTGTAACATGAAATTAACAAAATAATAGGGCTGCACAATTAACTTAAATATGATCAAAATCGCAATATGCAAATCACAGTAGCTGCAATTGTTTGATAAAAGTAAAATGTGTGACAAAACAGCATTATAATGATGTACTGTAGTTCTGCAGACATGCCCTGGCCTACAAATCTTCTTCAGATTTAATTTTGGTACAGACCCCACAAAATGTCACACCATCGTGAGTTTTTCCCCAGTGAAAATTTAATTTGGGATTCAAAAATAATCATTCCCACACTGATAATAAATCATATCACAATTGCAACATTTGTAAAAAAAAAAAAAAAATGGCAATAAGATGTTTTTACCATAACATGCAGTCCTATTATCTAAGATATTTATTTTAAATAATAAAACAGGAGGTAATGATACAAAATCAGCTGAAATGGAAATAAAGACAACTAAACTGGAGCAGGAAAGAAATCCTGGTGCCAGTAGAGGTACATCAGAGAATTACATCAGAATTCAGGACCACAGGCAGTAAAGATGCATTCAAAGTGATTGCAAATCAATACCAGCTTCATTATTGTTTGCACTCCTGACAACAAAAGGAAAAGTACAATAACATCAAACAGTACTGTCAAATGTAAAATGCAAACTGTAGACTTAAACTACACAATTCTCAAATACACATATATCCTCAGTTAATGTATTATTCATCATACCCAAAGATATTTCCTATAGTCACTTAAGTCATGAAGTTTGAAAATTGGAGTAAAAGTGAAGGATTTAGCTTCCACTGAAGTCCAAAATTTCACTTCAGCAGTTTCATAAATCTTGGCCTATCTGTGACATTGCAATTGTTGTAGCTGCTTCACTTTTAGAAGTCTTGAACTAGGAGTTCCCTCCCAAATATGCCACATTTAAAACGGAAAATCCAGCCTTCACTCTAAGACAAAGGTGCCGCTGTGTTCAGTAACATTCTGTGAACCTAAAAAACTTCCAAGGATGCAGTGTTTTCCCCCACAATTTTATCGCTGTTTGGGTGAAAAAGTCTTTACACCATCAAATTCCTTCCTCTGTCCCACACAGTCTCACTCTTCACCCTTTCTTCCTTCAGTCCCCTCACACAGTCCCTCCTCTAGATTAATTGCACAATGATTCTTTCAAATTCTCCTCTTCCTTCCTTCCCACACAAGTGTGCTGACACACTGGCACTCACACACTTAAAAAAACAGCAGGAAAAGGTGTGTGTGAACTGCCTCCTCTACCTGTTATTGTCTGAATGAATGTTTTTAAAAGGAAGGTTGACGGACAAGAGAGAACACCATCTTATCTGCCTTTCATCTCCTTTCACTGCACCACTCTGAATCTTTGAGTGATCAAAATCAATGTTCTTTCTCCATTTTCGTCACACACAGAAAAGAACACGCATGCACACAGACACACTCTGTCAGGGAGCTCATTAGCTGAAGTGAGTAGTGGCAGGCTGGGCTCAACCGGTGAGGCTCCTGGTCATTTGGGGCTGACCACTTGGACTGTAGCCAGGTGTGTGT
>NW_023340257.1:5821884-5833495 GCF_004916995.1 Morone saxatilis | reverse complement strand
TGTGTGTGTGTGTGTGTAGTCCCATTCTTGTACATTTTATGGTCTTGTTCCCTCATTTGGGGTCCCCACTTTGGCTCTGCCTGACTTGTGTGTGGTTGGCATTGAACCACACGCAATGCCACACAAGATAGCAAACACACACTCACACACAAGCTCTTGTCTCTTCCCACTGGCCTCACATTACCTTTAGCAAAAAATGACTCATACTACTTTATCCCTTTTAGTTTTACAGTACTATTTTGCTGACATTTTAATTTTCCTCAATTTTTGTGTAAGGTAATTCGAATTACACTGCTGCAGCAGCTATTGTGCATATTTTTCTATTCAAAGGAGAAACTTTTTTGGACATATTTGTGGAAACGGAGACTAAGATTGAGGCCTCTGGGTGGGTGTTTCCCATGGCAGTGGCTGACTGACATTTGAAAGCCAGGGTTGCTTGGAGACACACTTTCAACCTCCGCGTTACTCGATTGACGGGATCTTGTCCAAGTCTCTGAACATTAATGCAAGATGTTATTTTCCTCTTTTTCAACAAGCCCACTCAGCACTGGTTACATTGAGGACGTTTGTCCCTTTACCTTAATATTCAGTTTGTATTCCAGTGGAGCAAGCTCAGCTAACTAGCTTTTATTTGGAAAGGGGAAACTAGTTAGCTTAATTTGCTAACGTTAGCAGTGATTCTAGATATTACTGTTATTTCTGCTGAATCATTGGCAGCTCCAAATCACTCAGTGCTGTTTTCGTCCCATATTGTACAACGGAACGAGTCTAGCTGGCATTAGCTGTCTCTCACAGGTCCAGATGTGCTGATGACAAATAACTAGACTGTCCAAACTTGCAGCAACTGTGACCTTAGCTCTCCACACGTTACCGGTGAGGTCGATCGCAAAACAGAGAAACGTACAGATTGCTGAAAGTGATGGGACCTAGCATCAGCTAACAGCACCGTCCACAATTGGTTAACTTCTGATGTGGCCATTTTGAAGTGAAATGATATAATGAGCCATTGTTAGTGCCCATCCACACACGGATATTGTTCCATCCAGATTACCAACATGAACATTGTCAGTCAGAACCAAGAATCATGCACTTTTAGGGGGGGCTGTTAGCAAAACTATTTAAACATATTGATTTTGTTTTTGGTATGACAGTTTTTTGATTTCAAGATCAAAAACAAAGACCAAAGATCTATATGCTATATGTCTGTCAAGTCAATTTAGCCCAGTATCACAAATCACAATTAGCCTGTAGGAGCTTTACAATCTGTACAGCCTATGGCACCCTCTGTCCTTAGATCCTCAATTGGGACAGGGAAGAACTACCCACAAAACCTTTACAGCAAGAAAATTGAAGTCTGTGTTTGTGTGTCCACTGTAACCATGCTGGGCTGATTTTAAACTCCAGCTGGGCTGGTTAACTCATTAACTCTTCTCAATGGCTGAACCAGGGGAAGGTGTGGCTCCAGCTGAGCTCTTTGATTGGCTCCCAGAGACAGTCAGGACCTTTTGTACGCAGTCTTTCTCTTTCCTCTTTTCCTTGACTTGTTTTCCCTCTGGACTTTTCTTATCAATAAAACATGATTTTGTTTCCTTTCCCCTCGCCCTTGTAGTTTTTATCCTTGTAACAAGCTCAGAATCATAAACCGTTGTTACACCACAGTTATTTGAAATATTTTATGATCCCCTATTTGTTGAGAAAATTCTATGGCCATCTGTGCAATGCATGGTAATAAACAAGATTGTTTCTTTGAAGTTGAAAGCTGAAATGTTTGTATTTCCAAAAAGTTTATGGTAGTCACCTTTTATCTCCTATGTCATCTATGGGTCCATCAAAACTTCAAAAAAAAGACGGGACCAGTGGATTTACATTTTATTTACCTTGCCCGGTTTAAGTACAACACCTCATTTCACACACCTCAAATATTCAGATGCTACCCCAACACATAAGTTTTACTCCTGTTTCACCCTTCGTAAAGTATTTCTGGAAGAGACTATTGCGTAAAAAAGGTCAAGGACAGAGGTGGGAGATAAGTCACACCTCTGTCCTCCTATCTCACCTGTTATCTCACATATTTTTAGTATCATTAAATAGGATCACTTGACCCTTGAGGCGTATTTATGGTTTCCATCTTGGTGAAACTGAAGGTCACTCATTAATTGCAGGTCTGTCAGTTAGTCTTTGAACTGTGTTGTTTCTTCCATGTTAAATGAAGTGGAATTCTTGGAAGGAAACATTTCACGGCTTTGCAAACATGTTTTTGGTATCTTGCTTCATAGTGTCTCCAGTGAATAATACCGTCCATATCGATGCTGGAATCATTTGTCACCCTTGCCCTCTCCCTTGCCCCAGCAGCCAGGACAATGAGTCCAGGACAACCCGTTCATCTGGGATCAATTAACCCAGGCAGGCAGGCTCAGCCGAGCGCCGTTTCTGACTATGCTCAACATAATGATAGGCTTTCAACCAGTAATGCTTTTGTTCTGGATGGGTCTGTTTGTTTTCTTCCTCTAGTCAGAAGTGAGTTTCAAGGGGGTGCATCTGAGAAGGTCTATTTCTGCCCTCTTGTTTTCGGGTCTTTTGAGTTTCCGTTGCGTTTGAAGTCTGCTTACTTAATTAAAACTTAGGGTTGGCGATCATGAATGTGGCCGAGAATGCCATGCAGAATGGCATCTTGGGTAGAACAGCGGTTGGCATTTGATGTCAGAAACCCCAAATCGCTCCCCAAATGTTTCCCTTCTTGATTTTTCCTCTGTTTGTGTTCATTCCCTCCCTGTTCCCATTTTGGACTTTTACATGGATCCGGAGAGGTATTTTGAGGCTTGTCAGTCAATTAATCCTTTCTGCCGAATATGGTCTGGTATTAAGATATGGTTTTGAAGTGGAACCAGCTCCACATTTTTGAGACCACGGATTCATCAAGAAACATTTCAGTTTTTTAAGAGTTTTGATCCTGCTCATCTATTCCTTAAAGACAAATTTGGTACAGATGTGTATAGTGTTGAGCTAGTGCTCAAAAGTATGGCTAAACCTGACAAAAGTCATTACTGAATTCAGTTTCATTGCATGAAAATGGTACGAATACACACGTGGAGGCACAGTGTTCTTCTCATATGCAGAAATCAGCAAAAGCACACACCTTCACAGGGAAGAACTCAAGTGCTCGAATTATGCAGAGAGGTATAAGCCAGGCATTTCAAGCTCAGTGTTTGGCCTCAAAAGCTTTCTTATGGCCAGACAGTCTCTTACCTGACCCTGAACCTGAACACACAGTTTCCAATTTTCTTCTCCTTTTTCATTTAAAATCTGTCTACCCAACTGTGTTGTTCAAGTTTTCTTGTTAGATAATACAAGACTAACTACACCTGTTGAGTGTAAAAGCCTTTGGTAAGCTTCAAACGAACAAGGGTGTAAGAAGTGCTGTCTGACGATGTCTGTTGAAAAAATGTTTATATTTATTGCGGATGGGTACACTGAAGGGCGAGGTGAAAAGCCTGCTGTCATAGAGGGGAAGGGTTGGAGGATGGAGAATGAATTTGTGGAAATTGGGATAATGGTGCACAATTTGAGACGGCATTCATGGTGGTGCACTCAATTATACACACAAAGTGACAGTAGTTTGAGGGAGAAGTTAAAACCCTGCCTACTTACACTTCCAAACCTGGCCAATTGCTACGTAAAGTTGTTTCAGAAAGTTCCGTGAATTGTTGGATCCATACCCCTGAATAAGCCGTCAGGGGATTTCAGACGCTGTTAGACCATGTAACAAGCCATTAGCTTGCATCTAGCATACTGAGGCCTCGAGTAGTGACATTTATACAGCAATGTTGTTTTTATTATAATATTGTTCAGGTTTTGCAAGTGCATTGTTCTGAACCATTTTGTAATGACATTGAGAAACTGTGATTGTAGATCAGTCACGTCTGACCAATGCCTGATCCATTTAATAAAGCCAGCAGTAGTGCTGATACCAGTGACGGACACTGCTGGAATTCTATTGACCCTGGTGACTCAATTGGCAAAGCTTTACAAATACCAAGCATGTTTGATATGGACGGGACTTGCACAACACAGGGCTGCAGTGCTTGGAAACAGCAGTCAACCTTTTCACAGCATGGCTGCAATGAGGCCCTGTCAATGCATTCTGTGTGACGGTAAATGTCCTTGATCCTCTGTTTTACCTGACAGTCCTACAATTTAAAATCTAGTCAACCTGCTGTGATCATTGACCCCAATAAAACAGCAACTAGTGAACCAGCTTTATGGTTCAGACAAACTTATATGAGTGTGTGTGTGTGTGTGTCTGTTTTTGGCTAAAAATAGCCGGCAGGCCTTCTGTTTGTGTGCATGGCAGACGGTGCTTACAAGGTGCCAAGTGCATCTCTGTCATCATTCACAGTTCAGCATTGTGTGTGTGTGTGTGTGTGTGTGTGTGTGTGTGGGTGCCCGCATGTGTGATATCTAAACACTTTCTTCCATCAGGCCATAGGGGCCACGTTCCAAGAAATGTAGGCCCACTTCCAGTGTCTGTTTTATCCTGACGTGCATGGAAAATGAGTGAATCTGGACGGTTGATTTTTAAAACGGAAACAGCAATGTACCTTTTGCTGTGCTGTGTAAACACAACCACGTCAGTCTCAAAGTGAAAAGTGAATTACTATTATTGTGACGTGGGAAGAGGATGCATTTTTTTCATGGTCATACCATTATGTAATGTTTATAACTCATTGTGAATATTGTTATTTGGCAACTATTGTCTATCCGACAGTTTCCAAAGGCGGAAATAAAGGCAGCTATTTTTAGATTCAGTCTTTATCTTAGCTCTGAGATCATCCATATGAGTTTTAGTCATATTTAGGCAACTTCATCCTTATTTCTCAATTTCTGTTTGTCAAAAACACTTTTCAGTTTCAGTCGCAACCAAGTAAGAGCATTCTCTTCAAACTTGCATAAACATCAGTTGTGTTTAACAGACCTTCTGTTTTTGAAAAAATGCATTTAGCCTTACTGAAAAAACCAAAGCACAACACGTTTTATGATTCTATAAAGTTAAAGATTGGAAGTCTTCTCAAGCGCCATCACCAGGTCAGAATTTCAGTTCTCTGCAAAGCTATAATTTACGTCACCTTCTCAGCCTGCATAACTTTTGAGGCTGTAAGCTGTGTGGTGAGCTCTACGCTGCAGCACTGTCGGTGCTGCACTGCATGTGATGTTGGCAAAAGGATCCAGCACGTCAACACCAACAACACAAAGCAAAACAGAATTTGGAGCTTGTGCATCATATCATTTTAAAATGCAAATACACTGTGGCTAAGCCTTGCATTAAGCTGAACATTTCCCCGAGAGACTGTATTCCATTTGAAATAGTGCAGATTTATTACCGTGTTGGTTCTCTTCATATGTGGTCTGACACACTCTTTGGGCCCTCTCACCAGCAGAGAGACTCTTATGAAGCTGGATGATCTAGCACTGTGCATTTAGGAATGAGGCTACAGTGCTGTATAATCCATCCCCTGTTCACTGTGGACTTGAGCTGTGCGCCACAGGGTTTGGACTTTGAAGAGTAATGCCTGTAATCTGTGAAGTTCAAATATGCTAATAATATGTGCAAAACTTTGTCACAGTTGCATCAGTTTTGCAGGACTGATCAAAAAGTATGTTTTGCATGAACACAAATGTTCTGGCACAAATGCGATTCTTTATACCTGTCTATTTATTTCTAGTAATCCCAGGAAAAGAAAGTAGACTGTAGACGTTCTGTTGGTGAAGAAGCTACACTAATGTTGCTTCCTATAGGGCCACCATCTGGCCTTGTGTAATTTCTGTCGTCTGAGGAGGAGTGCAGAACAGTCTGTGCTAAAAGACGTGTGTCTATGGAAACGGTGAATTTTGATTGTTGTTGTTGCTAATACCCAAATTCTGCTCATCAGCAACTCGCATGCTGCTGAAATCAGCCTTGATGACCTTGATTGACCTGTTGATTGGGGTTGCAAACGCCCTGCTGTGTTGTGACGGGTGGCCAAGGGGAAGTCATTAGTGCCCCTGTTCCTGTGCACCACCCAGGAGCATTATGGGAGGGGGAACTGGTGTCTGGGCGGTGTATGAAACTTGGTGCTTCCTGTCTCTTGTGCTGCTGACTCGACTTCTTTTGTATGTGTGTATTTGTGTGTGTTCAAGAGCATGTATGTCGTTTCGGGATGGGTACGTTTGTGCGTGTGAGTTGTTATGCCGGGGTCACCGGTTTGGAGCCAGTGAGAAGTTATTGGGTTCATTGCAGAGACTGTGAGGCTGGCTGTGTTTCCTTAAAGTAAAAAGATAACTTATCTTTTTCAGGGGGTTATTTTACAGAAGAAGAGACGGAGGAGGTTCTGCTCTTTGTGCTATTCACTGTCCTTCCACACTGACCTGCTGGCCCTGATGGTTCAGAGGTCTTCCAGCTCATTAGAAGTCAGCAGTGATAGCACTGTATCTGTCTTTGCTACTGTCCCCCCCCCTCTACCTCATCATCCCCCTGTTTCTTTCTTTCTCCAACTCACTGCATTCACATATTTAATTAGTGGGGAAGATGCAGAACCAGCAATGTGGTTGTTTTAAATGTCAAATGAGAAATAAGCGTTCTCTCTTCTCTGCTGGTTGGTAGGGCGTGAGGAATGTGTGTTTACATTGAATGCTTAAGCTAATGCCCTCACTGTGTCTGTTTCCAGATGTATGGGCGCTACACCCAGGAGCTCGGGGTGTACGCCAAAGAGGAGGCCGCTCGGCTGAGGGAGAGCGGGCAGAGGCGATCGGTCAGCGACCGAAGCCGGGCCCTGGACCTGCTGGAGTACGACAAGGGACGCTGTGCCAAGTGTCGCAGTAAGTCTCATACCAAAGGGTCAACAAGCAATGAGTGTTCCAACAGATGGTATACGGTATACATCATTTCTAGTTTAGGATTATGGACATTCAGAGACTCAAATTATTCTATTCTTTGGATCAAGGAAGCCTCATTTAATAAGAAGTCTATATAAAATCAAGAGGGATCTTAAGCTTGTAGAGCTGAGGATACACTACGTGAATACTTGTAAAGTATAACTGTCCTGAATTAATAACATGTTATTTATCAATCTAAAGCCTGCTGTAATTGATGGTTTCTGCTTTTTCGTGATATAATGTTATTATATCATAAAAATATAGGTTTTCCACAAAGTTTTGATATTAAAAGGATAGAATTTGTGTGTGTTGCAGCTCTATGTGGAATGAATACCAATGGCAAAAGGCAGTCAAATTATTGATTAAAGAAATAAACAGCCCTGGGGGGGTAGAGCCAATATTTCAGTGCCTCCAAGAACCATTTTACAAAATCTCTTTTGCTACATGAACCCTTTACGGTTCTGTACGAACCCAAAAAAACAATAGAAAAAAGACTAAAATAAAAAAATTATGAAACTTTTTCCAACTAGCTTGAGAAGTGAAGTCCAAGAACTTTCCTATTATGTTCATTATGTTCAAATTCATAAAATACGTTGCTACATAACAAGCACGCACACACTATCTCACTTCAGTACCTTAGCACTAGAGACCATTGTACTCACCATGCCACTTTATGTGGCTATACCACATATGGAAATTGGCCTCAATTGGAAAGAAAATGTATTAATGAGCTTTTTTCTGGCTGTCAAATTCAAGGAATGTCCATTTAGAACAGAGAAACATCCCACTATCTTCATTACCATGTAATAAAATCAGCCTAAACTTGTAGTTTTTATCCTTTTTAAGGTTTTGATATGGTTTTCCTCTTTATCCCTTTCTTTACGTCTCCTCATATATGATACAACACACCTAGCAGTGATATTTACAAAGCAGTCAATAATGAGGTGTGCCTTGGAATAGAGTGCACTGCGGTACTAAAAAGGTCAGGAATGGTGTTTCACTGAGCCTTTCACGTGCGTTTTATTGTCAGTGAACATCATGTTTTATTGCAGTCTAATGGGACTGAAACAACAGATGAGTCCAGTATGAAACAGGGTTGTTACTGACAGAGCTCATTGAGGCTTTTGGAGACAGGTATTTCAGATAGGGTATGTGGTGGTGGGTTTATTACATTCTGGGAAGTCTGGAAATGTCATGGATAAACAGCTTTACAGGAATACTGAAGTGCAGGAAAGGAGAGAGAATTTCATTTGCAGACTACTTCTGAACTCAAAACACAAAGACTACAGAAAGGAGTCGCCTCATTAATGTCTTCAGTGATGACTCCAGTACAGAAAAAATCTTGTAATCTTACACCACAGCTACAGCGGTAACTTTTAGTATTGGATAGTACATTATATCAGCCCCAGTAAAAGGAATAGAAACAGCGTACGCTCCATATATCAGCCTGAACCATCTGAAGCATCACTGCCCAAAGGGGGAGCATCATTTGAACATTACCTTAGTGTTGGAAATGTAATAGTAAAGGCCCTTTGCTTGTCCAAAATAGACTTACTGCCTTACTGCTTTTTGCTTCGGGGGCATTGATCATGTTGCACAGTGGGATAGAAAGGGAAAGGGAAGAAATGCTGCTGCGCTGAACAATCGTCACAACAACAATCCTTTGCTGTGAATCTGTGAACGACCACATTTAAATGCAATGGGGGATCCATGTGAACATCCCCCCCACCTTTGTACAGTTGGTTGCGATAACAGTAATTGTGTGTGTGTATGTGAGAGAGAGAGAGAGAGAGAGAGAGAGAGAGGCAGATGATGATGAGATTAGATAAGGTTGTATAAGACACATAACAGGAAAACAGGCTGTAAACACAAGTAGGGGATACCGTTCACATGCATGTGTAAGATGAGAGAAGGCATTTTACTTAACATCACACACACACTCTCACTCTGACACACACACACACACAAACACACAGCATCAGTTGCAGATGGTGTGTGTTTGTGGTGAAGCTTTGTTTGTCCACAAGTCTTGTGTTGGGACTTGCCAAAGAATGTCTACATCACCACACTGGTTTTATCTCTCCTTCTCTTTTGTCTCTGTGCCTCTGTCAAACTTCTTCTCTTTTCCCTACTTTTAAGATTGCATTGATTAAATAAAGCCAATTTAAACCGTATGCATCTTGGCTTTATAGTTTTTATGTGTTTTTTTTTTTTTTTTAAAAGTTGTGTTAATGCACTTGATACAGGGACGTGTTGTGGACATTTCTGTAACAGTGAATTCAACAGAGCAGCTCTTTCAGATTTGTACTGCAATATTCAAACAGACATTTGCAAATTGATTCTCCACCTGCTGGCTGAGAGAATGACCAGAAAGAAGTTAAGCATTCATATTTAGACACACAGTCTCACACATCACAGAGCATTTGGCCATCCTCAGAGACAGGTGTTTAGCTGCACAGTTGTTCATTCATAGCTCTATCTATCCTTCTTCCCAGGGGATTGCCTTCTCTGCCTCTGTCTGCTGAGACTGAAAGTTGAAGGCAAAGTCTCAAACAGCTTCTCCCTCGATAGCATTTATCAGCGGCTGGGAAACAGGCAATTAATGGTTTCAAGCTAAAAAACAGAAAAGAGTATTACCTGTGTTCGACAGTCTTACATAAGGCAGTGCTTAGAAACATCAAACATCACCATAAACAGTAAGACTGTTCACACTGCAGGCACAAGTGACTCAAATCAAATATTTTTGTTCATCTGTGACTCAGATCAATTTTTTTTCGATGTGAGCAGCAGAAATGCAGTCTGACCTTTTCAGGTCTGGTTTGAGCTTTCACATGTGGTCCAAATCAGATAGAGGTCTGATGTTTTGCAATGTCCCTCAGTGTGACTTGACTAGATATGCGTTGGTCAGGCTTGTCACTTCTGGACTGTGACCTTTTCACATTAGAATCTGATATGGGCCGTTTTAAAGAAAATAAAATGAACAGCCAAACGAAACAATCAGATCTGAGCAATAAATGTGAATTGAGTGCTAAGGCTTGCAGTGTGAACAGAGCCTAAGGGTGTATATAAAAAAGTATGATCTTTCATTACAGCATGCATCCACATACATTCAAACTTATAAGTGCAAGCACATGTTTATATTTTTATAAATCACTTATAATATACTAAATTGGAAAAAAAAAATGATTCATTTACACACAATGCAAATCTACAGAAAGGAAAACAAAACAGTTCAGCAGGGGTGGCACCAGTGTAATAGAGAGCAGCCTACAGCAGCAGCAGTTTGAAATATGATCAGAAGTTTTAGATTGGTCTGGGATAGATTCAAACAACTGGATGATAAACAATATAAAGGCCCTAACTTCAGCTTTTGTAGAATTTGAAAACATCTTAAGAAGGGTTTCTATTTTTAAAAGAACTTTTGGACTCATTCACTGATTGTGTATTTCATCTTAAATGAGGTTCACAATTTTTCAGGTCTGTCTTAAGACAATAGTCTGTATAAACACAGACACCTGAAATACATTGGAATATATTTTTACAGGGAGTAAAGACTGTGGATTTGGCCCCCATCTCTTACATAAGAAGTGCATTAGGAAGGGATCTCTTAATAACCTGTAGAAACAGGAGCAATGAGTACAGCAAGCTAAACCTTTTTTCAGTGTTTATATGGGCACCTGACTATTGTATTAACAGACTTGAACCTATATTATTTATGGAATAACATGGCATCCAGTGACCAGGATGGGGGAGTCAGCGTAAGTGAGCAGTAACATAAAGCTATAGATTAGCCATAGTCACATGTGTCCTCTGTGCCGAACTCAAATCGCTGCTGAAGTGCTGCTGAGCATGTCAGTAAGGTTTTAGTAAGGTTTTTGCAGCTGCCTGTTCTGTGTAAATGGGGCGCCCTCTGCTGTTAAGAAGTGCTCAATACACCCAGCACTAATCTCTCATAGACCCTCTTTTGTCCTAAATGCTGCAGATCTGTGAGTGTGTGTGTGTTTGTGTGTGTGTCCTCTGCTCTCATCTCGGTGATGAGTTTCGCTGTGGTTTCACTGGCGGCTGATGAGTCAGCTATCCATCTCCCTCTTCCTCCTCCTCTCATCCTCTCTATAAGGATGGGGACACCAAAATGCAGGCAATTGAATTGATTTGTCCCTCAGCAGGTAGCTTCGAGCACGAGAGATTTGATCTGGATGACACTGCAGCCACACACACACTTTTCTCTCTGCATGAGAAAAAGGCAAATGTAAACACACACAGAGTGAGGTATAGGCATTAAACAAGAGGCGACTGGCTGAAAATATATGTAAATATAAAGTGACGCGCACACACACACACACACACACACTGCTCTTTCTTTCATCCCTCTCCTATGCCTTCTTTTAAGCCCTCCTCCTCCTCCTTCTCCTCCTCCTCCTCCTCCTCCACCACCACCAGCCTTTATCTCTCCGCTCCCTGTGCTTCTCTGTCTTTCGTGTCGCAGGAAAGATAAAGATGATTTTACAGCACAAGACGTACACTTCATGTACAACGGCTTGAGGGAATTCCCGGTGGGTTTCTGTCTGTGTGTCTGCCTCTCCCCATCTGGTTGGTCTATAGTCTGTTTCGGCGCCCCACAGCGACGATAACGGCTCCCTCTATCATGTTTGCCCTTGCAGTCGTCTGCTCGCCTGCGATAAAGATGATGTTTGATATTGCC
>NW_023340257.1:5818051-5821784 GCF_004916995.1 Morone saxatilis | reverse complement strand
ACACACAAATACACAGTATTCCCTTGCTTAGATCGGCACAATCTCTCTATTATTGCTCACTCATACTGTTTTGTTATTCATATTTTATAGACACACATACACAGAAAAACCAACACACATCTTCCTTTTCATTTGCTGGTGTTTAATGATGCTGAATGTTGCAGCCAGCAGCAGAATCTCCAGCCTATCATCTGTACAGCCCAGCCCAGGAGGAGCTGTCATCAGTGTGTGTGTGTGTGAGATATGCTGGTACGAGTCCTCTCCGACAGCCAGGCAGTCCCAGCAGCTCCAGGCATTGTTCACGGCGAAATGTAATGACAGCAGAGCGGCTGGAACAACAGGTAGCGCCTCTGTAATTGTGGCCAGCGGGGTAACAGACAGACGTGTTTCAGTCACAAGATGCTGCTGGCAGTTCAGTGTACTGTAGAGCCTGTTAATATGTGTACACTGTCAGCTTTAATGCTTGTCAAATATTTGAATTGTATGAAGTTTTTGGGACTTGGGAGCATTAATGCCTTCAGAACTGGCGAAGAACAATCAGTATAATTGTGATTATTTAAGTTTATATGACACAAAACATTTACAATTTTTTGCTAGTAAAACAAACAGCTCCGAGGTCTAATTGCCACATAAAAAAGTATATTTGGATAGTTATAATAGTCCAAGGTACATGCAAAACCAAAATGCAGTAAGAACATATTTGGTCTAAATTAAGTTAAAGCCAGAATCTGACTTGATGACATTTGTTTTAACATATTTTTTGTATGATATCAAGAAACAGTAACTTGCAGTTACTACAAAACAGAGTTAAAAAAATCCGTCCAAAACGAGCTGAATCCAGTTAAAGCTAGCTTGTGAGATGGTGACGGCCAGCTTTGGCTAACACTGAATTTGAGTTTGTTTCCTGTAATTTAAAGGGTTCAATTTGATAAACTAACACATTCATTTTGTTGAACAGAGTAGCAGAAAGCTACTTTTAAACCAGAAATTTAAATGTAATGTATTTTTAGTTCATTTATTGTATTAATTTCAAGGTAATCATCAATAGAAAGTGAAAGAACAGTTCGTTTTGTATTTTCCCCTCATATTCCCTTAGTTTTACCAGGCAGAGCTCAGTTTAAGGATGTCTGTTTTTAGATAAGCAGTCCAAACACACACAGAATTAATACATCACGTCTGAAATATTCAAACCAACTCAACTCAAGCTGCTTCTTGGTTTTACCAGCACCAGAACGTTCCATTGCCTTCTATTATCTAAAATTGGCCCCATGAGCTGGCACTACAATTGGCATGTAGGTGTATTTAAAAGCTCTTACAACATAAAAAAAAGTTACATAGCAACAGGAAGGTTTTCAAGAACCCTAGATGGAAGGACATCATGGAAAAGCAGTGACAGTATTACAGTAGGCTACCACAGTCACAGCAAGGATCCTTTGCTTTAATCATTCTTATCATGTCATTATAATTACAATGAATCACATGTTTAGCACAGATTAGAATCAAAACTCTAAAAAAACATAAAACAGTCTACTGGTTATAGTTTTCTTTTAAAGTCACTGATATCTGCAGCTCCTGGACCTGGAGCCCAGTATACCACCTTTTAGAATTTATATTTAATTTCTAGCTTTTAACTGGTGACTTTTAAGGCTTGACTGGTTCTGCTTCTACAGCTAGTCTCCACATCTATCATTTCCTTATGAGACAGGACCCTGTCGTGCATCATCAGCCAGGGCACCTTTGCCCTTTCCAAGGCTGAGGAAAAGCAGAGTGGGTCTTTTTGTAAGGAGCTGTACATTTGCTCAAAATCAGACAATCAGAGGAGCTTGTTTTGAGCCGTTAGTTCAAAAATAGATATTTATGGAGGTCTGCTAATCCTGGAGGTCATTTCATAAAGCTGCTTTACCTGCAGTTTTCTACCTGTAGGTAATGTGTCAGCGGGTGCAGTTTGCAACCAAGAGTAGCTGTTCAGGTCTTCAGTGAATAATGCCACAGTGATTGCGATTACTGTAATCTAATGACATCTTGGTTATTCTTTTTGTTGAAATATTCTGAGCATTAAGTAGAAAAGTGTTGTGGAGTTGTCATTAACAGCTGTTTAACTGAGGTATATTATTTTATCAGGCAAAATTCAGCCATATGACACATTGTATTGATTTTGCAACCAGTTTATATTCATTAATTTGTACTTTGAATGGTTAACCTCTACCATTGCAATTGTTACTTAAATTTGGCAACCATTTAACTTATTTAATCTCCTAATAGGTGTGCTGTTGTATGATGTTATCAGCTATATATAATAGGGCATATAGAGTAATTACACAAGTTCCCCATTGCTGTCCCAATCTACTGTACTTCTGATTTAAAGTCGTAGTTTTCTTGGTAGCTAGGTCACAAGTTGGTCAACTGATTGAACCTGATTAACTGATTAATTAGCCAATGATAACGGAGACTTATCTGCTATCTAGCAAACAATCTTAAGGATACAGATACCACAGGGAGCTGAGTGCTCCAGTCGCTGTTGTTCATTGCTTTTCATACAGGACTCCCTGCTGCGACCAACCATTTAGAAAGAGCATTTTATTTGTGTTGGCATCTACAGTTTAGCTTCTTTCCCCCAGCTAGAACAAAGTGGTTTGAACATACAAGCAGTGTGAGTGACCAGTTGACATTGCTATTTGCAGAGCTGTGCTGCTGCTAAAAATATCTCAATTTAACAAGGTTTGCCAACTATTTTCAGCAGTAAATATGCCCACTCTTCAGGGGGCACCTTAAACACAAAATGTCAGCTAGGCAGAACTGCTGGGACCTTCCAGGTCAGGTCACCTGTCTTCAGAGGTGGAAAGTGGTAGAAGTACTCAGATCTTTCACTCAGCTATTATGGGCTAAATGTACTGGAAGTATAAAAAGTAAAAGTACTCATTCTGCAGAAAAGTTGTAAACTAAACTGAAGGCTGTGATGTTGGATGTTACAGCAACTGATAAACACAGTACAGATCTAACTGTTCTGGTTGCATGAAAAAGTGCTATGTTCTCTATACTATGACAGTTTACATTGCAATATATGGCCTTGCTTGCAGTATCACCATATATTGCAAATAAATAGTAACCCCTGTATCTTGAATATGTATCATATCGCCAGATTCATGCCAATACACAGCCCAAGTGGAGAAGAGTTTGAAAGTAGCATAATGATATATTCAAGTACAAATACCCAAATATTCTACTGAAATGCATTAGTTGAATAACTGTTGTTGGTGCCTGTCCACTTTTCTGCCCCAAGAAAGTCGGGATAATTATCTCTAAGATTTGTATATAAACCAAATTAAAACCATCACTCCTGTAAAACGTTCTGGCCTCATAAGGGAAACTGGCAATTTAAAGCGGCAAAGCCGGATGGGTTTTCATACCCACAACGCCTCCATTTGGAGACCACAAACTGGAAAACAAGTGCCACAAGGATGAACAGACGGTGTTTTCACTGACTGTTGGCTGTTCAACCACCCAGTATAGTCCTTTGGGATAGCCTGTTATTGTGTCAGCTGGCCAGCAGGGCGCAGCATTGAGCTTCACAACTGCACTTTCAGGTGCAAGCTGAAGGTGGAAGAGTGTGGGTAGAAATAAGACCGGGCCCTCAGAGAGGGAGTGAGATCCTGGCCGTCCTCTCTTCCTCTGGTGCTCTGTGTGTGTGTGTGTGTGTGTGTGTGTAGGTGTGTAGGTGTGTGTGTGCGCGTGC
>NW_023340257.1:5817206-5817951 GCF_004916995.1 Morone saxatilis | reverse complement strand
GTGAGGTTAACTTTAATATCATTTCCTGATGTAGCCACCAAAGTAATTTCATTCTGTTTGGTCATCGCAGGTGAAACAATTGAATTTCCCGTGTGTGTTACTGTGCTCTAAAGGTTGATGGCATAAAGATACTGCGTCTCATTTGAGACTGACCATTTTAAATTGAATCCCAGCACCAGACAGGGTTAAAAGGTAAGGGTTACACAAGCAGTGTGATTACATTACTGTGCGTGTGTGTGTGTGCGTGCGTGTGTGCGTGTGTGCGTGCGCGCAGCATAACGAATTCTGTTAAAAGAGCTCAGCCATGAGAACGGACATGAAATATTCAGCTGACAAGAAGAACTTCTTGCCCTGACACACAAAAACACACACAAACACACAAACACACACACACACACAGTGCAGTGGTAGAAGGTAACTCAGTGATGCACCAATTTCAAATCCCTGTCGAGCTTTATTTATCCACACGTGTCTTTACTGATCTGATGGGAGTTGCCAAAGTAAATTCCGATCAACCCCATTGTCACTATTTCCTCTTTCACTGTTTCTTTCTCTCTGTTTCTCCTTTTCTTAGTTGAATTCAACATTTTCCTGCATTAATTTGTCCAAACTAAAGTAAAAGATCATGTTCTTGTCTTGTAACAAAAGAGAAACAGAGATACAGATAATGAAATATCTATTTTTCTTTCCATTGCATTGTCTCTCATTGTCTTTCTCTCTGTTGCTGTGGGAAGGGGGGGGGGGG
>NW_023340257.1:5811391-5817059 GCF_004916995.1 Morone saxatilis | reverse complement strand
ACACACACACACACACAGTGTCAGCAGCTGTGTCCAGGAGGTGATGAAATATACACAGCTGTCTTCTTTCTTTTTTCCTCCCCCCGTCTGTCTTTCTGTTTCTCTCCCTCAGTCCACCTGCACCGCTATGTCATTTAATTGGATCCGTGACACACACACACACTCACTCAGAGACACACAGCGTTTTGCTTCAACAGGTGTGATGTCAGCAGGAGCTCAGCATGGTGCGGCATGTTGCTATGGTGACCGGCAGGCGCCTAGCGACCAACAGTTGCTCACATGCTCTTATCTTCTTTCCATTCTTTTCCTTTACTTTTTTTCCCCTTTCCATTGTCTGCTTTCCTCGTCTCCTCTATTTTCATCTCTTCACATCTCCCCTTTCTTCCTCTCCTTCACTTTGTTCTCCCATTTCCCATCATCCCGCTCCATATCCCTCCACTCACCCATCCATTGGTAGTAGAAAAGCTGGATTGAAAAGGAAGAGCAGAAAAGCATCTGATAGGCTGACTGCAGGTCCAGATGGAGAAAGAAAACATGTGTCACAGGACACACGCACACTTTAATACTCGTTAACCAATCACACATCCCATGTTGCCACGTTGATGACATGTGTGGGGTGCAGGTTCATGTATTTTGTGCACACCTGTGTGTGCGCTTGTGTGCTGGAGTGTGTGAAAGTGCATAAGTGCATACGAGTACACCTGCAGATGTGTGTGTGTGTGTGTGTGTGCATGAATGTGTGTGTGTTTCCAGCCTTCTAATTCCTTCTGACATGTTGTCACAGCAGTTAAGCAAGGATTAGCTAAACACACATTTGGAAATTTAAATTCTGAATTGGACAGTAAAATCAACATTATCAAATAAATATCCAAACATTCCACCTCTTGAGTGAACAAGAATAATAAATAAACCCAGCAGTGATTAATAAACCAGTAAAAATGAAAGCAGAAGTAAGGGTTTAGATAAAGAGATTTAAAGGTAGAAGGATAACCGTGTTTTCTCTTCTTTCTCCGACTGTCTTAAAGCTCTTAAGCTGCCTTCTTAAAGTCAGGCAGTCAGTTTCAGTTGTCAGGGGTAGTGTTTCAGGTGAAGGCTGACAGTGAAAAGATTCCCTCCTGTGCCTATCTGCCTGTTCATCAATAGTCATACTGGTCACACACACCCACAGTGCTGCTCTGCTGGTTGCACCATTCTCTTTAAACTGAAACACAAACCAAACCAAGTGGATTCTGCACCACATCCAGTGTGTCTTACACTCTCTGAGGATATCATTATCTTCAATTTCCAGCGTGAATCAATGTCCATAAATCCAAACTCTAGAACATCACATTTTTAAGTTTTCCTAAGTATCAGTAATCCTGTGATAGTTATGTACATCCAAGGGTGCACTGCAGACAAGAACCGCTAATAGCTAATCCGCCATACTCTTATTGGTGACAAAATTATGGTGACACAAACAGATAAAGCCCACCCAGCTAACTAACTGATCGATGGCAACTTATACTTCTGTTTGACGGTCCCAATCAGCGGCCGAGTTATTGGGGATCGGTTGTTCAAGAGGTAAAGAATGATATTAGGATAGACAAAATGGTGGGATGTTTGAGCACATTTCTCATATTTGTCTGACTGAGGGGGGCACGTGTTCCCTGTCTATAAAAATGTGGTGATTCGTTCAAGATACTTGTTTCTCTCGAAAAATGCTGCCATTTAATTAATTAGTTGTTCAGCTCTGAAAATCTTACCATAAACACTTTTTAAGGCTTTACATAGGCTGTGCACTGTGTCAGCCCTGGTGAAGCACATGCATTTTTTACATGTGCATCACAGTGGAACTACCCACACATATACATGTACTTATTGCACCACTGACATTTGTAATGGTTCCATCGCAAAAAATCTCTGTCATGAAACAACTATGTTATTCTACCTGTGGCCACTTTGGAAACACTTAAAGTTTTCAAATTATAGCTGATCAGGGTATAATGTACCGGGAGGGTGATGTGGATCTGGTTTGAACACTTCACTTCAGCATTGGACTGCATTTACAAATCAGAGTGAATGGGCAAAGTTAACCTGCATAATGGATTGAAAGTAACACACCTTTACACTTCCCTCGCTAAAACAACTGTCATTTTTGATATATACGTGAGCCATGTTAGTGGCCGTAGTGTGTTGGACCACGCTGAGCCACTGTGGGGTGTAACGGACGTCATTCACATTCGCTGCCGGCCAAGTCCAGGACTGAACATGTACTCTCCCCACACCACAACACAACCAACAACACACACACAAACACAACACCACAACAACACACACACAACACACACACAGCACACACACACACACACACTGTTAAACTGCTGCTTGTGTGGTTGATTGTGTGTGTTTGAGCGAACTTTCACTTTAATATATCAAGTAACCAAGGAGACATGGGCCACTGATCAATATTTGATTCAGTGCCACTCTAGCAGATTGTGTGTGTAGGTGTGCGTGTGTGTGGTGATCTTGGACTTCTGTTGTCCATTGCTTTTACTAGGAGGTTGTGGCGCTGGTCCAACGTGTGTGTCAGCAGAGAGAATGGTCACTCGCCACAGTGTTAGCTTATTGTACATTGATTTTGCCATCTCTGGGACAGCAGGTTGAGCCAAGATGGCACCCATAACAACACAAGCTGGGATCATTAAGATGGTGACATCATATTTATTATCCATACACCTGTCCCAGGGTGCCAGATGTCTGATTTACAATTCCTGCGGGTACTCCGACGTACAGCCAGAGCGGAAACGCTGCCAAACAGACACATTCAGTTTCATCAATGGGCAGACAGGCTGGAGGAGGAAGCTGCTGTATTCAGTGTCAACTGGGAAATATGGACTGTTTTTCAGTATTTTTACATTTTATAGCATTTTATAATCAACCAGTAAGAGCTGCAACAATTAGTCGATTAGCTGTCAGATTTTGAATAAATCCAAAACTTTTTTGATAATGGATTTATTAAGTAAAAGTAGAAATACCACAGTGTAAAAACATTTTGTTACAAGTAAAAGTCCTGTATTTGAAGTCTTGAAAGTATAAAGTGGTATAAAATGGAAATACTCAAGTAAAGTACAACTACGTCAAAATTGTACTTGTTCACAGTACTTGAGGAGGATAAATGAACTTAATTAGACTCCACCACTGGTTATTTAGAATTTCTCCACTAAGATTTAAATATTTACTGCAAATTTATATCTGTTCTAAATATCTGATATCGATTTCCTTGATTACTAATAATCAGTATCTGTATTGGCCCTGAAAAAATTGGACCCCCTGGTCTCCGCTGTAGTTACAGATTGTGCTTTTTGTCCTTTAGTCATAAGTTAGCCACTGTTTTAACATGATTGTGATACCAACATTGGTCAGCTAAGCAAACTATTTGTCACACTGTTTCTAGTTCAGTTCTAGTGCGAGTTTTACTGAAATATTGGCTTTCAAAAAGGGAAAAAAATCTGCAGGAATAAGCCACAGTTATCCTTAGCTGAATGGCGACACTGATAGGTAGAGGATCTCTCAGGGTGAGTGTAGTTTGACTGAAGGAAACCTCTCCTGGGTACATTGTTCAGTTTCCATGATGACAGTTGCACGTAAACCTCTTCTCTGGACGTATTGTCTTCTCCTGACAGCAGAGAATGAATTTGTGGGCCGACTTTTTCCAGCAGTGTCATCGTCAGTCAGGGTACTCGCAGGGTTGCCAAAGTCATCAAGTTTCTAAATCTGCAGGGAGCAGTTTTAAAGAGTAATGCTGCACCCAGGTTGAGTTTCTATCCGCCTGCTGAGAGCCACTGGTAAAGGTTGAAGAATGGGGGAGAGTGGGGGGAATTCAGAATTCGAACACGTTGAGAGGAGGAAGAGTGTGGGCCATTCTTCTAAAATATACAAAACTGGTGAAGGCAGGGGAGGAATGAAAATACAGTTAATATAAAAGTTTACTGCCTATATTGATACCATGGGATGGTTTTATAATTAATGTAAATCTATTAAAAAATGCAATTTTAAAGAGAAAATAACCTTGATTCATCCCCCTGAAATCTATCATGGTTTTGTTATGTTTAGAGATCAAACTGTAGTACACTCACTTTTATGTCGAGTCAGTGGGTAGATACAGTAAAAGCAGGTTTATTCCCTAATTAACTGCACTTTTAGGTGATTTAGTCCAGCGGTTCGAGTGCAGATGTATAAATCAGTAAGGTAGGTGTGTGTGAGTTGTTGACAGTCTTTACAGCAGCTGTAACCATACAGGCCAAATTTTTATTAATGCCGTTATTAATTTTTATGTGTGTGGACTGTAGTATCAACATGTGGCTTTTATAGCCGGCTCCTCTCGCTTTAAAATCGATGGTTATTAAACACCAAAGGCCGCGGTGAAGTCAGTGTCCTACTTTTAGGTTACTTTGCAGCTGTTTTTATGTCTGTGTTTCGATCTCGCCTGATCTTTTCTGCTCTCTGGTTTCAAGTTCCTGCTGTGTTTTTTTCCCTCCTTCCCTTCCTTCCTTATACTTCTTTCTTCCTCCTAAATTGATAATGATTTCCTCCTTTTCTTTTATCCTCTGATCCCGTATCTCTTCCTCGCCTTCTATATCCTCTTTGTTTCTATCTTTTCATCCACTTTATTCTCCCTCTGCTCTACTCCTCATCTCCTTTTCCCTTTTCTCTTTCTTTTTTCTTACTCTCCCCGGATCTCCTTCTATTCTTTTTTCCATTTTCTTCTCCTCCCTCCTCCACTCCAGTGACCTCTCTTCTCTTCCTCTTCCTCTCCATCCTTTCTCACCACTCAGCTCGCTTCACTCCCACTGCACTCCATCACCTCCTCCTTCACCCCCTCTTCAACACTGGGTATAATCTGAAGTATTTGTCTGTGTGTGTTTGTGTGTGTTGGTGTATCCCTCTCTCTCCCTCTCTCTCCATCCATCTGACCCCCATGTCCTGAGTTATTACTCTCTAATCATCAGTGAGCCCAGAGCCAATCCACAACACACACACACACACACTTTCCACATTTGCAGGTGTGTATCCAGACTTCGCTGAAAACTTTATCTTTTCTTATCTTCATAAAAATGGGATCTGTATGGGAGAAACAAACAAGTGGGACTTTTGAAAACCTCCTTATGTGATCCCTCTGAGTTTTATTGTGTTTGATATGCAGATATATCAGAGAAGCCTCATCCACCAAACTAGGGGTGTGAATGTCACAATTCTATTTGATTCTGATATCGATTCATGTTTCAATGTCTCGAGAGATAATCATTCAAGCAAGAATCGCGATGCTACTAAAAATCAATAAATCGACATTGAATATAGTTTTTTATACTCATGCACACAATTTCAACATGTGGAGAAATCTAAAGCTTGACAGGCCTGCTCTGCCTAGTTACGGTTGCTGAGCTGTGACTGGACAATCACTGTTCTTGGGCATGGTCAGCTTTAAAAATAAATATTAACTGGTGGCAACTGTCATCCATTAATCCAATATTACTGTATGTTCTGTTCTATGTGATCATGCCATCAATTACCTGAGTGCTGAATCATTTATCACCTACACTTATTTTTAAACTGCCTGTCTTTTATTTTCTCCTCTCCTTCTGTATTTCCTGCCTTTTTGTCTTATTTTTTCCTCCTCCTTATCTCCTCC
>NW_023340257.1:5805052-5811291 GCF_004916995.1 Morone saxatilis | reverse complement strand
GTGGCCATGACACATTTGGTTCTGGTTTCTTTGAGCAGACAGAGGGAGGGAGAACATTGATCCCATGCTTGTCTGCAGCTTTGCGCCGCCTAATCAGAACCATTCATCACAAACACACACACACACACACACACACACACACACAACTAAACTAAGATGTTCAGAGCTCTTTATTATTTTCCATTAGGGCTTGAGGCATAGCTTTAATAAGGCCGGGCCTGGGAGGGGTTAGTCTTTTTTGGCACGGAGACACACAGCGGAATGGGAAATAATATGCACACATTATATTTTTCATGTTGGCTGTTGATTAATATGGAAGCAAAAAGGTGAGAAGTGTGTTGTGTGTGTGGGGGTGTGTGTTATGCAGGCGCCACCTTTGGCAAACTGCCAGGATCATCATACATCAGCCTGTGCTTTTTATATTTACTCCACACGAGGGCACACACAGTCACATGACACAGCTCCTATGGTTGGGAGTCTGGCAGAGACCCAATCGTGTGATTTTTTTAATTGATAGGCCGGCGTTAATACGCATATTTTCCAGTGACTGATAAAGTTGGAGCAACACTTATTTGCCACTTATTAAATAATTAAATATAGGAGTAGCGGCCGCGGCAAGTATTTAGCTGAAGCAAGGTGTGAGGACTGAGGGGTAGCTGGTAGTTGGAGGGGGCAGGACTGGGAAATGATAAACAGGAATCTGTTTTTGCTTGCTTGTTCTACCAGAGATAAAGTCGTGAGCTGGGGCTTCAGAACATACCGGGTACCCTGGCCCTGGGACAAATAGACCACATAAATAGTTAAACAAGCAACAATGCAGCGTCCTCCCAAATGGTGTGTCATCTTCTGGATACACAGTCTCCAACCCCACAAACACAATCCATCCTTGCATTTTTTAAGCAAGTTTACTTTTTTCTTTTCTTTTTTTTTTTTAAAAAGCTGAAGAAAAATCTCTCTCCTTCATCGCATTTTTTCTAGCACAACATTATTCAGTGTTGTGTGGATGTTAGCCCTGCGGGCAAACTCAGGGCAGCCACGACAAATGACGTGGCGCGCAGAGGAGAGACGGTAACGCAAGGAGTGATGGAGAGCGCCAATCCCTTGCGTACAGAGAGGATAAGGTTGGAAGAGCGGATGATGAGAAGAAGAAGGATATGGGGAAAGGGACACACACACACACAAACTCATGTATGCTGGTTTTTTCGTCAACCATGTGCAGTGTGTGTTTTAGTGTGCGTTTCAGTGTGCTTCTGTGCAACTTTTAATAATCTTTGTTTCTCCCAAGATTGATGCCGTGTTTGCTTCATTTCTCCGTATCCATATGTATGAATGCATACACACACTGAGAGTAACCTTGTACGTACAGTACATAAATGTATTATACTGTATATGTATTCATGTGTTGCTGTCAGTTGAAAGAACACAGTAAATGTATGTGCGATTGAAAGCTCTGAAATTGGTTACGCCAGGGTATAAAAGTGTAAATCAGCGCACTTGTGTGTCTGCAGAGGACTGCAGAACGGAAGTGCTGACTCGGCAGCAGCGGAGATGGGTGGTTGGAGGGGTTGGAGGGGTGCGGGGGGAGTTGTGGGTGGAACGAAATATAAAGGGAGAGAGAGTAAGAGAAATGAATGGATGCAGAGCGGAAATGGAAGGAGGATTTTAAAAGAAGCAGAGGTGCAAAACGTAACGTAGGGCAGAAGGAGGAAAAACTAAACAGAGAGCAGGGAGGGAAATAAATAAAAGAAAGACACGGAGGGGGGAGTTGATGGCAAAGGTCTGGGGATTGGACGGATAAAATCAATTGAGATGGAATGAGAGAGGCAGATGAGAGAGCGAGAGAAAGAACGAGAGAAAGAGAGAAGCAGTGCAGGGAGCCAGCAGCAGGTCCCTTGGCTTTTGGTTCACCAGGCTTTCATCCAGGAAATGAAACGACTTACCTCTCCCCTGTGTGATCGGGCTACACACACACACACAGAAACACACAGAAACACATTTCCCAGATGCATTTGAACCACATATACACACACTCACACACTTATGTTGATGGACTGTTATTGTGATCATCAGTGCTACCATCTGCCCTTCTGGACTTTGCGTGTGTGTCTGTGTGTCCGTAGTGTGTGTTGCCACTGGAGAAATCATGCCGCTGCTTTCTCAATCACATCATCGCAGCCTCAGTGTTGATGCAGAGCTAATTTTGTTCATCATCGTCATCACCACCAGTGTTTGAGTGTTGCTTAATTGAGAATCTTAAAACAGAAGAGTCATTAGTTCAAAGTTGGTAAACACACGTCTCAGCTCATAGAAGCGTATTTCAAACACGATATATACGATACAAATCTTTTCATTTATTTAACATTCCTTTGTATTGGAGTCTGACCGATAACTAATATTGTCAATATTTATATTGTTTTACTGGCATACATGTCAGTAAATGAATATAGCAGTGCGGAAGTGCTGTAGATCTTTGGATTAATTTACATAGTTTGTCCACCATAGGCACTGACTAGTTTCATTTTCAACTGTAAACCTTCCCACCAAATACATATTTTGGTCGTTTTTTAGATCTTAATCAAAAATGTTAGCCTAAAAATGAACGCAATGTATTGTTGCCAGATTTTCAAGCCCCCAAATGTTGATATTGATATTGGTGTTAAATATTGGTGGGGCTTTGATGTTCTAAACTTCCCAGATTCATCAGTGGAGCGTTTATTTTAATGTAAGTTGGTTCCTGTCACTTCCTGCAACAGCTAGAGTACATAAAGTAAATTAAGTACAGTTTGGGGTCACACTCCCAGAAACCATCAGTCAACGTGTGGGTAGCTGACTGTGTAAGCTCCAAAGCTCTGATGAGACCGAGCTGAGGGGTGACCTCATGGCGAGAGTGAGAGAAATCAATCCAGTAGCATTGGGACCCTAATGCATTCATGTTACGCCCATGGAATTGATCTCTGAGTGAGTGAGTGTGTTTGTGTCTGTGTGTGTGTGTGTGTGCGTGCGTGTGTGTGTTCGGTTGAAGATGAAAAGCTGTATTGATCGAAGACTTACAAATAGTTGGAAAAAGTTCAGTGCTCAGACTCTGTTAAGTTAAATAGTGAGATACAGTAGTGAGGCTGCTCCAGACAATTAAGCTGGACAGAATAAACCTGTTACATTGTGAGGCCTCCACTCTCCAGTAGTGTGGTAGTGTCTCATGCGTGTAGAAGCAGAGGTGGGATCAATTAACACTTGTAGTCCACTCTGTGATCTAGGTGTCAGCTTACTCCAGATGCGTGTTCAGAAGTGAGATTAAAAACCAAGCAAGTGCAGTAGTTTCAGCCTCCAGTGGATACTGTCAGGACAAAACACTCTGTGGCTTATGTGGGATATTAACACCAATTTCACATTGTGTTACAAGGAGATCTACAGTGATTTACTGTATGCTTGCCATGCAAAACGTGTTGATGAAAGATATTATAACAGCAGTTATAATATTAATAATAATAATAATACTCTTCATTTAGCACTTTTCTTAACAATGTTACGAAGTGCTGTACAAATGGAAAAAATAAAAACCAAACAAGGCAGATCAAATGACAATAAGGAACATGAACAGAGAAGTAATAAAATATGAGTAAGAAAAAAAAAAAGGAATAAAAACAAAACAAATAAAAGCCAAATATTTCCAAAAGCTTGCACCAAAGGAAGTTTTATGAAGAGATTTTAAAAAAAACAAACAAGAGATGTAGTGTGTCTCATAGTGTGGGGGCTCTAATGGCATTTCTTTAGCTAGTTTAATGGAATGAGAGGTGCTGCTCAACAGTACAGTACACACACTGAGACGAAGAACCAGTGAGAGGAAAAACAGCTGTAGAGCCAGAATATCTTCCCATCTGACTGCGGTGAATTGAGGGTTTATTTCGACTAGTTTGTCAACAGGGAATACAGTAACAAGGTGATTCACAGAGGCTCCAACCAGGCTGTTACTCTGTGGAAGATGAGGACACAGCAGGGACAGGCCGGTAGGGGGGGGCAACAGCACGTAGAGCATGAAGAGGACACTTGCGAATATATATCGCAATTTCCGGTTGTTAGACTGACGGTTGCCAGTTGGAACATTTTTACACCTTTTTTTTTGCCCAACCCTAATGGAGACAATAATAAAAACATCAGCTGACCTCAGGCTTGGACTTGATCCTTAAATTCAGCAGATTAACGTCCCTGCTTGGACCCAAAACAGAAACCTCATTTGGTTCTTGGAAAAATCCTAGCTGTGCAACATTTACAACAAGTCCACTTGATGATGTTTGATGACTTCTCTCGTCTTTCTCCCCTGCTCTGCTTTTAAATTCAGAATAGTATCCTAGTTGAGGGAGTCGGTTTTAGTGTTACTCCCTTAAGAAACGTTAAACATACATCACAGACTCTCCAGAAGCGATTAAAGAGGGAATGCCGAGGCAGTTCTTTGCATAATAACTTTTGGTGATTGTGCTGGCCTGTTTGTGTGTGTGTGTTTCTGTGAGTGGACGTATACACCATTACACCTCATTAAGCCGACATTGTACTGGAGCCATAAGATGGGTGTCACAGCCGCCGTCGCCCGACAAGCAAACGGAGTGATTGAGTGAGAGACGAGGCGCTTTGCCTGCTCGCCCGGGACCGACGCCGTTACAGCACATTTACATAAACATCCCCTCCTTTTACATCTCATTAGCATAGAGAACACATCAACATGAAGGAAGGAGCGGAGGAGGGATAGATGGATAATGAATGGATGAAGAAGGGAGGGGAGAGCAAGAAGGAGATGCTACGCTTATAGTGTGTTGAGGGAATGGAGATGGCCATATTAAGCACCAGAGGAAACATTTACAGATGCATTGTTGGTTTTATTACTCCGACGTTTTTTTTCTGTCTTTAGGGGCCAATTTGTCTTTTTATTTTTTGCCCTTTTCTTCCTGCACTTAACTCCATTCTCTCCTGGGCCGCCTTTTCTTTTCTCTCCCTCTGCAGCTGCACAATCGGCTCAGTTCCAAAATCAGCTCATTTCAGCTGAATCGCGGTGATCAGTTGATCCACTTGGGGGCGAGGGAAATCTGCGCTGAGCTTTTGTGTAACTTTGGTCAACTTTAATATGCTAATTAGTTTTGTGGATCAAATGCAGTTGTCTTCAAAGTGCTGAACTTTGAGAGGAGTTTAGAACCAAAACAGAGGAAGCAATCTTATCAAAGTATAAAATGCCACATAAAGGCTGCATAGTTTGCAGACAGGAATCTATGGTAGAAAAGCTTCCCCTGTGTTAACTGCTATGTTTTTGTCCAATTCGTGACCAAGCTTGCTAGCTTGGCGAGCTAATATGGCAGTGTAGTGCCAGTATGTTATAGATTAGCAGACATGTTAGTAGTCACACTTGCTCACCAGCCACAGACACTTGCCAGCTATCCCCACAACTGCGTCAGAAAGCTTCCAGCGCCTCCTGTTTTGGGAGGAGATGAACATGAATTGAGCTGTGTCGTTTTATGATCTGAAGGGGAACAGTTAATGTATCACATGGCCCAATCTTGAGTTTTGACAGAAATTAAAGTATTGCAACATGAGTCTGTATTTGCACTTCTGCTACTAACACTACAATTTAACTAAATTGACCTGAAACATTGTTGCAGTGAGGCTGGGTGATGTTTCATCCAGTTCAGGTTAATATGGGTGTATTTTTGAAACTAAAGTAATCAAATTTGAAATATATTGGCACTAAATGCCAGCCAGGCAAAGCTGTGATCCAGAATTTGTGGCATCAACCTTTAAAACCCTTTTAATGTATCCTTTTGTTCTGTACTGTACATCCAGAACATACTGTTTTGTACATACGCCTCTCATCTCGCCCTCGTTCTATCATTTAAAGTTGCTATTTTAAAAGCAGAAGAGCTGAATGGTCAGATTTGCCTATCTATATTAATTCTAATTTTAATTAAGGCTGTGATTTCAAACACAGCCAGGCATTTCTAATTGAATCTCTCCCTTACGCACAAAGCCACATAATAAATGTGTGAGCACATACACACAAAATGGGGATATGGCTCAATGGCATGACTGTGCAAGATTGAGGCATTAATTGTAGGCTCTTTTACCCTTTACACCCATATATAGCTGTCACCTTGCATAACAAATGAGAGGGTGATTTGAATAATTGGGTTTTATGTGGGAGCGGTAGCAGGGAATCTGCACCGGTAGTGATTTTCCTCTAAGGTGTGTGTGTGTGTGTG
>NW_023340257.1:5804772-5804952 GCF_004916995.1 Morone saxatilis | reverse complement strand
TCTTAATGCCAGGCCAAGAAGCTAGATGCACTGTGTATCCAAGGCAACCTAAATTAGTCTCAGCAGGTGTGTGGGCATTATGTCTCTTGCTGAGGAGAGTGAGGAGAGAGTGAGCAAGTGGGCAAGCAAGAATGAAAAGAATAGAGCCCGAGCGGGGAGAGAGGTGAGAGTGCAAGGAAA
>NW_023340257.1:5798596-5804651 GCF_004916995.1 Morone saxatilis | reverse complement strand
AGAAGGAGAAGAAGGAGAAGAGGGAGGAGAGAGGGAGCAAGGGATGATTGGATCACGGAGGGGAGGGATGAAAGGGGAGAGTGGTGCAGAGGGGTGAGTCAGAAGGCAATGAGAGTGATTGGGAACGAGCATGCTGCTTATTGCATGCCATGAAGAATAAAGTCAGCAACCAGTCTGCAGGATCCGTGGGTGTGTGTGTGGGTGTGGGTGTGGGTGTGTGTGCATGCACTGCAGAAAAAGCTATTAAGCAATAACAGCACAGACAGAGCTAACTAAATTACATCTCCAAAAAGACAAGATTACACTTGCTGCTAGACACACACACATGCACATATGAACACATGCACACATGCGCGCGCACACACACACACACACACACAGACACACACACCATGCTTAGCAGTACCAAGAAATCATGTCTGCACACATGCATGCTCTCAGACACAAACACACACAATAACACTCATTTACATTGACTAGTGTCTGGATGACAGAAGGGGTCCAAGAACACAGACGGCCCGTGGGTGAGATGACGCACAAGCGCACACACACACACACACACACAAACATACACACACACATGCTCAAACACATAAAGCTAAATATACACATGTGCAAAGCCTGTTTCTCAGAATTGTCACATAACTGTCTTCAGAGTGACAGAAAGCAAAGGCGAATCAATGAGTGTGTGTTTGTGGATGTGTTTGTCACAGCTTTTGCCTGCATGTGTGTGTGAGACTGCTCCTGAAGGTGTTGATTGATGAATGTGTGTGTGAATGTATGTGTGTCGGCGTGGAAGTGTGTGTATATGCATTTTGCTTTCCATCCCTGCAGCATTTGTCATTCACCTCCTGCCCTTTCTCTCTCTCTTCTCCACCTTCTGTCACTCAAACAGAGGTGTCAGTCTTGCCTCAACTTTGAAAGTGTATTTGTTAAAACATAATGTTTATGGTGCTCCATGATAACACTTTTAAACACTTAAATACTCAAAAGTCTGTTAATACCTATCCTAATTTACCATTAAATATTGCCACAGGCTAGAGAACACCTGGCTCCCCATTACATTTAAAGGCCCTTTTCATGTTAATTAACTACTATACGTACCTGGATAAAACAAATATCTGGAACACGTGTAATGTGATGCAGATCTAGATTGCATTTTAAAAGAATTAAGATTGTGCAGCCTTCCCTTTCACACCTGTTCAGTTTTAGTTAGTCAAGTTTTTGAATTCATGTTCCAACCACACCTAATGTTATGAGATTCGGTCGTTGGTCTGCTTTGCTTTCACAACGCCACCACTTGGAAGCGGACCCTGGCTGTTTGGTTCAATTAACAGCCTTCGCACCTGCCTATATGAATGCCAGGTGTAAAGGTGTAAAAGTGCTCCAACTTCTGCTTAGCTTTCTGAAATAGTAAAAGTCATGGATAACTGTGTTCAGCCAGTGTTATTCACCAGTATTACCAAGTATAGAAGAAGGGTTAGGGTATGATGTCCGTTATACTACAGGATAGGACAGTAAGTGTAGTGGTACAAGTTCACTTCAGTGTTTAAATAACTGATCATCTTTTTATGTGTGTGGAGAGAAACTAAGTCAAGGAAAGAAATATGTATCTTACTAAGAACACTGGATTCAGCACACACGTAGGACAGCTTATATACTGTGTACGTGTGTGAGAATTTTTATTTATATAATGAAAAGGTCCTTGTAGATAAAAAATGAACCAACAGCTGAGATTGCTGTCTTCTTGGCTTTAAAGGGAGAAAATGTGCAGCTGGAGTGAGGGAAGTGAAGGGACATTTGTCATATTACCTGACTTAAAGGAACAGTTCCAAAAAACAACAGATAAGGGCAAGCTGATATAAACAGAAAACCTCCTTTTTTAAAAAAAAAAGGTGGATGGGTATTCTACATTGAAATACAAAAGGCTAGTGAAAATAAAAAAAAAATATATAGTCTGAGTGTTACATAGACATTGGTTCTATATGCTGGAGATTACAGGAGAAACGGGGAGGAAGAAACAAAAAGGGTGTGTGTGTGTTGTGAGTGTTGTGAGTATCATGAGTGTGAGGGGCACCCCACTGCTCCCGAGTGTCATTTCCCTGCAGAGGAGAAAAGGGAAACGAGGACAGGCCTGGAAGAGGGGCAGAGAGGAGGGAAGAGAGGGAGAGGAGAGAAATGTGGTGTGAACAAGAGGCATTATGAATTATAGTGTGTACGTGCACATCCTAATGAGTCACCATCAAACTAATGTTTTGTTCCAGCAATTAGTCACAATTAGTAACTGTGTATGCATGTCTCGCACAGACTGGTATACAGTATATTAGCCGTGAGTTTCCTGTTCTTGCAGGTGAGTATAGCAGAACTGATCTCTGCTTCATTGGTTCACTGGTTTGTGTGTGTATGTGTTTTGTGTTTTGCTTTGTAGTGCCTCCATTTGCTGTGACTTGTGTGATGTGCATTTAATATACATGGGTCAGTGTAGTAGAGCAGTGCAGTCTGTTTTGTCGTCAGCTTTTTGCCCCATTACATTGTAGGTCATATAGTCTTAACACAAGATGACGACACAGTCTGTCACTTTCTGTCATAACATTAGTGTTTTGTTATAACCTCTGTTGGACATAGTTGGCACTGGTAAAAATAACAAACTGTATTTTGTTTCTGAGGTCATATATCTGTCCTGGCATTTGGCTTCCAAATCTCAAAAGTAGCTGGCTTTCCATCCCGGCTTTACAGCCAAAATCCACCAGGCGCGTTCTGACTGCGACCTCTTCTCGACAATTCTTGTGATTCCACTAGAAGTGGAGAAAATAGCTCTGTTTTCAAAATAATATACCCTGTGCAGACTCTGGAACGAATTTCATGCTACATCGATATATATATATAAGAACAACAATAAACACAGTAAAAACAGACAAAAAAGACAATGTTTAACTACGTTGCCTACTTACCGATGGTAGAAGAACTACTATCAAGAATAAAGGACAAAATACACAAGTGAAGAACATCAGGCAGGCAACTCTGAACGACTGAGTCAAACTGTGTTGCAGACTTGACATCATAAAGCCATACCCAGTGGAATGTAAGCATTAATTAATAATGGAATTTTAAAATGTCCTTTTTATGTGCTAAAACGATATGAAAATGACACTCGACATTATGTTAGTATAACAAAATATTTGGATGAGTATCAATTGAAATGCATTTCCTAATTGTAATAATAATAAGCGAGTATTGATATTTAAAGGGTCAAGTTAATAAATTACAAAAACATTTTATCACTTATGAGGAGTATCTATCCTTGTTTTGGTTTCATTCATCCCTTGTGAATGTTATTTTATTTCACAACTTTAAAAAAGGTTAAAAAAAAACCTAAATTTGCAACATGTTTTTTATAACATCCCAGTTAGTCTGTGTAATCCACATACAATGTCCCAGTGAAGAAATTATTTTAATGAATTTAATAAATATTAATGAAAACTGTTGACAGCGTGAAACCTGGTAAAACAAAATACCAAAAAAAAATGCAATATCTGCATAGTTAGATTCCACTAGAGGTATTTTTGTAGTTGTAATTTTGGTGAATTGACCCTTTAACTAAAGTTGTGAAACCACAACCTTTCCAAAAAGAATTTGCTATGAAGCTTACAGTTCTCATAGTTTCCTAGAAAGAAACTGTGACTTTAAATTCATAGGAAGGTTCCCAGAAGGACAGTATCATTTGGTTCTAATTATAGGTCAGATGGAGACAGTGTTTAATTGGTACGCTATCAATTAATTGCAACCATAGCCCGGTCTTTTATCTTCAGTTGGCACACCAGGTCAGATGAACATATAAAAATGTCACGTTTGTCTGTAGGCAAACATACAATTAGTCCATTAGTGGAAAGTGCTCTAAGAAACAACCATCTCAGAGCTTTGTCTCTTTTTTTTTTGTAATTTGGATCAGACATAGATCTTTCCAGGAACCTTGCAGGAAATTATTAAGAAATTACTGATCTGTACAAGCTGTTGCCATGCTCCTTCATTCCTACGGTGTCTGTGTTTTCGATGTCTGTGGGTGGTGTATACGCGTGTGCACACTTTGCATCGATCAACCCATCACGTATTAGACAACACTGATTAAATTTGGGGGAAAATTATAGATTTCACCATTTACAAAATTGCATTCACTCACCTGTGGGCCAAACAAAGTGGAATGGTATTTAGGATGGAGAGGATTATTTAAAAGGCAATATGTTTACTGCTGTTCAGTATTTCAAAAAGCTGTTGGATGGAGACACAGCAACTGTTATTGGCCAGTGTTGCCATAAAAAAAAAAGACTGGCTAGTGGATTAAAAGATGCATTTTTCAAACCTCAGTGCCAATTTCTGGGTAATGTAGTTTAAATGTATGTTTGTGTAGTCCCTAACATATTATGTTGTGTTCCTGCCATCCCTGTAGTCTGCACGGTTCGCTGTCAGAAGTTCCTGATCTCGCGGGTCGGGGAGGACTGGATCTTCCTCATCCTGCTGGGACTCCTCATGGCCTTGGTCAGCTGGGTGGTGGACTTCTGCATCGCCATCTGTCTACAAGGTGAGGGAGGGAGCAGTGGAGGGGAGGGATGGAGGGATTGGATTTTGCATCTACAGGTTAGGGCATGAAGAGTGTCGGCAAACGTGGAGGACAGGTGATTTCAGAGGTAAAGCATAGAAACAAGGAGAGGAAGTGTTATTTATGGTAGAATATAGGATGCACAGGTGGGATGATCCAGATAGGGACGAAAAATATGCTAGAGTCATTTATTAAGTGGCTTGTAAGGACCAATGTGTAATATTTAGTGACATCCAGCTGTGAAGTTGCAGATTCCAAATTACTGAATAGAGCTCAGCCTCCTAAACATGTGGGAAAAACAATGAGGGTCTTGGAAAAATGTGAAAGGCTCTATCTAGAGCCATTGTTGGTTTGTCTGTTCTGGGCTACCGTAGAAACATGGTGGTTTAACATGGCTGTAGATTAAAAAAAAAGGCTCATACTAAGGTAACAAACACACTATTCCTTTTTTTTAGTTGATTCTACAGTATTGAAAACCTATGAATAATATATTCTGATCCTGCCAATAGATCCTCCTAAATGTTACACACTGGACCTTTAACAGAATATAGGTTTCTTTCATTCGTTATTGTAGTCTCTCATGTGCAAAATAAAACCAAGAGAGAAGATCATATAAGAAATAATAAGTAAAAAAAAATAGTAAAGAATTGTTTTGGTGCAGACACAGACTCGGCTGTCTCCAGGGTGCAGGGCTGGATCAGATTCCGGCAGTGCACCCTACAGAAGGCCTCAGCTTCTGGCCAAGCACGCAAACAAACTCTTTAAACTACCTTTTGTGAATGTGTCATGTGCTTGGACCTAGCTATATTTGCTTTGGAATCTAGTTTATACAAGTCTGTCTCTGCCTGGTTAGAACAGTTTGACTTCTGATGCTGCAGCTCTCTCCGATTTATTTCATTCAGCTGGAGAAAAAGTTGATACCTAAAATCTTTATAAGGCTTTATCGAGACATCTGCCAAACATTGCAATTCAACTGGATATTTTTGAATGTGCTTGAATGCAGGTTGAATTCAGGGTTGAGCTCTGGGGACAACCTTCACAGATTAGGGCAGAGGATCAATGTGTTGCCTGTGGTGACTGAAAGGTCTTATACGGGTAGGAGCAAAGAGGGATAGTAGGCACAAAGGGCAGAAAGAAGTGTGTGTTTGAAAGAGGAAATCAAGATAGTTGTGGAAGGGAGACAAACAGGAAGCAAAAAGCAAGGGATTGAAGACAGAAAGAAGTAGTCGAAGTGGATCAAAGCCTGGCAGGAGGGATGGATGGAGGGCCTCTTATGGCATCAATCATCTACCTGCAAGGTGCATGCAGGAAACTGGGGGAGGTAAACAAGGGATTTGTCAGTCCACATTCCTGGAAGAGGAAGGCAGACGTCTTAAAAGTGAAGTTGTGAGAGCAGATCTGAAACCTTACGGGACCAGCTCTAATTCAAATGGATTTCTCAGGCTGTGTGTGTGTGTGTGT
>NW_023340257.1:5798152-5798496 GCF_004916995.1 Morone saxatilis | reverse complement strand
GTTGTTTTTTTTTTACTGTTTTTATGACAAAACAGTTGATGTAGCCAGGTTGCAGGTTCGACACTGTCTTCAGAGAGTAAGTATGTATAAATCTGGTGTACAGTATGGTGTCAACGTGTTATTATTGGAGCAGTGAGGCCATTAAACATCAAAATTACTTATTATCTACATATCATTCTGACAACCTTCGCCAATAAGACAGGGTAGCCTGTATACAGCCTGAGAGGCTGTGTATGTAGTGGATAAGGTAATAAAACGGGACAATAACATGAGTTGGAGGTTGAAATTGTATCTTAAATGGTGTATGAAGTGTACACTGTATATGTCAAATAAAATAAAAACAT
>NW_023340257.1:5795527-5798115 GCF_004916995.1 Morone saxatilis | reverse complement strand
ACATCAGTTGGGCAAAATTAAGAAAGAGTGACAGAAACATGAGAAGAAGGGCATTGACACTAAAAGGAAGAACAAGACTCACCTCATAGATTCCTCCAAACAGAGACATGAACTTGCTGAGGAGAGCAGCGCACAAACTGGCGATGTGCACGAATGGACCCTGACAGCAAGAAAACATAAACAAAACAGGTTAAAAAGCACTTCAGCCTCCTGTTTGTTGTGCATCACACAAGATAGCACATGAAAACACATCAACAACAACAAAGTCTGCAGCGAATATTAAAATTCTGGGGATGAGGTTCAAAGTGGAACCAACAGGATTAAAAGTGAGAGCATTACATTGGAAAAGTGATGCTCAAGTTAAAAGGAAGTCAAAGGACTGCACTGAATCCAAACTGTGGATGCTGCTGCAGTGGTACGCAACCAAAAGGGCCTGAGGCTGGTGTGTGTGTGTGTGAGGAGAAAATATATTTTCCTGCAGGCTACGCAGTCTTTTGGGGGATGCCATACTTACCTGAAACTGGTTTTGTGAAAAAAAACAAAAAAAACAAAACACAGTATAATGTAGTGTAGATGACTAGAGTTTACATATTAACACAGACACACAAATGAGTCCACAAGACACAAACAACATCTGCATAGGTGGGTTGGGGATCCTAAAATCTCCAGAAAAACAATCTCCTCCCTCCCTTTGGGTTTTAGAAGAGGTCTCAAGTCAACACTGCACACTCCTTCCTTCCTTCTTTCTTTCCATCTCATTGCTCTCGACCTGAACATGAGCATATCGGCCCATCGTGTACCATTTATGAATCATTTGTAATTCATGCTGCAGGGATGTAGGGAAGTGGGATGTGAATGAGTCCAGGAGGGTTATGTTTCCCAGGAAAGTTCATGTATTGCAGCATGTTAGTTCTGTATGTATGCACTGACTTTAGGCATAATACAGTAAAATCTGAGTTTTACAACCTGCTCTAGGAGCGTTCCTGCACTTCACTCTGACCTACATGTGTTTTTGATGACTGATAATGATTTAAAGTGATTCTGCAGACAGCTGCACTAATACTGAAGGGTTTACTTTGGATGTTGTGCAAGCTGGCATTCAAAGCTGATGGCAGTTCAAAAATTCAATGCCACGAATCACTGAAACTGTGTTTGCAAACTGTCGAATGTAGGTCAGCATTAGAGTTTTACCGGCATTGCCAACATAAAAAAAAGCAACGCCTGAGATGGCCTAGTGCTGGACACTTTATGTGGTTCAGTAGCAGACACACACACTCACTTACACACAAAAACCCAACAACATACATGAGTCATTTCACTTCAACTTTCCCATCAACACACGGTTGAGCAGCTTGCATTTCATCTCCGTCTTATGAGTCACTTATTGATCGGCTCATTGATTGACACAGTTTTCAGCTTCTGCTGTGTGTGTGTCACACTGTGCCCCAGTATCTGCATCTTCCCATTCAGTAGGGCAGTTCCATTCAGGACTACATGCACACACATGGATTCATACAGTACATAAAGGCATTTGGGGGCTTGGGAGAGTGTGTTACCTCCTTGCCGAGGGGCATGCCGCTGCCCAGAGCGCAGGTGAGTCCGATGACTTTGGCCACAAAAGTTTTGAAGGTGAGGTATTCCTTCAGCACGACTCCTCTCAGGATGGTCTTCATCTCTGGAATACCTGAACCTGCAGGGAAGCACAGCGGGCGTTACACACATTGAGCGGCTGACCTTCATTCGTTTACAATTAAACAAATACATGTCAATTACATCATGGCCTTGAAGCAATAGTTGGACATTTTGGGAAATATGCGTTCATTTCTTGCAGAAACTTAGATGAGAAGACCGATCTCACTCTCACATCGGTATGCTAAATATGAAGTTACCATCAGCAGGTTAGCTTAGCATAAAGAGTGGAAACAGCTAGTCTGGCTCCATCTAAAGGTAACAAAATCTGTCTTCCAGTGCCTCTCAAGCTCACTAACATGTTATATTTCCTTTTTTTTTTCCTGTACAAAAACCATGCTTTTATGGTGGGTGTGGGACGATTTCTTGGCTGGGAGCGGTAACTTCCTGTAGTATTGTCATAACCATGAAGTTGCCAGGCAAGCAGCCAGAAAAGTCACTGTGCCTGGCAAAGAAATAAGCCCCCATAAAAAAATAGATGTGTCATTTTTACACTTTAAACAAATGAAATTTTGTCACCTTGGACAGAGCCAGACTAGCTGTTTTGTATTTTCTGTGACCAATTATCTATCAAGACATACACAGAAAGATCATATACACAGAAGCTCGCACACAAAGAAGACAAAAATAAGTACAGGAGAAGGAGAAAAACAATCTTAAACATAAAGAAAGAAAAAAACAGTCTCTCTCTCTCTCTCTCACTCTCACTCTCACTCTCAGAGGAAAAAGAAAAAGGTTTCAAGTCTTTATGCTAAGCTAAGCTAACTAGTCCCTGGCTTTAGCTTCATATTTAGCATACAGACACGAGAGTGGTATCAATCTTCTCATCTAACTCTAAACAAGACAGTGAATAAGCATTGTTATTAATATGTCAAACTATTCCTTTAAGATAAATCAAA
>NW_023340257.1:5793536-5795400 GCF_004916995.1 Morone saxatilis | reverse complement strand
TAAGAATAACACTTCTGTAGATAGCATCCTCTGCAACCTGCAAGCTGACATTCTCCTCTTCAAGTTCCACAATTTTATATTTCATATATAATCATTTTTGGATGATCTGCAATGACATTATTGCATCCAGTAATCATTAACACACTCGGACCAAAAGTCGTTATGTTTGATCTCCAGTGCTCATATGTAAACAGCCCACTGATTCCCTGTCTACTGCTGCCTCTGAATATCACGTATCAGCAGATTCTGGCTGGACTGTGTCCCAGCTACAACACAGTTTCCATCAGTGATTCACTGAGGTGATGAGTAAAAGGAAAAAGGAGGTGTGTCTAGCTGATAGAAGAGGATTTCTCAGATTCTCTGGAGCGCAACCATCTCTTTAGCCTCTGTTACTTAGAGTGACAGTAAGGTCTCTGCTATACCTGCAGCAGAAATGCCTCCAGGCACCTGATGGAGCGCTGCACAGACAGTTCAGACAAACCTAAGCTGATTTTCAGAGTATGCTACTGGTGGGAATTTGTTGCAGAGAACTTGTGAAGGATTTCTCTCTTTCCGTTGGGTGCTCCTGAAGCCCCCTGGGGGACAGGCAGAGCCTTTAGGGGCCGAGGAGAATTAGTGTCACAGTAGTGTTACACAGCAACTAGGCATTAACACACAGGCGTTTAGAAGTTCATTACAACAAACCTTTTTCACAGCAGCCATTATGACATGACAGAGGGTAATTACAGGTGTTACCAGTGATACTAATTAAGGTTCTGTTCCATTTAGGTCAAACAGAGTCAGGGTGCTGCTACTGTGCATGTTGGCTCACTCGAAAGGCTCTGCTACACTAAATGGAACAAAGCCTTAATTAGGGTGTTTACCCTACTATTTCTTGTTCTTGTAAACCCAGGTTTAATTCCCCTCGAATGCCAATATGGCAAAAACCTCTGTTATACAGTTTATACAGTAACATATAAGGTACAGGGTTGGGGTTTGGTAGCATTTCATATATAAATTTAGCATTAAATCCACTTATCAAGTCTGAATACTGTACATAGAAAGGAATATTTGTTGGTCTTGTTTCGAGTGTATCTACCATAATAAAGGACTGAAACTAACTAATCTAGGAATTATTTTTCTATTACTCAATTAATTGCATATTCTACAAAATATATGGATACTGAAAATGTGACTTCTTTAAATTGTTTTGTCTGACCAACAAATCCAAAATATTCAATTTACAATGATATAAAACAGAAAAACAATAGGTCATCATATCTGAGAAGCTAGAATCAGCAAATATTTGTGAAAGTTTAAATTTGTGAAATATTAATTCAACTTATTGTTCGGTACAATAAACACACAATATATACAGCGTGCTTTCATGTGATTCTATCTTTAGTGTTGTATGTGTGGTTTTATATGCTCTGTGCGTGTATATTCTGTTTTGTGTGCGTCGGACGTACCGACAGCCTGCGGGGCGAGAATCTGGGTGAAGCCAGCAGAGAAGGTGATGAGGACCACAGGGTAGGTGACCCAGGCCAGATACTGCAGGAAAACGTTACTGTCCAGACCACCGTACATCCACTTCTGTGCTGTGTACACACAGACACAAACAGAGAAGACATGTAAACCACAACCGCAACGCAGATGCACACAAAATGCACACAGTGAGAAAGAGTGTGTGGGTGTATGCTTTACACTTCGCTAGCTATCAGCTTTATACATCGTGAAGAGATACATCTACAGTTACATTAAAGATGTACAATCTGTAATACACACACACACACACAGGAATAAATGTACATCATGAGAGCTGTCATATAAACCACTTAAAGACAGGAAAAATGTGTGTAGTTGTGTGTAGTTGTGTGTGTGTGTG
>NW_023340257.1:5792619-5793436 GCF_004916995.1 Morone saxatilis | reverse complement strand
TTACTGACCAATGGATTTATTGAGAAAATAATAAGCAGATTAATCAATATCTAGGTGCAGTCCTAATAATATTATGTAATGTTACCATATAATCTAGAAGGCTTTTTTCAAAATTGTAAGAAAAACAAGAGGAAATTTGAGGGTAAAGTAAGAGTTTATATGGTTAAATACCTAAATATATTTCAATAGTACTACATGTTATTCTCTTTTTCCAATAATGTGAAACAGTGGGCTCACACTCACTTCTTAAAACTGCAGTAGGTAACTTTTATAAAAAATAACTTTGTCATATTGGCTGAAACTCTCACTGTGTCATGACAGCAGTACACAAGACAGATAATCTGTGAAAAAAATCTGGTTCCTCTGCCTCATTCTAGTGCTCATAATGGCATTTGTACAAATCTACCAGGCCTGAATGTAAATAACCAATCAGAGCTGAGAAAGATAGAAAGATAGTTTGAGTTGGTGGCTTGAAAATAGCTGATTGTTGAGTCTCATTCCCAGTGTCGTTATTTGACGAGCAATTAACTATCATCCATCTTTCCTGGCTCTGATTGTTTTTGTTTTTTTTCCCAGGCATGGTTACATTACATCAGGTGCACTAGGAGGAGCCAGAGGAACCTGATTTTATCTGTCTCATGTACTAATGTCAGGATATAGTTAAAGTTTTAGCAAATATGACAAAATGTTTTTTATAGAGGTTAACTACTGCAGCTTTAAGAAAGCTGCTGAAGCTAAATAGTTACCAAAAAAAAAGAGCAAAGGCGGATAAAGCACATGTTGTGCTTTCAAAGTACTTGAATACTTAAATAACATC
>NW_023340257.1:5787802-5792519 GCF_004916995.1 Morone saxatilis | reverse complement strand
ACAGTCCATACAAAGACCATCCATAAATCTGTCTTTGAGAGAATAATAATAATGAAGATCTGATCAGATGAGGAGTTGCAGTGTGACACACAGTAAGACAGACAATGACTGCAGGGCAGAGGATAACGGTGCAACCTGGGAATTATTTTTTTGACATGCCTGATCTTACTTACCTTCATTCCTATGAGACTGGTTTCCTTTAAGCAGCATGACAGTGATAAAGAGAGGTTAGAGTGTGTGTGTGTGTGTGTGCGCGCTTTTCCCTTTGACAGTACACTCTGTGGCTTATCCTGGTCTTACAAACGTACAGTGTGGAACTCTGATTAGCATGCTGTACTGCTACACACACACACACACACACACACACAAAGATGGTCACAGAGTAATATAAAAGGGGTGGTCAAGAAAGATATTGCAAATACAGCTTACACTGCAAAACATATTAATCTTGAATGAATATTTTAAAAAATGCCAGCAGGAATATTTCCACTTCTTCAAAGTTTAAATGACTTTTTCAGAGAATTTGTTGAACATTTTCTTGAGTTTACACAGGCAAAGCATATTCTGACTCTGAATCCTTTTCTATAAGAATTCCCACAACTTTTTGATTTGAGTTTTTAAAAACAAATGTTGTGCAGCCAAACGTTGGGCCTCTTGCAAGAACATGTCCCTGTTCTTATACTACACTAAAGATAGATTCAGCCAACAAGCGGTTTCAACTGCTGCTTTCTACAATGTGAATGCAATGTTCATGAGGAGGGCTTGTTTGAGATCATGGGCCTACTTATTTTGCTTCATTGGTGGGAAAGATTAATTCATAAAAACGTCGACTAGAAGTAAAGGGAGGAAGAATTTAACAT
Organism: Morone saxatilis; assembly: GCF_004916995.1. Taxonomy (NCBI): domain Eukaryota; kingdom Metazoa; phylum Chordata; class Actinopteri; family Moronidae; genus Morone; species Morone saxatilis. Next base: position 5,791,659 of record NW_023340257.1, on the reverse strand, counting down.
TGTAGCTTGAAGTCCTTCTGTCAGAAATCAGACAAATTTAGTAGTGCCAGTAGAAAACTAGAGGACCTGAAAAACTAAGTAAATATTTCTACAGCAGTCAGTGCCATGTTATCATAGACTCACATTATGACAGAAAAAATATTTTGGCATTACATTGATGTTAAAAAAAAATTGTGCTAAAGCAAAGTGATCCACCGCAAAAAGACGGACAAGAGAATATATCCCATCTTCACTCCGGTTCCGTAGTGTGGACCCCTCGTGGATTTTCTTTACCTTTTAAGTATGAGAGGACTGGTGAATGCATTGAGTTCTCTTAAATCACTGAGTGACACAGAATGTTTTGGGAATTTGGGGAATGTGTCTGAAATGATGTACAAGACACCTACAACATTGCTGTTGGATGGAATAAGGAGAAGCAGAAAAGTACAAAGATCCAAACATCATTGGCTTTGAATATTTCACTCAGTGAACGTCAATGAGAAGTTAAAACAAGCTGATATAAAATATACAGTATATCAATGGTACTCAAATGGGGGTACACCTACGGGTACTTTGGAGTACTGCAGGGGGTATGTGAGATATCACCCATGCGTAATTCCTAAAATAATTATACAATAAGTTCAATAAAAAAAATTTAATATAAGTTTAATAAACCACTGGGTGGGCACATTATTGAAAAAGTTTGAGACTCACTGCAGTATATGATATGATATTTTAAAAAGACAAAACGGTAAAAAATTATTTTAAGGGTTTAAAACATGTTCTGGAGACTGGATACTAAAATACATAGTTAGCTATAGTTATGTTAGAGTAGGGAGGAGAGGACATGGAATGTGGAGCATGCTGGGAATTATGATTGAATTACCTTAGTCCAGGGCTCCTTCAGGAAGCACGGGATTAAGAGACAAAGTTCAGATACTCAGGATCGATAAATAACACCTTTAATACTGTGTGTGCAGATTTTCAATCATTTTATCCATCTTCATGTACAAAGTCTGCAGTGTTTTAGGCTCAACTGACGCTTACAGATCTGATAAAAACATGTTTTATAGTTATATCTGATCCCGTGTCTGCCTTTTTCAAACAATGGTATTCTCCACGTGCGTGTCGAGTACTCATCCCTCTTTTGGTTTTTCTCTTCTTTTTTTCTTTTTTTAAAATGCAGCATGCCCTCTAAAAGCACGCTAAAACAAAAAGCTGGTTCTCACAGCCCACAGGTCTACATTAGCACACTGTACTTCAAACTCTGAAGAGAATGAGCTACTGCTGCAGAGGGACACTTCACAAACACCCTCAGCATTAATATGCAATAAAATGCAGCACAACACCCCAGAGGGAGGGGGGAGCGGGAGAGAGTAACATGGGGGTTACAGGGTAGACAATGACGATGATGACGATGATTACTGAAGAGAGAGATACAAATTTAGATCGACAGATGGAAATATTAAAAACCAGCATACTAAAAGAGGGAATAATGGAGGAGATGGAGCGACTGAATGTGTAGTGCCTGTCACAACATTTACAGTATGAGGTAAATGTCACCATACAGTTTACTGTGCTCTTCCTATTGAAAACAATCTATCACCCACAGACAAGCAGAAGCAGACTGAATATTCCAACCATTCATCTTCTATCTAGTATTTAAATGAATGTCAGATTTTTGCATGTTTCTCCACATTATCTCCAATACAAATAATGTCCGTCACATTTTCTCCAAGACAGGTATTTTTCAAAGGCTCAATTTTTTCATCCATCCTCTATATAGAGACACTGAGCTACTAAAAGCCACATCCAACAGGCTGGGAACTGTCTGTAACTGTATCTAAAATTCATTTTAATAACTGCTTCTATGTGTCGGTCTAGAGGGCAATGAACACTACGTATTTTATCATTTAATTTGGAGGACTTGCTGGGAATGCAGACTCTGAACCAAACCTTATCCTCCAACAAGAGTGCTGGACATCACTAGCAAATCCTTGCAGCCGGTTCTAAAATCTGGTAGAAAACACTTTAAAGCCCTGTGAGTTAAATGTTCAAACAATCACATATGGGTGTATTGTGCACGTGCCACAAACTTATTTGTCATATGTAGTATGTTTTTGTTTAAACATGGATGGCCAATCCAGTTGCTCCTCCAAATCACCTTTGCATTAAGATTTATTGTTTTAGTTTCAGGACACACTGTGGATGCAGTGTGGGGACCTTTGGGGGTTCTGGCACCAACCAGTCTCTGTCACACTGCCCTCTGTACTCTCTTCAAACCTTCCCATCTTCCCACCATTTCATCCCCCAAGAGAGGTTCTCACATCTTCAGAAAAGAGAGAGATGAGAGTCAAGATTTTCTCTCTGCCTTCCTCAAGCTCCGGGACTCCTGTCCCAACGGACAGAGAAGACGGGGAAGAAGAAAAAGGAGGAGATGATGAAGAAGAAAATTGTTTTGCTTTCCTTTTCCCCCTAACTCAATCTACATCTTTTCCATCCTTCTCTTCCTTTCCCCCTACTGAAATTTTCATATCCATTTCGCTGCATCTCTCTCTGGGCAAAGTTAGTTTTGAAGATGAAAAAGATCCAATTTGCTGACAAATAACAGACTGATTAAACATGTATGGGTTATTACTGGTTGTTGACTTTAAATGGGATGAATTCAATTGATTCCTCAGGAAAAAGGAGAAGAAATATGCATTTCTTGTCTGTGTGCACGGCTGCTTTTCCACATTTTTATCTGAACAAATGATAGAAGGACAAACAGACGGAGACTAATTAAAACATAAAAGCCTTTTTGTCAGGTGTTTAAATCTCCTGTTTTATTTTCTTTTGACTCTGAGGCATCAGCAGACCAGACCAAGACAGACAGATGTACTGCATAAAAAAATAAGCAGCATCAGAAAACATCAGTGCTGGAAATGAATTTCCTACAGTCATCTTCATTCTTATTAATTATCTCTGTTCTTTTTCCCTAACCTTCTCTGGAAAATTACCTGCTATCTTTCATTTTTCTTCTTTCAGCCATTTCCTCTCTAATTCCCCTCTCACTTCCCCTCACACACAGGGAAAAATATCAGCTTTTCCCCCCTCTCCACCCACTCTTCTTGGCCTCTAAAAACACCCCCTTAGCTTTGTTTTATTTCATCTCCTCTCCTTTTCTCTTACATGATCATTGTGTAAGCACTGCCTGAAGACAGAACCGGCTGCTTTTCTGATCTGCTTTTGATGATCAAGGAATTGATGCAAAATCACTTGAGCTGCTCTGAATTAAAGCGCCAACTTCCATCTGGCCTGCAACTTCACGGTTTCGGTTCAGCCACTCAGCACCAAACAGGCATAGTTAGAGACTATCTGGTGAACATAATGGAGTATTTAGCAGCTAAGGAGGCAGATACTTCCCTCAGGAGTTGGTAGAGACCAAAAGCAGAGCAAAAAGAGAGTGAACATTGGACATACAGTATTTACCAGAAACAGGACTCTAAATTATGTTGTTCCGTAACTACTGGATGTGTAAATAACTACTATGAAATCACCTTTAAAGACCAGTGTGTAGGATTTTGTGACATCTAGCAATGAAGTTGCAGATTGTAACCAACTGAGTATGTCTTGGCCTAGAACCTGCAAAAAGGCCCTATCTAAAGCGAGTGTTTGGTCTGTCCATTCCGGGCTACAGTAGAAACATGGCGGTTTGACCTAAGAGGACCTACTGTAGATAAAAACAGCTCATTCTAAGGCAACAAAAGTACATAAATTCTTATTTCCAGGTGATTATACAGTAATGAAAACCTATGAATATCATATTCCATTTCTGCCAATAGATCCTCCTAAATGTTACACACTGGACCCTTAAAAGTTGATGATGAATTTGTGTT
>NW_023340257.1:5787298-5787702 GCF_004916995.1 Morone saxatilis | reverse complement strand
TTCATCTTCAGAGTACTGGCTGTATGGAACAGAGACGAAGGTAAGGCGGACTTGTGCTCTAAGTCTAACTACTAGACTTAAGCCAAAAACTCTGTGAAAAAACACTGAAAAATAGTAAAGAGTCCTCGTCAGCAAAGTGTCATTAGGTTTAATGCCCCAAATGTTATTAAATAAAGTGATAAATAGTGGCTGGCAGTGTGCTGCTTTTTATTTGCTTCTTTACATTTCACACTCACACACTGTGCAAAAATGAAGCCATAATGTCCCGGAAACGGGTGCTACCATCGTGCACTAGTGATATTATTCAAAGCCAGAGTCAAAGGTAGCAGGAGTAAAAGGGTTTGGAGTTGCAGTATCAAGGTCCAGAATCAGTTCAGCTAAATCAGTCACCAACTGTTGCTACT
>NW_023340257.1:5785204-5787256 GCF_004916995.1 Morone saxatilis | reverse complement strand
CTACGCTGCTGCTGCGTCCACACAAACAGCTGGGCACCGTTGTCAATTAAGCCCTGAACCAATGTACTGAATCCATCTCCACACAGTTTCTAACAATCTGATGTCTCGGCATACAAACTTTGCAACTTACAGAGTTATAGTGTCCTTGTCCTACTGTTCTGGCAGTTTCAGAGTTGTGTTATTNNCTGTTAACTGGTGCAGCACCTGTGCTCTTGCTGCAGCTGTATGTTTCCTCAGAGAGGATGTGCGAGCTTGCGGCTTTCACAATAAAAGAAAATGGTGGCGGCTGATTAAATAGCCTGCACAGTCATTTTCATTTCATTAACTAACCCTAATACAATTTTGTTCTCACCTGGTGCCTGCCCACATTTAATTCCTTTTTACTCATAACTGTAGATTTATCTAAATATATTTTTTACTCGATAGACCGATCGTTTTTGCAGGGTACCCGAACCGGTGCAGGACTCTGTCGAGGTCCGGCCCATACACTACTGTAAATCATGACATGAAACACCCTTTCAATAGCAGGTGTACTGTGTTATATATCTGTCTTGTCAAGCTCACATAGAAAATTAAAGCAGAAAATTGGCCTTTTCCACTATGGATAGGTTGACATTTTGGCATAGCAGGAAACGCATATTGTAACTGCTAACATTATTGTTGGCTCCAATCCATATGAGTGTCCCAGTAAGCCATTACAGTCTGCAAATATTCAAAGTATCAGGGCTCTGCACCTGGAACACTTAAATGGAATGCAACCATCATTATGTTATTAATTATACCTGCTCTGCAGTATGTCAAAAATATGAAACTGGCTTATTGATCAGCAAAGGACGAAGGCACATGGGCTTGGTTAAAACATAAGGATAACTGTGGGTGGAGGCTAGGCGCATTTGTTTTTACTACAGCAGAAAACTCACCAGAATTTCCAGAAACAAATATTCTAACTCTCAGCCAATCAGAATGCTTCCTCTAGATTCACAGTGCCTTGTTGACCAAGGTTTTTGGCAACATTTTCTCTGTTTACAACACTGTGGCCTGGCTGTGTTAGGTTAGGACCTCCACAATAAGCTGAACTTGTTTACTTCTCACTTGTTACCTTCCATCAGGGACAGAATTTGAACCGCTGTACCACTTGTACAGTGCACTGCATCTGATTGCAGGACCATAGACCTCGTCTTGGACCTGTGGATGATTGTTTTGGACGAGGCTTGTTCTCCTTCCTAACTCTTGCTGTACTTTTGTCTTTTTCTCCAGAAACCATCACAGCCCTTTTTAAAACCCGTTTCCGGCTAGACTTCCCCTTTGACCTCCAAGAGCTTCCTGCCTTTGCCGTCATTGGGTGAGTCTTTTTCTCAATCAATTTCTAATTTCACAGATACATATAGGCATCCATTGGGAATATTATATTATTTCTCTTCAGAAAGTGTTAAAAAAAAAAATCTTTGTCAACAAAATGCCGGCACCAAGTCCATAGAAAGTTTAAATAAATTCAAACAGTGCTTCATTGTTTTTGCCCATCTGGTTGTTCTGACAGATATTCCCATTTGCTGTGACTGCAGCATAAATCCAGATATTATTCAGGAGCTGCACTCTCCATGTAGGTTGTGAAGGTGTTACTTCAGGGTAGCCTGCGTGAGTCACCTAACATGGATAATTCAGCCTGCAACAGTTGCTGGCGTACTGAGGCATGTCTTATTTTATGCTGCTGTAGCCTAAGGGCTCCTCCATGGCTGTGAATGAGACCACGGGCTCCTTGAAGATGGGAGGGGTGCTCTCCCTCCCACTCCTCCACCCTCTCTCTCTTAGATGAAAGCACATGCCTGTGCGTAACTCTGCACAGGCTCCCCACAGAAGAAAATCCCTCTCTTTTCTCCTTTCTCGTCTTTTCTTTTTTTGTGTCCAGAGGTGTGAACACCCACTACTGCATCAGTGACTTTCACGTACAGTACACTTAACACTGCCTCCAGAGAGAGGCAGAGTTGGCGCTTAGCCCCACTTTTACGCTGCGCTACAGTGTGTACGTGCACACTGACGTGTGTGTGTGTGTGT
>NW_023340257.1:5775146-5785098 GCF_004916995.1 Morone saxatilis | reverse complement strand
GCATTCATGTAGTTTCCATCTTCCCCCTGCCAATAGCTGTCAAGCGGGGAAAGTCGGTCAGTGTCTCAGTCAAGTAGGCCAGAAAGAGTTTGTTCTGTGCTACATGCTGCCAAGGGCATGTCTTTGAAGAGTCACACACTATTCTACTTACTGTTTACAGCTTCAGGCTGTAGGAGTGAGGAGGAGGCTGAAATTGAACCCGACTCCTGCATGCAGAAAACATGCACATTGGCACATACACTGTGTATGTGCCAATTAGGGATGTCACGAGAACCGATACTTTGGTACCAAGTCACTGCCATAACTGTGAAAACTTGGCGGTACTCATTTTTCTACAGTACTGTTGTTACTGGGGATGCAGTTCTTCCAAGGCAGCATATTCGCCTACAAATATTCTAGTCTGCTGTTAAAAGCCATAGGAAGCAGTGCAGCTGTACAGATGATTTTACTCGCAAAGCTTTAGTGCACAGTGCAGCTGCCATCAACTCCCCCCGCTGTCTCTTTCCACTTGCGGCTTAGGCTGAGCTCCTTCTCGGAGGCGAGACAGACAGCGGTTGAGGGTTGTATTTTCACAATACTTCACTGTACTGTGTTGTAATTTGTGTTGTGGTGGCAACAAATGCATTTTCAGCTTTAAAAAGAATTAAGCATTAAGGTGCTCTGTGGTGTTTTCTTACTGTGGTGTTGACCGTTTTCTTTTTTTTAATCATACAAAGCTACGTCCTTTCAGTCAGTGTTCTTCAGCATGTGTGTCCTTGAGGTTTAGCAAACACGTGGAATGCCTTTCCTTCCTCGTAAAACTTTTGTAAAGTAAAGAAACTTTTGAGTATTTTGAGGCCTGCATTGCTGGCAGATTGATATGCCACCAGCTGATCAGTGGAGCAGTGTGAAGCCATCAGCAGGAATCTGTATCTCATCACCTCTGTGGTTTTTATGTCTACGCATTTGTCCTCTCAGACAAGCCAGTAGAATATGAGATACAGTAACAACAAAACCAGCACCTGCTCATGAAAATATTGCTATACGATGCCACTAGTGAGCAAAAACTCCACAGAGAACCTTAAAGCGCAAGGTTGGAAAGGTCTATGTTTCTGTTACTGTCAACAAATCTCCTAAGAAGACCAAAACCAAGGTGTTAGTCCGTCTCTCAGTACCCTCCAGCTTCCCTGCGCTGTCTGTTGCTCTTATCCCAGAGCCCACTGGTTCCTAATGAAGACTTAAATGGGTCTCAAATATATAGTCAAATATAAATATATAATCCTTGTATCTCTCATGCAATCAGACTGTTAAATGTTCATGATGGTGATCCTGTTTTAGTCACGAATGACTGGGTGGGACGATAATAGCTGGATGGAGATTTTATTTTATTCTTTCACTGAATTTATCTTTTTTTCTTTTTTCTTATCTTATGTATTATGTACTGTATGTGCTATGCTTTATGTTCATGTCTGTGTTTTTTACCTGGCTGCGAGACAAATTTCACCTCATTTCACTTGAACAATCAAGTTAAAGTTGAAGATAGTTAATTGTAGTTTTCGGCACACTGCTCAAATAGGAGTAAGCAGTGCCTTTATTGGAGACTATTTCCAGCTGTGGATTAATACACATTTGGTTTGATTAGTATTTATGGCAGCAGGCTGGTGAATGTGGAATTGAGTCAAAATAAACTACAGTGAATGGGGACTAGTTTATTCATGACAATGAAGGAACATGTCTGCCAGTGCAACAGCGTGGCTTACTGATGTGTTTTTAATGGATTTTAAACAATGATGGAGCTCTATGGCACCAAGGAAGAAGATTTATCAGCCTTTGGATACACACACAGTTGTTAGTGGGATACATTCATTGTTGTTTTTTGTCTTTTTTTTATGGGATTTGTTGACAATAAGGAACATATATAATCTGCCTACATTGAGGCTCGGTAGTGAGTGTTGATTACTGGGCTGAAGTCACCAGAACTGATAGTTATGTTTCATATATTCAGGTCTTTTTAATTTGTTTCATATCCATTCAGATGATCTATGAGACAATAAGTCAGTTTATTGATTTGTCAACCAGCGGACATTTAATCAACAACACGTGACAAACTTTTATAGTAGTATAGTCTCTGAATTTTTAAATTGTTAATGGAATATCTTTGGGTTTTAAACTAAACAAACAGTGTAAACACATTACCATGGCCCTTTGGGAATTTTTGAAGAAGTTTCTTTCTTTTATAGATGAACAGTTAATTGATAGATTAAAAAGTGGTTCTCAACCTGGAGGTCCAGAGACCCCTAGGTGTTCCAGGGGGTCTGCAGAAAAAGATTTTATTTTCACTATTATTTCACTGACTAAAGGTTAGTCCAGTGAGATAATGTATAAGAATCACTATTCTGTTGATAGATTTCACACCCTGTCATTAATCTGCCAGGGATCCCTAAGACTATATCAAATGTGGGTCAGTGGCCCTTGGGGGTCCTAGACCATCAGAAAGGTTGAGATTTGCCCTAGGAGAAGCACCAGGCTGGTTGAGATGCCTTTTATCTGATCATACCCCTAAAATAGTACCCAAACCCTCATTCTGATTTTCAGCATTAACCCAAATTCTAGCCCTGAACCAGCCCACAGAGAGAGGACATGTGGTCCTTTTTAAGGGTACAACTACAAAGAACACAAAAAGGAACACATGCAGTGTTTTCCTCGGCTGCACAACGGGGACAAAGACTCCCTCATCATCCTGTTCATTATTTATTCAGATGTATTTGACAGAATTAATAATGCAGCAAGATACATTTATAAGCATTAGGTTGTCTGCATAGCTGTCTGAGTCTATTCTTTCTCTTCCTACCTTTATTTTCCTCTTACTGCCACGAAGAGGACTCCCACTGAGCTTTTAAATGCATGCTTATGTAAACCTCTTTTTTTGCTTTGACTCCCCCACACATCCCCTTTTGACTGTATGCTCTCTCTCTTAGCTGTTATTCCCTGTTCATTTTTCATCTTTAGTATGTTTCTCCTTTAAATGTGTTTTTGTTTTTCTCTGTTGTTATTTTCCTCGTCTGTATCTACGGTGCAGAAAAAATCCTCCCCCCAGGATTTGTTGATTTTCTCTTTTTCCTCCCTTCCCATCAGATTTGTACATATTTCTCATACATTATGTGGATTGGGGCAACTGTAAATATGATTAAACTGCATTACATTTACGCCTATGCCTGACATCCGCCTCCACTGTAGTGTATGGTAGTGAAGACTCATTACTTTTACAGCGCTTTTATTGTGGCCAAATGCACCGGGGACGACCTATGGAGTTGGTTTGAGAGAAAAATGTTATGATTGTGCTTTGGTTTGTTTCAGCTTGGATTCATTTGTTCCATCCAGTTTAAATTTGATTACCCAGAATGCATTTTTATGCCAAGTAGAAAAATGCCCGTCTCTCCCTGTGTGTCTCCGCAGTATCGCCAGTGGTTTTGGTGGGGCTTTGTTTGTCTACCTGAACAGACTGATTGTGCAGTTCATCAGGAAACAGAAGGCCATCAACAAATTCCTCATGAAAAAGTAAGTTCTACCAGTTGTGGAAAGTAACTAAGTACATCTTATACCGACAAGTTAACTGATAATTTTACAAGCTGTAGTTCACTCCCAACATCAGTTGGATAATTTAATATCCATCTGTCCTAACCCAATCTAACTGACATCATCATTAACTGAAGTTCACCAAAAAAACTTCACAAACATGCTTTGCCTTTCGTAGAACATAAATCCATTTAAAGCTTTGCATAAGAATTCAAAATAAATTCTCGACTGATAATTAATTGGCAACAATTGAATTTTTTATTAGGAATATTCCCATTGAGATTTTAAATCTCTTTTACAGTGGATTCCTGGCCAAGACAGCAGCACAAAGTTTCAGATAAAAGAAAAACAATAAACTAAACAGTAAAACATTAAGACAAACAGCATAAAAAAAATCTACTTAATGAGGTTTTTGTAATCTTCCATGCTTCTAAAATCTAGTTTAAAGTGAAAGTGCTTTTAAAGGTTTTACTATTAATATCAATTTCCCATTATCAACCAATGATCTATCTGCCCTGACATATATAATTAAAATGCTGCTTACACAGTTATGCATCAGTAATGATAATTTAGTAATATAATAATGTCTGGAAAGGTGGCTATTCTGCTATTCTTTTACTTTTGCTATTTTAAGTAAATTGTTCTGAAATTAATCCTGTTTATTTACTTAATTCGTCTTTTTACATTGACGTGTTGGTACTTTTACTTTAAAACATCCAAATATTTGTGCCAGCTTTACTTTGCCATTCCAGCCTATTGTGATTGAATGCATAATTTCAGCCTTAATGTAGATTAAGGCACATTAAGAACAATTCCCCATCACTTGATATGAATGTGACGGGGAGTCATATAGGATGTGATAGGATGTGTATTGCTTCATTGGTGAGTTGTTGATGTGGCTGTCTACACTGAGTGAGTCTATCCCGAACATCCTCTGAGATCATTGTTAGTGAATTACTTACTGTAAAAACTAGAGCTGAAATGATCAACAAGATTTTTGATTACAACATTTGATTACAATTTGATGACAAGCAAAACTTGTTTAAAAAATACCAAACAATCTATGCTTCCAGCTTCTCAAACGAGAGGATTCACTGTTTTTTTTATCATATATGTAAAGTGAATATGTTTGGGTTTTTGACTCAACAAAGCAAGACATCTGAAGACGTCAGCTTGAGTCTAGAAAGCTGTGACTGGCATTTAGTTCATTATTTATTGACATTTTATACACTAAATAATTGATTGGAAAATAAATCTGCTATTAGTTGCAGCCCCAGTAAAAACAAACCTAAACCTGGTGATCACCTGCACCTTCACATGGAAGCTTTAGAGGTTATTGAGGGTTTGGTGATGCTCATAACAAACACATAGCATGCCTTATAGTGGGAATATACAGCAACACCAGTGTTTTCCATTAGTCTGAACCCTTGCCGCAGTGACATTAATAATGAAAGCATTAATGACTGTTGTGTTAATTCACTTATTTACTGTACCCCCTCTGATTGGGCTTTAGATTATTTAATATATTGATGTTAACTCAAGCAAAACATGCCTTTTTCCAATGAGCCTATTTATTGTGCCCAATACTGATTGTTTTTGTGTTTTCCTAGCTTTAATACACTCTCTGTCTGCCCTCTCCATTTTTCTCTCTCTCTCTCTCTCTCTCTCTCTCTCTCTCCCTCCCTCAGACGTCTGCTGTACCCTGCACTGGTCACTTTACTTGTTTCCACACTAACATTTCCCCCTGGATTTGGACAGTTTATGGCTGGCAAGGTAGGTTCTGTACTCCCACTCAACACATGCTATTATTTTTTATACAAGCTGCACAGTGGCCATTGCTGTAATTCAAAAATGTGGGGGGAAAAAAGCCTGTGGCATTACCTGTCGACCTAATTTATCTGTAATGTATTCGGTCTGCAGCAGCACAAACTCTGAAATGAACACATCAAATTAATGTGTATTTAAGCTTGATTTATATTTCCTTCATAATATATTGTTGTGCTCTTCATGCAGCTGCACAGAGCAGCTGTGTAATGAACCATTTTAGATCATTCTATTGTTTCTTAACAGCGTGATTAGCATTCATGTTTGTGTGTGATTGTTTATTAATACTCATAACACTGGTTAAAATGTGCTTTTGTGTGTATCATCTGTGTACACTGGAGACTTGGGTGAGCATACTGTCCTTTTGCTCCTGGGGTGACTCATAAGAGCGTGTGTGTGTTCCCTCCAATTTCACCCCCTTCATCCGTCTAATTATCAGAATTAGAAATGGAATATTCTGTGCATCCTCAAGCCTTATACACACACACATACACACAGCAAACACACGCAGGACACACAGATACACACACACACACACACACACACGCTGTTTCTCAGTTTTGGTTCCTAATGAGAGGGTGAGTCAGGCTTTTGAAAGCTCAAAATCTGCCTACACTGGCCCACTCCTCTTAAAGCCCTTCGCTGGAGAGCTCACTCAAAATTCTGTATCTTAAATCCCCCTGTCTTGCTCTCATTCTCCTCTGTCATCATTTCTTTGGCAGTGTGCGCTATCATCACCACCAGTGTCTCCAGCTATCCTGGCTTTAAAACGACTATAGATGAATTTGTCTTCCCGCCTGCTATCTGAAATCTCCAGTGACATCTTTTAACACACATTCAGCACCCATTCTGGCCTGCTATATAAACTTTGCATTTGTGGTACTTTTTATTTCCAAGTAGTAGTGTTTACATTTACATCTCAGGCCGGATGCACGGAAGGCTTGTGAATCTCTGACATAAAGTAAAATTTTTGAGTTTTCTCAAAAAGTCTTCCAGAGAATCTGTCAGAAGAGCAAAATTGACTGTGTATCAACAGGCATGCAGAAAAACAAAACCACCAGCTTTCTCCTGGATAGAGAGGAGCACAGGGTCTACCAATATTTTGAAGCACCTTGTTGAACATGCAGTATTTTCATATGAATCTGAAATAATTACCGGCCATTAGGCAGCTCTAATGCCTGTTGTATTAAAGTATTATACAACAGATTCTCAGTGGAAATTCTGCCATTGGCCAAAGCAAGCGTAATACAGTTACAGGAACAGGGCCAATGTCACATTTACTGAATCAATGAATTGATTCAGTGCATTCACATAAATCCTTAAAGATATAATATGTAACATTACTGCATTAACATGTCTAAAAACAACTGTGATCTGTTAAATATTATGTTAAGGTGTGTACTCGCATTATCCCAAATGTTGCCAACAATGATCAAACACAAAGATATCTGTAATTTTATTCGGGTAACGGTGTGTTTCATTTGGTCGGCTGTTGGTCTAACTCCCGGTGAAACATTGGTAACACAAGGGAGTGAGGAAGGAAGTCGCCAAACTAGCTAACTAGCCACTCATCCGTAAACATGATTTCTGCTGAGTCAGATTTGCATCAACCATGGCTGTTGTTTAACAATGACGACTCCCATGATCCGACACTGCTTCACGACATCATCAAAGTCCGTCTTATATTATCGTTTTAATTGAGAGACCCCTAGTGGCAGAAAAAGTAAAAGAGAAGAAAAATGCTACAACACGCCCACCCATGTTTGCATATGTTGATGATGTCACTTCCTGTGGCCTATAGCTGACCCAGAAGGAGTCTCTGGTGACGTTACTGGACAACCGGACGTGGGCCAAACAGGGCATCGCTGAGGAGTTTGACTACATCGGACACTCTCAGGCCTGGAAACACCCACAGGTCAACGTCTTCGTCACCCTGGTCCTCTTTATTGTCATGAAGGTAGGAGAAAAACACCTGTGGAAAGGTTTATTTATAACTTATGTCAGTAAATGAATACAACATATTCTATTCATCACCCAGCAGTCATTTTTTAATCTTCATATCTTCCCTCTAGTTACTCTACCTCTCTATTTCCACCTCAACCCATCCTTCACTTCCCTTCTGTATGTAAAACCCACACATACAACATGCTGCTGCTGACTATAGTGCCATTGAAGACAAAGGAAGGTCATGAGGAGAGTGTGAATTGAGCATGAACGTATTATAGATAGGAGGGTTTTGCCCTTTTTATTCAATACTGGACCTGTGCTAATGGGAAAGTATTGGAACAGAGCCCATCTCCTCTTGCTGGTAAAGAACAAAGGGAGACTGTGTTAAAAAAAAATGTTGGAAATTGGCCCATCTCCCCCTCAATGTGTTACAAAGTTATGTTCCAAGGAGGCCATTTAAAGTTTCGTTCCACTTTGATGCGATATCGCTGAGTGAATGAGCTGATGGGATATTAGTATAAAAATATATAAGGACAGAGCATATCTTTATACCTCAGTGTTACACTTAATGCTGCCACTGCCATTGTGAATAATGACTGGGTTCAGCCTACATACAGTATGGCTTAATGTGGACACTATTATGTGATTAACAGTAGGTACTGAAACTCACCTCTATGTCCAAAGTAAGGCTAGGGCAGTTCTACCTAATTTTTTTCAAATCTGAAGCTAACACATCTTGTACCGAACCTTTTATCTGTCCTCACTCTTTATTATTCAAAAACCAGTCCAAAATGCAGCCGCCAGACTTTACCCGGAACCAGCCGTCGGTTCCATATTACTCCTTGCAGCCGTTCATTTTAAGCCACCGCTGGCAGTCAGAATAACAAAAATATCACCAGCAGCATTGTTTGTGAAAGAATAGACACATTTATTAAATATTATAAACACAATAATTCTACAGCATTTGGAACAAGCAGTAAAGAACTTAAGCTACACCTCCTTATTTCAATACATATGTAGTCAACATTTCATATCTTCTGCGGCTCATCTGATTCCTTCTTAACCAAAAAAAAAAGCTGATACAGATCTTAGAGTTTTAGATATTTATGGGTTATAAAGCTAAACCTAATTACAGCTGATAGGATTCAGATTTAATAAAATGCTTTTTGTGGTAGTTTTTTATTTTTTATGAATTGAGAGTAATATTACTGGATCATTGCACATTGACTTTCACTTGCATAAGGCTAAGATCTAAAGAGGAACTAAGCTTAGCTCTCCTTGAAGGTGAAAAGCATGAATATATTCACACAAAAATACACTATATTGTCTGTCTATTGTCTCTAAATCCAACGTTTCTCAGAAAATGTACTTTTCAGGGATGTTTAGAACATTTTGTGTGTGCAATTTAAGAGCAAAGCCACTGTTGACGAGCGTTAAGGTTGATGATGCAATGAAGGTGAGGCAAGGAGACAGCACAGAGTCAGAGTAATAACAACACTGAGAGAAAAAATAGTAGCTCAAGGTGCAACACACAAGATCTGTTGCAGTTAGAACTGGGTCTGTTTTTCCAACTTAGTGGTGTCTCTTTTGGATGTGATACAGTGCTGACTGACACAGATAGACAGGTGTATAGCAGCCACTTCGCTTTGGTTTCAGTGTTGCAAGGTCTTAGAGCATCCCACAGGGTTAATCACACAGCTCATTGGTGACAGGTGCAAAGGCAAAAACAAAGCACACACAAGAGCGCATACCTGCAGGCCTACATTCACGCTGTTAAATCCTCTGACACCATTATTTTAATAACTAAGCATGTTAAAAAAATGATGGAAATGGAAATTTGAGGTCAGTCAGACAGCAAAATACATCCATGTAAATATGTATCTTTGGATCCCAGCTGAGGGGAAAGTAGAAAAAAACAATCCTTGTAATATAAAGTATTGGAACCATGCCACTGCACTTTGGCCTCAGTGAAAAAACAAGCTGAACATTTACTATATATATTCATTTTTCTTTTATGAGAGAAAAAGTCTCTCTTCTGGTCTCAGTAACGAGAAGAGGCCAAACAGAAGTTTGGGAGCCCAGATGAACTGTGTGCCAGCTTGCCTGCTACTGTTACAGCTGCTGTGTAAGTGCTGCTGGAGGAGAGTGCTGCTTGTGTTGTGATTAGATTGGCTTTTTATGTCACCTTTATTTATTTGGGTTGCTCTGTTCAGCTGAAATGAAATGTCCTCTTTGAATACAAAAAAACAGAGGTTGTAAATTTCCCCTCACTGCATCAAGAGCGTGTGTGTGTGTGTGTGTTGTGTGTGTGTGTGGCTGTTGCTGTGAACTTCTACAACAACTAAAGCACAACAGAGCCCTGCAGAAGTGGGAGTAGGTGCAGAATAGAATGGAAACTGGGTTATGTGAGTTGTATGTTGTGTGTGTGTGTGGAGGTGAGTACATGGGCAGTTAGCTGCAGTAGAGAAAGCATTTTGACATCTGTTTTTCTCAACTATAGCAAGATAAGTTTTTTTTCCAAAAAGGTAAAAAGTTGGTAATGAAAGGACCATAAACACATTTGTAAAACCAAGACTATGTAACTTTTTAAAGACTAAACACTTTCTTCCTCTTACAAATGAAAAGA
>NW_023340257.1:5767423-5775046 GCF_004916995.1 Morone saxatilis | reverse complement strand
GTGTGTGTGTGTGTCTCAGCCTGAGTGAGTCCTCTGTTATCTGCCAGTATGTGAGTGTGTGTGTCAGGGTGACAGAGAGCTGGCGGGACTGTAATTGGAGTGGGAATAGAAGAAGGGCCCCTGAGGGTCCCCTGAGGCCCCCAGGCGATACTGTCCTCTGAATGTGACACGCACACAAGCATAGAGGTGTTCCCAGATGACTGACAAATTAAAGTATAAATGTCCTGGTACTGCGTCATAACTGATACCCTTGACCGGAGTATCCTTCACTTCTCCATTCACTCATGTTCTGCTGTTGTTGTTTTCTGTCTTTTACTCCTCTTTATCTTCCTGTTCACCTTAGTCACTTTATAGGCTATTGTTAAAATGTTAGTCTGATCAACAACAATAAATCAAGATGAATTGAGACCCTCGGGCAAGACGTGCAGTTCACTGCGCCGGCTTTAACTGATGAGTTTTAGAAGTCTAATGTTCATATATTTGTATGGAAATAACTAATAGATTACTTTTTTGTTCCAGTTTACTGTTAGCTAAACCCATGGGACACATGGAGCTCTGCTTAGAGTATTTGCTTATTTGAAGAGTTTGGATGGTGGCCTTTCCAAAACCAAACATACATGGACAAAAGTATAGCCCAAGGAATGGATTAAACACTGCATTTGTCTGCTTTAATATAAGCTAAACGTTAGCATGTCTGGCTAATTAGGTCACTACCTATAGTACGGAGCATTATTTCAAAGACCAAGGAACATTTCATACTTTCTGGGGTAACCTATAACCCCACATACCCCTGTTATAACATCCACTGGGTGAAAGCCAGTCTTGGATGGTCCTTTATTAGTGTATGCTAACATACACTAACGCTGCTTTTTTCTTTTCTTTATTGATTTGAGAATCAAGATAGCATTACATTTGCCAAACACATTACTTCGTCCTCATGCAAAAATGAAGGACCGAGCATAAATCTATCATCCATTTTGCTTGTATTGCCAATTATGTAAGCTGAGCAGGTAGTCATTCTCAACTGTTTTGTTAGAATAAAGTATGGTTTTACTAGAAATTATAAATCTGCTTTGTTCTGAAGGACCTATTGTTTAAAAAAACACTAAAAATTTTGATAGTAATTTTGCCACCATTATTGTTGTGAACTACAGTAATACAGACAGTAATAAATGGAGTGGGACTTGGGAAATGGACAAGCATCTCCAGCCTCTGGCCTAATAGCCATTTAAACATGTTCATGCATCCTTTAGTAAAATCTGATGAAATTAAAGTTAAAGATTTCCCATAGGTAATCAGTGTAGTATTGATCAATTATATGATAAATTTGCAATTAATCTGACTGCACTGTATCTATTGGTTATCGGTTTGCTTTAATGAAAGGCCAATATTAACCTGAACTAAACCTACAGCTCTAGGTCTGCCACTATGTTTCTTCCTTAAGCGTTAGAGCAGGAGCAGGTGCTCTAGTTAAGTACTTCAGCAGCTCATGTCTTTACATATTAAAATTATAACCTCAAGTGTACAGCCCCGCAGAAATTGCGTTGACAGATACATTTATTTAGCTGAACAAATTATACAGAAAAACCACAATGCCAAGGTTATTTTGTGTAGTTCCTGTCGGTCTTTCGTGGAGGCTTAATCAGTTTCCTCTTCTGTGTTTGAAACTTTCAAGAGTCAGAAGTAGCACATTCTTAACATCCGTCTTTGTCTTATTTTCGTCTTATTCCCAATAAATTCATGTTTGTCTGTTTTGTTTTTTTTATTTGGTTTTGTGAGTGGATGGTATAAGTCAGGGAAGCAGTTTTTTAACTCACCTTTCTTGTCTATAGGTCAAAACAACCCCAATGACAAGTCCAAGAACAGTCACGTAATATGGTCTGGTCAAATTTAAGCAATTTAAATAAGTTCAGGTTATGGTCATGGTTAATGGGAAATAATAGGAGACAGGACAATTGTAGGCCCCATCACTCACTGTGACCTCAACAATGTTACGCTACTTCCTAACTACAACAAGATCACAATAATTATTTTCATGAACCACAATGCTGGTTGGTCATTTTAAGTGTTAGAACAAACTACCATTGTTTGACGTCTTCAACAGCAAGCTGGCCATTTTTTGGAGGATACCAACCGTGATCTGTACACCATATGCTGTATACCGTCACCACCCATCTAACAAGCTTGTCTCAACTCTCTTAACTCAACTTCATTTGCAGCATGGTCGGTAAACACAACCAAGAACGACATTTTTTTATCATGGGATTACTTCTCATTCCTTCCCAACATGGAAACTATACAAGGGAGATTATCTAGCGAATACTAGCTTGCAAGCTGTTGCTAATGTAAGCATAGTTTTACTGATACACAACTTTATGGTGTATGTCTGCACTCTCTCTATCTCTCTCTGTGTGAATGTGCGTTAGCTGTCAGATCCCACCCATGTTGTTATGCTGAACATTCTCACCGACAGTCAGGGCACAAAATAAGCCCCTGCAACCAGCTAAATGCCTGTAGAATAGCTCTATCACATGAACTTTATACATTTATGATGAAGAACGATTGATGGGTGACAAATGACTGGTGACAGTCACAAGCAATGACAGCTACTTACCTTACCATCTCCCAAAAATGGTGGTGGTGCCCCAGAATGCTCCGTGATTCCCATTCCTTATTAGCCTATTTTACAGTTACTTTATGAGTAGCAGCTTTATCCTTAATCATTCTGACAGCGTCATCATTATCTGCTGGTGGGCTCAGCAGGATCTTTAGTGAGTATCATGGAGATAATGGGCTTCATGTGAGAACCACCTGTACGAAACAGATTGAGGCTCATACTAGTGATTTACTGTAGGAGAATTAGTCTCTTTCAATAATTGTCCTGCTTTCAGAATGTTTCTCTAATTAAATTCATGAGATATCCAGGCCGGTTGCCGGTTGTCTGCCTCAGGGGAAAAACACTAGTTTAACTAATACATTTAGAGTTTGAATTTGACATAATCTCAAAAATCTGAATAAAACTAACATTCTGCTTACCCAATCAGTGTGATGTCTATCTTGGAACCACAAAGATATTTTTCTTATTGTAATTTAATCAGCATGAGAATTCTGTAAAGTGTATACAATTATGTAGTTGCAAGGATTCTCTCACTCCAACAGCTGGCTGAAGGTCTATGTAAATTGGTGCCCAGGTAAAGATCGTCTGTTATAACATTTCCATGTTATAACAGAGGATGTTAAAATGGAATGTGTATTCTGTCTGTGATTTTCACCTTGACTTGACCACCTCCCATTGAAGTCATTGATTGCTTTGCTTCATTAAGAGCCTTTGTTTCCTGTCACAGCTCGGCAATGACAGAGCTGACAGCTGTAGTAATAATTCCTCATTTGTTGGGTTCCCTAATATGACCACAGACTACTGATTTCCGACAGCAGTGCTTCAAGCTCTGTCGTGTGTTTTTTTTTTTTTTTTTTTTTTACTCATGGGTGACATTTTGTGAACAAGACTTGGAAATGGAAAATGGAGCAAAACAGATATTTAGCAATTAGGAGTGTTGACTATGCCACTGATCAAATCTCACCAACACATCCTTCATGCCATGCCTTCATCAAGAGTAATTTAAGACAATTTTGTCCCGATATTTTCCTTAATAAGACAATTAAGCCACATGAAAATTGTGCAGGTTTTTGAGAAAAATATTTTATCCAAAGATTTGGACTTGATCAGAACTCATGCCCAAGAGACGTTTAAATCCTACTAGAAAAAGGCAGCTCCTAGTATTTTTGTCAAGCAAACTTCGTACTAATGTCTACTTATGAAATCTGACTCGTATATATATTGACTGAATTTAATATCTTCTAAAATAGTTTAGCCCTGAAGCAACTCTATGACTTATAATTCTCATTAAAGCCACCGTCAAAATTCATGTGCTTCATTAAGTAATCTTTAATTGGATTTTAATGTTGAAGGTTTTCATGTAAAGAGGTTTTCTTCTTCACTTCATTCACTTTTTTTTAAGCACTTTCAGGGTTCCAGCCCTGTCAAGTATTTGCTTGCTTTTCTTACCTTAAAGCTTCGACTTCCACTGACGGTTTATCGAAGTCAGTTTGAGGTCAGAGATCCTCATAAATTTTGATGGTCCTGCACTACCTCAGTGAGATGTACACTTAGTAGATTAGATTAGATTACATTAGATTAGATGAAACATTAATGATTTCTCAGGAGTTATTGCTGCTGCAATGAATTGGATGTAGCAATAGCTAGGGGGACATAAATAGCAATAGAGCAAATAAAGGCTATATAGGAATATGTCCAGAAATGCTAATGTCTCTCGTCAAAAACAACCAACTCTCAATTACACTGTCACACCATGTCAGTTTGAAAAGTGCTCTAGGAATCAGACATGAAAGCTATCCATCTGATTTGGTCCCTTTTATATGGTAACTGTGTTGTACACTCTGGTTGCAAGGCCTTGTGAACTCTTGAACACTTGTTGGTTATATACTATCTATTATACATAACAGCAAAGATCTCATTGCAGTTTCATCAATATCTAAGCTAGTTGATAACACTACATGGAAACATTTTACAGCCTTTGAATTAAAGCTTATACACCAAGTATTAAGTAAGTATTAGTACTATGAAGCTTTATTGGAGCTAAATAATAAGTTAAAATCTATGATTTGGGTAAACAGGTTTCAGATCACTACATACAATACAAAGGGAGGACATTAGTAAAACCTTCAAAAAGTGTTGATTTTATGTGTGAACAATGGGGGGATGGGTTCAACTTCATGTCTTCCAGAAGTTGTAGGTGGCTTCTCCCAGGGTTAGGGTTCGTCCTTACGCCCAGGCTCGTATGTAAACCATTTCTTAACAAGGTCCTGGAAGGAGCGGAATCAAGAGCAATGTTTTATTTCCCAAGCACATTTTCAACACAGCTACAGTATGCTGTATAAAAGTGAATAAAACTGCACATTTTAATGCCCTTACGTCACATAATGTGTGGTGGAAAGTTTTTTGTTTTTTTTTGTCAATTTGGTTTTGTAAATCAATGGAAGCATATTTTCTGGCAGAGTAAAAGCATGAAGTCAAGGAGAATTGACAAGGCTCCAGAGGCAGTGCATTAACATTCAAAGGAGACTCTCCAGAAATGTCACATATACTGTATGTGGTTTCATATATGCATATGATGCACAGCATGATGTTCAATTATTTTCTATATAGCCCACACTAACAAACAGAGATCAATGCTGTTCAGTTCTTAAATGAGTATATCTCTATCTTTTGGTTGAGATTTCTGGTGTTGGCCTTGGAAATGTTCTAGCCCAGTTCTGTATAGGGAATAATAATAACAAATATTATTTTACTTATCTGATGGTTGTAGTCACGGTTGTTAAGATTTTATACATAAAATGTGATCAGTTTATGAGATGCCTTGTTACAGAACTGCCTATCTGTATATAAAGTAGTTGAAATTAGTTCCACCTTGACTATTGACTATTATATGTTAATGTTAATGTGTTAATAATAATAAAATAGCATAACATAATATCTACAGTATATAATATAACATCCTGAAAGGGCTAATACTTTTACTTTTGCTACTTATGTCAAAAGTATATTTTGCTGGTAATACTTTTGCAGTTTATTTGTAATGAAGTATTTTTACAGTGTGTTAAAACACATAAGGACTCACATTTCCAGCCAGAGGCCATCATGTCTTTAGTGGCTATTAGTCCATCTCCATTGCAACCCCGAGCCACCTGGAGGAGGACCCAGGGGCAACTGTAACTTTGCACATAGTGATCATAGCAGCGTGGTTGCCATGGTTAAAGCGCCTGTCCTATGAGAACGGAGACGAAACTGCAGCCAGCATCCTGTCACACTCACCTGTGTGCGAGCGTGTGTGTGTAGGTGTGTGTGTGTAGGTGTGTGTGTGTAGGTGTGTGTGCAGGTGTGTGTTTGGGTGTGTGTGTGTGTGTGTGTGTGACCTTGTCATTTAGGGTAAACGAGCAGCTGGTTCAGATTACACTGTCATCTACATACAGTGGCACTGCTGGAGATGTATCTGTAAGTGTCCTTTCCTTCATTCACTCTGTGTTGGCTGAGATTCCCTCTAAACTGGCTCAATCTAAAAAGGCATTTTATTTCTGAAAAAGTTTTCAATTACTGTCCATCCACACTAAAATGCATTAACAATAAAATAGAGACATCTTGTCTTGTGGCCTATTATTTTATACCTCCATTACATATTATGATCGACTGTACTGTAGAGGCTTAGTGTGGTTGCAAGGGAATTTTCAGGTTTAGCCGACTCAGTGTGGACGTACAGTCACTCTGTAATATGATTGGGGTAAAGAATATAACGCATACATTTAAAACAAAACAAAATCAGATTACTTAGTTTGTATTTGTGAGTCATTTTCTGTTTGCTACCTCAATGTATTTTGTATTTGATTCATTTTAACAGTCTCAAATCAGTGACTGCTGAGTCATTCTTAACGAGACAAATAAAATGATATTTTAACAGTATTTCCTTATGATGGAATGCATTAGTATACATATATATATATATAGTATATGAGCAATTATTACTTTTGGGAGTGCAGCTTCACTCAAATAATATATTATGTTGGCAGTTTTTGTTATATATTAGAAACACATTTGAAAAAGTTTGCTATATTTTTATGACCAGTTGTCACACAGGTAATGTCTCAACAGCGCTATAAAATGATATATGTGCACATTTTTATGAGCTGAACGTTATTACACACAGTTATGATCTACTGTACTGTAGAGGATGACGGCTAGTTTCACTTACTGTGGGTTTCATCGCTAACTAAATTTACAACCAATACCAATCAATACTATTTAGACAGACACACACACACCACACCACACACACACACACACACACACACACCGACACACACCACCACAACACACACACGACACACACACACAGACAGACACTCCTCAGAGTTCATGGCCTCTGTAATAAAGTTAAGCCTATGTTATGAGTCCCCAGATCCTTTAAACCTTTCTAGCTCTTATTAAGGTTTTACTGGCTGGAGAGGAAGAGATGGAAGAGGAAGGCAATCTAAGAGAAGCCTAAAAAATGATTCCCATGACTGTCTCATTTTCCCATCAGGCCTTTCCTTTTGTATTCAACTTGTTGTGCGTCTGTTACTCTCTGGCTCCTGGCCACGTTCAGCTCTGATTCTCGTCACCGAGTCTGTGTCACGGCGTGTGCGTGGGTGTGTGTGAACACCTACGCACGTATGTGTGTAGTGCAGGGTGTGAAAGCGGCGGCAGTGTAGGGTTACAGAAGGAGATCCATTACTTTGCCATGGCAGCCGGCCTTAATTACAGCTAACTATAGACAGAGCGGAGAGAGCGGAGGGAGCGGAGAAGAAGAGGGAGAGAACGGGAGGGATGGAGAGAGACGGAGCAATGAGTGTAATTAAAAAGTCTATTTGAAACCATGAGATTATTACAGCAATGAAGTTTGTGTAATGGCTTGTACAATACTCAGATTCATACTTCTTATTTAATGCATGCAAACACTGAATGTCACACATTCTCAACTTTGTGTCCCTTTGCTGGGACCACCCGAAAGT
>NW_023340257.1:5763624-5767389 GCF_004916995.1 Morone saxatilis | reverse complement strand
GTGTGTGTGTGTGTGTATAAATAGTATTGAATAGTATTGGCCTTAATAGTTTAAGTTTGGAGCACAGGGTGGAAATAAAAAAAAAAACTTTTGAATTAAAATAAAAGTAGTATATAATGCTGTCTGTGTGTTTGTGCATGACTGTATCAGGTTTGGGTATGTATTCTGTATGTAGAATAGTTTTACAAAAACATTTTGGGATTATGCATATTGACTTTGTTGCAGAGACGTGAGAAGTCGATACCACTTTCAAGTTAGCTGGTTAGCTTAGCATAAAGACAGGAAGCAAGGGAAGACCGCTGGCCTGGACTTTCTGCTGGTTGTGTCACAGGGGATGACAAGACAGTTCGACCTGCTCCAAGCCAAGAAACACATAACCCTTTAGAACCACTATGTGTCATTTTTTCACAACCACACTCATCAGTGTATAGTGAAACCCTGTTTTTCAGTATTAAGTGTCTCTTTAGATTGCCTTCAAATTGTACTTTTTTACTTAACATTAGTTGGCTGGCAGATGAAGTAAACACAAAGTAACAACAAAACTGCAGTTCCTTCACAGCAGAAATAAACATATTTACAGCCTGGTATCAAAACTGTGTCTATAGCTAAATTCCCTGTTCATGACAACTACATAGGGGGTGTTTTAAGTTCTATATAACTGAAATTGTTCAAATTATATTAAGTCTTAAAGCATGGCCACTTTGAGTAACAGGTGGGTGCTGTGGGAGTCAGGACTGCCAAGATGGCAATGGCCAGAACCGACCACACAGAGCTTTACAACGGCTCTACAGACACATCTGGGTGGCCGGAAATTACATCCATTTTTAATCATGCAGCCTATGGCATTCAGCTTAATTTGCACTAACTGCAATGAACTTGCATCCATTCAAGATCATTAGTGTCTTACATTGACTTTATGTTCTGTTGAACACACTGTAAGACCCTGATCACGTACTAAAAACGTACTTGGTGTTGTCCACCCTCAATGTCAAGGATATAGTGATTGGTCTAATATTTACCATAGAATTGATCAATATTCCACAGGCTGTGCAGAGCTTCAATTAGATTTTAATGAGACAACTAATCTAAAATCAAATGAGTCCACACTTTTATGCATGAGCCTTAGTTTTGATCATTATAGTTTTAATACTGTTTGAAGTATCAGTGCAACTTTTTTCTTCCCAAAAGCTTTTTAGGACTCATATCTTTGAACTCTGCTTAAATCTAGGTACACACACGCACAAATGCACACACACCTGACGTTAATCCTCACACATTGTCAGTGGTGACATTTCCCTTTTTGTTTGTCTTTCCTAATTAGCAGTCTCTTCCGCTTGCCTGGCACAGTGTCGGCCAATCGGCGGCGCCCGCTCATTACCTAGGGTTCATTTCAGGGTCTTTGTCAAATGAGGAGTGAAAGTGACAGCTCAATCTAACCTCAGCAATAAGCTCCGCATGGCCACCTCCTCACTGCTGGTGAAGGATTCAACTTGGCTATCATCTAGGGGCACACAGGATGGTACTCTGAAGCTAATTGAAATGCCACCCTGTTCCTTCTTTTTATGTCTTCTTTCTTTATCTCCCTCTTTTTTCTCTCTTAGTTCTGGATGTCTGCCCTGGCCACCACCATCCCAGTGCCCTGCGGAGCCTTCATGCCAGTATTTGTTATTGGTAAGAAGCAACTGAGCTGGTTTGTGTGTGTCAGACCAGTAAATGTAGATGTGCGAGACAGAAGTTCTTGCTGAGAGTTGTACGAGAAAATTGATGGCACTCTCATACCTGACTTAAAAATGAAGCTGCAGCCGGTTAGCTCAGCTTAGTACAAAGATTTTAAACCCGAAGAAACGGCTAGCATGGTTCTTTTTGAATGTAACAATATCTGCCTACCAATTAACATATTATATTCTGTTGGTTTACTGTATAAAAACAACAGTGACTTCTTTTATGTTACATTTTGACAGAGCCAGGCTTGTTTTTTTCTGTTAAGCTAAGCTAACCAACTGCTGCGTGTTTCATATTTAACCAACAGACATGAGAGTGTATCAAAAAAGAAGGTTTTATCCCAAATGAGTTTTGGTTAAGTTTTAGTCACTAAAATACTTGGTTAGGTTTATGGAAAAGATCACGGATTGGGGTTAAAATGAGTATGTTAGTTATATCAGGCCTTCAGAACAATGGTTTGTTTTTGGAATAACGGGTTGCCGGATAAATGGGCTTTTGGTGCAATGGGAGATTTTTCGGACTATTGGGGTTTTGGAATAATGGCACCATTTTATTCTCTGCAAGAAAGCATATTTCCCCAAATGTCAAATCGTTCCTTCAATTGAACTCGGTTTGCCAAAAACTTAATTACTGCCTCCAGTATTAAACCCAGTATTGATGGTAGTCTGTTTTTGTGTGTATATATTTCAGGAGCAGCCTTTGGTCGTCTGGTCGGAGAAAGCATGGCAGCCTGGTTCCCAGATGGCATTAACACAGATGGCACCATCTACCCAATAGTGCCAGGAGGCTATGCTGTCGTGGGTAAGTTAAAGACACCATCATGGTGCCCTGATTCTTCACCTATCAGTCCAGTCTTCTACTGTGCTTTTCCTTTTTTTTTTTTTTTGCACAGCAATCCAACCTTTAACAAACTATTTTCAGATTCAAATCATTAATATTGGGGGTTTGACAGTTTTGGGACTTGCACAAAAATATTTCTCATTCTTATCTAACTCTGCCACTTTTAAGTGATTCAGTAACATTTTCTGTTACTTCTCATTAGGTTTCTGTGAGGCATCAGTGCTTCTACTTGAGTGAAATAGTTTACTTTTCTTGCCACCACTCACAGAAAAGGAATCAAGACAAATATTTCCTACAGCCTCAATTTATAGCTCCAAGTTAAGACTCTAAATGGACCCAGATAAAAAAAGACATGGGATATAATCAGACTCAAATACTCGAGACAGAATCGAATTACATTTCCAAAATCACCGGATTAGACTTTTTAAAAAATGGCTGTAAAACTGCTCAGACGCCAGCTGACAAAACAACAAACTTGCACAGCCCACATCAGAGGAGATACTTAAAAGTTTGGATGTTGAAAATGCAACTTGTGTATTTCAAAACTGCTTTTAAGAAACATAAATTGTGCCAAAGTCGTGGAATTTACTCAACTGTGTACACAAGCTGTTACTCTACAGAAAGAGACGCATTGATAGTTAAAGGTTGGGGTAAGCGAATTTGGAGAAATCAATACCATCACAAATACCTTAATATAGTCAGACTGCAAGTAATGTAACATGTAGCTGTGTTCTGGGTTTACAACCTGTTGCTAAGGTTGTTGCTGCGCAGCTATCATGCACCGGCCTTAGACAACAGCACGTCTTGGCGAATGTAATGTTAGCTGACAAACCTGGCTGGAATGGCTAGAATAAGAAGTTAGGTAAAATGTTTTTTGGCTTGGTCAGAGAACTGTGTACAACCACTAGATTTTATTTTTCAGCGCGCACACAAAGTGGTACGCTAGCAGCCCGAGGGGAGATATTTACTGAAATTGACAAAAAGAAGTATATTGGATTGGAATCACATAATCTGAAATAGGTTACCCCACCTTTAAATAAGAAATACTGACAAGTAAAGTTTTAATGATCGTATCCAATTGGTGCACATAGTATGTAATGAAGACACTGCTTCTAAACTATCTCGACATACACCGATCAGCCATAACATGATCAGCATGGGAACCCTGACTGGTCCGCGGCTACGCAGCCCCACACCAACAAA
>NW_023340257.1:5757020-5763524 GCF_004916995.1 Morone saxatilis | reverse complement strand
TCATCCATATCTGATTTCTGTGACCTCAGCCTATAAGAATTCATGTAAATTTTCTCCATCTACAATGACTTCTCAGGGCACCCTGGTGGTTCAATAATGTTCTGCGAGTCCCCCAGACCAACAAACTGTGATGTACTGTGTGTTCTGGCACCGTTCTATCAGAACCAGCCAATTAACTTTTCGAGTAGTGCTGTGTCTTGTTGATCGACCACACGGGGCCAGCCTCACTCCCCATTGTGGCATCAATGAGCCTTGGCACCCAAGACCTGTGTCTCCAGTATTTCCTTCTGTAGCCACTTTTGACAGGGTGACTGACCACTGCAGGCAAGAACACCCCACAAGAGCTGCAGGTTTGGAGATGCTCTGACCCAGTTGTCTGGCCATCACAATCTGGCCCTTGTCAAAGTCTCTCAAATACTCACACTGCCCATTTTTCCTGCTTCTAACACATCAACTTTGAGGACAAAATGTTTATTTGCTGCCTGATATATCCCACCCACTGGACAGGAGCCCTTGATAAAACGAGAGGTTAATCAGTGTTATTCACTTTACCTCTCAGTGCTCATAATGTTATGGTCAATATGGCTGCCAATAGATCCTACTAAATGTTACACACTGGACCTTTAAGTGAGCAATACTAACATGCACATTGATTGGGCTCCTTCACATAAATATTCACGTATACAACATTTAAAGTAGATCAGATAAGATTCTGGTTATATGTAACAGGTGGAGCATACAAACAGTCCTTATTAATTTTTTTGAACAAAAAAAGACGTTTTTGACCTAATAACAGAAAATCCTGAATGTACTTCATCACTTGCAAACACCAGCTGCCCTTTCATCACCACGTCATTGTCGTCCCTTTTGAAGTTCCGTGTCTAATGAGATGCAGCGTTGTGATTCCCTCCACCGTGCTACTTGTTGACAGCCGTGTTGATTATGCCACTGTTGCAGGTTGGCGACGGCTGTTTTTCTGGGCTGCTGCTGATGTTGTTGTTGTGCTGAACTGTAGCTGATGACTCAGCCTTTTACAGGCCTGAAACTCTGATGAGCCTCTTTCATCTCACAGCGAAGCCCGCTTTAAGGACTAAATGTTAGGCCAGGCAGAGGGAGCAGCAGCATTTATCTGAGGAGGATAGGCAGACATACACAGGCTTAATTAAGTTACGAGGAAGAACAATGAAACCTGCCTTTGTAGACTCCCTCATTCACCATCTGTTTCTCTCTGCTCCCCTCTCTCTTTTCACTTTATTTTAATGCTTTCATTCTCTACTGTTTTTTTTTCTCCCAGTGTTCATCTCATTCTCTGGATTGGACTCATCCATTTTCTCTGTTCAGCAGTGAAGGCTCACTTCGCCCCATGCTGCTCTGTCTGCTTTGATGCAGCTTTTATATTGCTCTTTTCACAACACTTTATTGGAAGATTTGGAAATATCGAGGTTCCCTTTTGTATTGAATTAGCTGAATAAGTCAATTGTTGCCTTATGGGCGTATGAGAGAAGATTGTGTGGAAAGGAATGTGAATCTGGTTTGCTGGGCTGAGAGGAGAGAAGAAATTGATAACAGGATGATGACTTAGAATCTTTGAGTGAATCGATTTCCAAAGTTGAAATGTGGTTTTGTGGATTAAATCAATAATGCTGTAGGCTATATACAGTATGTTGTGTATATGATCTGAAGCAGGAATGTGAATGAAATATTGATAGTGTACCCTTTTGTGTTGGTAGCAGTATAACTGAGCCATATGACCACCTATACTGTGCATGTGGCAATGAGGGTAATGAAACTGTAACCCCATGTTTTTATATAGTTTGTGGACAGTTCGGGTATGTTTATGGCTCATGGTTCGATACAGGTCACAATACTATTTTACTCATGATTTTTTAAAACAAAATTGAATTGATTGCGATTAAAGAGGAATTATAACTGAAAAAGATTCCTTTATTTCTCAGACAAAAATCGATATAATATTTGCTCTTATATTTTCTTTATCAAATTATAGAATCCTCTTTTATTTCTGAAGTAGGGTTTAAACTGTGCAAAACAATGCATATTTCCTTTCTTTTGTAAAAAGTGAAATTGAAGTATTTGCGCCATGATACCACGATTGATATCACAGTTCATTTTTCATTTCACTGATTTGCATCTTCATGTATTTCTGTCTCAATCTTGCTATATACCTTTACATTCCTATTCATTACTTAAGTAAAAGTGGCAATACCACAGTGTGAAATATTCCATTCCAATTTAAAGTACAGAAGACTCCTGAGCAGAATATATTTTTATTTATTAATTTGATATTTTATTTAAAAAGGCACATTAATAAGCATTGCTGTAAATGCACCAGTCAGCCAAAAGCCTGTTTATACATCTGTAGTCCTTGGACAGATGTTACATTGTCGCCCTAAAAATATTATTAGTAGTGTTTAGAGGTGGAGCTAATCTGAACTACTTTAGACAGAAACCACTGGGTTGTATTTCATAAACTCATCAAAGATTTCTTTGTAAAGTATTTATCTGTAAAGTAATCGCTAACAGTTGCGTCAAATATTGCAAGTAAAATACAAGTAATTCAAAATTATACTTCAGTACAGAACATGAGTAAATGTACTGAGTTGCTTCCCATGACTGTGGAGAGATAATGTATCACCATGCAATTTTTTTTAACTTGACAGCAGAATCTGTTGTGACTATTTTTGACTATAGTCACTCTTGGTGGTGTTCTGTTGCTGAGACTATTTCTGTTTTCAGAAATTAGCAGGTCTGGTGGGAAGTGAGATATTTGAGCAGTAGTAGTGAAGCTCTTGAGTCGTTGTTATTGTTCAGCATCCTCTCTATTGTATGCTTTGTGGTTGTAAAACTGTAATTTATTGCCCTTTCAAATCATGGTAATATTAAACAATTTTTCATTTTGATGGATGATGCCCCTGAAACCCCCTCAAGGACCCCCTTTATTTAGCACCAGACCCTACCTTGAAAACCACTGATCTGAACAATTGCTTCTTTACAGTGATTCTCTGTTCTTTCACTCACCCGACTGTCCTCTCCCCCACCCAAAGGTGCGGCGGCCTTGTCTGGAGCGGTCACCCACACGGTTTCCACCGCAGTCATCGTGTTCGAACTGACTGGCCAGATCTCCCACATCCTGCCGGTGATGATAGCAGTGATCCTGGCCAACGCCGTGGCCCAGTCCCTGCAGCCCTCCCTCTACGACTCCATCATCAGGATCAAGAAGCTGCCCTACCTCCCAGAGCTGGGCTGGGGACACCACGAGTACGTACAGTGCAACATGTTGCAGACACAGTAGCACATAACACTGCATTACATTATATATATTAGCTATTGTCATTTAACAAGCAAGATACAAATGTTGATTGAGCATTAGCTTGCTACTAGCCAGATGTTGTTACCTTTGGACAGAGCTATGCCAACTGAACTTCACTTAGCCCACAGGCAACAGCTAACATTTAGCTTTTTAACATTTAACCTATTAGCATGCTAAAGTTAGCCTGGGGGGCACCTGTATTGTATCGTGTGTATTTCTGCTTGTGTAACATGCTAATTTAAGCATTTTAATGTGTTAGCTACAATCTCGTACTGAAGCCCCATTAGTTTTGCTCTGTAGGGGTTTATTTCTTTCACTATGGAAGTTTAATCAGTGAAATAATGGCTGAGATACTGTGTAAGTGTTGCCGGTCGTAATCTAATGTGCTAATAGGTAAAGCTGAGTGCACAGTGAGTCTTTATGGTTTTAAATATTGCTTTTAATTTAGCTGTTTAAACTGCACACCGTCTTACCTTCAGGGCATACGTGGAATCACAGAGAGGAATTTGCTTCACAAAAAGACAGACAAGGCTAGAGGTGCCTGGCTCAATGGCTCAGTGTTACATGTCTTTTAATTGCTTTCGCCCCCATTAATAATGTATACCAACCACACAATACTGAATGGGATTACCAGCTGCTTGCTGTCCTCCGAGCTCGGTGAAACCACGCAGAAGCACTTTTCATTTAATTGTTCGGAGCCGATTATTGTTATGGATGTTGGCAAATCATTAGGTGGAGATAATAGTTCGGATGCATCATCCACAAATTGGGAGTAATGAGTACATTTTTATTTCATCCTCCATCTGTTCATTTTCTGCGGCCATCCCCTGAAGAGTTTCGTCTCTGTCTGCTACTTGAGTCTTTCACTTTCTACATCAGCACCTCGGTTGACCCAGACTATCCATCTCTTCGTTATCTATTCCTCTCTCACTCCCATCTCTTCTGCTCTCCTCTCCTTTGTCTCTCCTTATTATCTCCTGCGACCTTATGGCCTCTCCATCCCTTCCTCACTCTCCTGCCCTGTCTGTGTGTGTGTCTGACAGAGTGGAGAGAAGAGAGAAAGCTGTGTGTGATGCGAGCCATGTCTTTAGTGAGCTGTTGCATATTTGGTTATTTTCTCTTTGCTGATTATATAATGTAGCACCCACTTAACACGCTGTGGACCGACCACACACGCTCCTAAGGCCTTACAGAATCATTAATAGTATGATATTAATAAGTACTTGCTTTAAAGGATAATCCGTTTTTATTAAAACTTGGATCTCATTTCCATAAGTTAAGCCAGTGGTTTTCAAACTAGCGTTATAGTTGACTCTGATAGGTCATAGGAGTCTATTATTTAATACTTGGGAGGTTAATTTAGGTTAATTGTTAAAATGTGACATAGAAATAAAAAGCGAGAAGTTATGTGACGCACCTGGGAGTGTGTCTAGAAAGTTACAAGTTACAGTGCAGGTGCGTCACAGAATGTCTCGCTTTTTATTTCAGCGCCCATGTTACCAGGTTACAGCAGCCAGAGTGCCCGTGTAAGTATTGTATTTATCAAAGGCAAACTCAATGTAGAAAGATAGGACTGGCAGCAGCGTGCTCTCTGTGTGGAAACCACAGGAGTGCAAGCCACAGCAGTTCAGCGAGGTATCTGTCACGCACTGGCC
Source organism: Morone saxatilis (assembly GCF_004916995.1). Lineage (NCBI taxonomy): Eukaryota > Metazoa > Chordata > Actinopteri > Moronidae > Morone > Morone saxatilis. Next base: position 5,758,541 of record NW_023340257.1, on the reverse strand, counting down.
ACACAGCCAGCGCTTGTGTAATGCAGATTAAGCCATATATCAATTAAATTCAATGGGCTTTATTGGTGTGAACAAAAACATGTTATTGCTAAAGCAATTAACAACAATTGCACATTTCCATATTACATTCTAAATACATTACAATACTTTTTTCCCCCATACAATACATATAATTTAGTACAACTACTCAATGTCATCAGTGGTTGAGAGCCCCTCAAAATTTAGTTTTTTTCAAAATTCATTCAGTTATAGTTTGTCAGTTAACCTCCAAATGATCTCACCAGCAGAAAAGCATGCAAATCTCACCATTAAATCTTGGTTTCATGTCCTCATATTTACAGAGTTAATGAAGATAAGGAGTTGGTACACAATTTTGGAGAGATCTGGGTGTGCGCTTCTGCCAACAAGTTGGTCTGGGCAGGCAGAAACAGATTGTGACAGTGAACAGAATTTAAACACATGCCTTTCCTCAGCAATCTGCGCATATCACTGTTTATTTAAGTGTCGTTTATTTCCCCTGGCCCTTGTTCACCCCTACAGTAGCCTATACTGCCCAATAGTCAGATTTTAGCATATTTGATTGCGAGTATGGTCGCAGTTCTTGGCTGTATCAAAAGTTCAGGTCAGGTCTGGAATTGATTTAGAGATTAACAGACTCATTCAGGGGGTCCCAAGGCCATCTTGTTTTAAGGGGTGTAGGAAAATGAGGCCTATACCTCAGCATTTCCCTCATTTATGTAAATAGACAACCAAAAAAAAATTTTTTTCTTAAATTTAAGATATAAAGTTTAAAGACCAGAACACAACCTATATATTACTCAGCCCTGTCCTGCATTGGAAAAGTACTTAGTTAAAAAAAAATAGAGGCAAAGCCTCACAGAGAAGGCTATTCTGTGTAGTCTGTGTGATAGTTAAAAATGTTCAAAAATCAGGAAAACTCATCTCTGATGCAATATTCACAGGAAATGATCTGCTCAAAATGAATCCAAATCACTTTTTTACACAAGCATACTGCAGTTATTGTGTTCACTATGAGTTCATTGTACAGTTTATCAGTTGTTCTCTACTGTTGAATATCATACAAAATATCCATAGAGTAGTCAGGGGTCATCAGTTTACTCAGTGATAGAAAAAGGGGTCCCTTAAGATAAAAGGTTGGGAACCACTGGTTTAGATCATCTGGCTAAACTGTTTGTCAAAGTTGTAATAAACCTTTCCAGAAATTCTATGTCTGCAGGTCTGTTAAACTTCATAAAATATTAACGATTGAAGCTTTAACAAATTCAAGTGAATTGAATTAGAAATTTAATCCGTAAAACATGAGATGTGTTGGTGTGTGTGCACGCACAGTCATTACAGCATCATCATCAATCATCATCACACAATTAAATCATTTGTACTTAATGATAAACACAAAGTTTCCAAATGTTAGAAGTTGCCCGGGCATAAAGATGATTGAGAAACTTACAGAAAGCCGTGTGTGTGTGTGTGTGTGTGTGTGTGGGCGGGCGTGTGAGTGTG
>NW_023340257.1:5755200-5756920 GCF_004916995.1 Morone saxatilis | reverse complement strand
TTGATTAATTTCAACACCTCTATTCACTGTAGTGGTAACTAGCCATGTAGATTGTTGTGGTTTTGTTTTCCAAGATTTTGCCATATCCTCTGAGGTTTCTGACTCCATTGCAATTGAGGTAAATGGGATTTAATTTGTGGTGATCTCTGTCCAGAAACTTTGTCCCTGTTACTCTGGAAAATCCACAGACCTCAATTGAAGACTTTTCATATAGACTATTTCTTCTGTCAAAAGTAGTTCCAGTGAAAAATAAAAGCTGTTGACCACCGCACCACTCCAATCACCTCCACTGAATCGAGGTGGAGGAAAATATCTCAAAACCTGGACAAATAAGCCCAGCACTGTACTCATGCGGACAAAGAGTGCTGATACTCAGTTCCAAAAGTAGACAGTTCTGTACCCCTCATCTTACATCCGGGCCCAGTGTAGGAACTAGAGTGCCCTTTGTGTATTTGCTTGTCGTATTGTTGAACAGCATACAAAAGCCGTTCCCCCACAACTTTGTGACATTCAAATTAGGGAGCTGCGTCTGACCATTTTTGTGAATGAAACTGAAAATCTGACAAGCGTGCCCACTTCATGTAGCAATTGGCTTAGTATGCAGTGGTGAGAATGCACAGTATGCACAAACTTGGAGCTTCTTATTCAAGGTTTTCCACTTTTTTTGTATGTAAAAACAAAAACAACATCATGAGTGCTTTTCCAGAGAAAAATGTGCACCATTATCCCTATTTGTATGATTGTCGCTCGACCCTACTTTGATTGTGGCCATCTGGAACAAACATTTTTGCCTTCAGACCTGATCTTATATGTCTTATGAACAAGTTGTTTCAAGAATACACCTTTAGGGTGGTGGAGGGTCATGTAAAGAGTTTGATTTTCAGCATCAGTGTCACATAAGTATTTATAGAGAAGCTTTCTATAAGGCTTTGTTGTAGCGCAGAATTCTGTTGGTGCCATTTCCCGGTGCTGGATACAGGCCTATTTCTTAATAGAGATCTAAGACCAACTTTGTGCTCCATTTTATTGAAGTGGAGATGGGGGAGGATGGTCATCAAATTAACTTTGTATTTCAAGAGAGGTCAGTGTATTGAGTTGTCACCACAACAAGGAGTGGAGGCTTGGCTGGACCCTGTGTCCTGGCACTGCTTCGGGGCTTGGCAGCGGAAACCATCGAGCGGCTGCTGTCGTATTTGCAGGTTTTTGGCAGGCTCGGGCAGGAAGAGAAAACTGAGTGTTTATGACTGGTGTACCGGGGCGTACAATTCTGCTGAGGCAAGATCTGCTCACACAATGTCACCCACTTCCCCCTACTGTACACATGCCCATGCGGTCACTGCCGGTAACATCCGCATGACGTGTCGACAGTGCAACGTGTTATTGGATTGACCGGTCAGCTGAAGGAAGGGTGTGCTGTCAGCGTTGACTATGAAGGAGAGGGGTTATAGAGCCGTGCAGAGCAACATTTGAATGAAAACTGCACTGAACAAGCTGAAATTGCAGTTCAGTGACTTATATAATTCATCAGGAAAAGTATAACCAGAGTATTGTAGTCAACATAAAAAGGCAGCAGCGTATATTTACATATTATTCATGGGTGTTACTGGATTCTTTAATGTATCCATCTTCATTCTCATCTTTTTTTCCCTCAACTTCCCCCTATCCCTCATCTCGCTAACCACTTGATAAATTCCTCTCATCTTTCTCCTCCTCCTCCTCC
>NW_023340257.1:5752200-5755141 GCF_004916995.1 Morone saxatilis | reverse complement strand
CTCCTCCTCCTCCTCCTCCACTCATTCATATCCCTTCTCTCTTCTCAGGAAGTATAATATTCGTGTGGAGGATATCATGGTGCGGGACGTGCGGTACATCACACTCAACTGCTGCTATAGAGACCTGCACAACGTCCTGCTAACGGGCCACCTCAAGACTCTGGCACTGGTGGAATCAGCTGGTGAGACAAAATTAAAGATTGTGTACTGTGATACTCATAGAACCTCACTACACTCCCTTGTTGTCCCTTGTTGAGTAATATATCATCTAATATATGCAAAACACACTCATTTTGAACATGACTAATGCCTAATGCTTACTCGTCATCAGACTAACCTTTCCATAGAAGGGACCACACATCACTGTATTGAGCTATGCAATTGTGCACACTCAAACACTGGCTGCTGTGTCCAATGCAATGAGTTCATACAGACATAAACAAAAGCAGCATGCACATGCAGAAAAAAAAAATATATACATATCTAGATTAAAATATGTATGTTTATCTATATACAGTATGTCATCATCAAATGGTGTCTAAGTGTTTCTAAATGTAAAAAATAAACTATGTTTACTAACTTAAATAATAAATAAAAAAATAAATAATAATAAACTTAATAAAGTATTTAGTCAGGTTAAGAGAGATAGTTTTTTATTGGACGTCTGAACAGATTAGGTATTTCCACATGGATCACTACCTTTTGACTCATTGTTTTCCATCCCACAACTCCCCTATTAACGACATTGTCTCCAGCAACAGCAGGTAGCTGTTAATATATACAAGACAAGATATTTCTCTCTGGAGATGGTGGAAACCAAAGTAGAGCTAGGTGGCCGGAAACATGACTCTATATTTATGCTGATGACATCTCTGTGTCTGGTTGATGTTAGCTTAAGAACTTTATAACTTCATAGTTCATAGTCAGTGCTTACAGCTTGTTCTGCTAGGCATAAAATAACTCACGGTGCAGCTTTAACTTGTACTTGAAAGAACTTATTCCTTGAATGACAACTTTAATGTCTTTAATTTAAGCTGTAGCTTAAATAATACTGTACTGTCCTAAGTCCCCACCAAACAGTGTGTAAACAACAAGAGATGGAAAAATCAGTTTCTTACAGTAGTGCGTGTGAATACAGTGTGTTGTGCTGATCACTGTGTCTGGTGTGATATTGATGTTTGTGTTCGATGTTGCTGATGCTGTTAGACTGAGCCTCCCTTCCAGTCTGTACCAAAAACAAATTCCAGCGACCTTGGTGGCTCACTCATTAAAGTGATTGATTGATTGACAAACTTGACAGGGCACAGCTTGCTGATGGCACTGCACTTGCCGCCTCACTAAAGTGCGAATTTGGTATTCCAACACTGTCTCAATTATGCAATTGTGCAGGAACAATTAGCTGCGGCATTTAACCAAATACATAATCAGCACGTACTGTCACAAAGGCAATTACTTAAAGCAAGCAAGCTGCCACCCACACACACACACACACACACTAGTTAATACACATTCACTGCATTCTGGGCTCTTGTTATGTAACTCAGATGAGCTCTCTGCAGTGCTGCAACATGTGTTTGGAATCTCCTGCAGTCTGCTCACTCTTCCCTCCAAAAACAAGTTTTACTGTCTCTTATACATTCTTCTCTTGCTCCTTCCTCACCTCCTTGCTTTGAACTGTGTCTCCTCTCCCAGAGTCCATGATCCTGTTGGGCTCCATCGAGCGCGCCCAGCTCCAGTCGCTGCTCTCCCAGCAGCTCGGTCGCCCCAGACGGCTGGAATACATCAGTGAACGAGCCCTCGCTGAGAAAAAACGCATGTCGGTCGTGTCAAACCCGGGCAGCGAGGATGGCAGCCAGCGGGTCAGCCAGGAGGTCCGCTTCCAGGTCAGAGGTCACTGCGAATAGAGAGAGGAGATGTCTGGAAACACCTTGGGCTTTATTATCTGTGTAAACATTGCTTATGGTGCAAAATGAAACACTGGCCTGTAAGTGAGCAGGAAACTGGGCTAATAGCTGGAGGTTTGTTAGCACAGAAAAGTTTGGAAATTTGTTTGAAATCATCTGGAAATTATATTTCTGCTTTTCTTTATTTTAAAGGGCAAAGACAAGTAAAGCTGCAGAGTTAGCTTGTGCAGTAAAGTCACAATAACTATAATAAATAATAAAACAGGGAAAGATATACCTCCTACATAAACAAACATCACCATTGATTGGCAAGTGAGACAGTATAAAAAGCATTCTCCAGATGCTCAATCTGTCTAAAGTAAACGTGGATATACTAAAACAAGTCTACAGCCATGTTAGCTGTGAGGCTAAAACCCAGCTGGACTCTTTGTGGCATCCTCTACTAGAAGAGCACATCCAGTATTTGTTTAGCTGAACTTCAATTTTTTTTAAATTGAGAAACATCAAAAAAGCAGAAGAGAAGATATTTTTTTGCAAGACAAACATTCCAGGGTCTGTTTCATTTATCTGTTGCACTTAAAGATAAGTCTGGATATGACGGATGGTGATATTCATACAGTGGTTGTGTGTTTGTGTGTGTGTGACAGTTGGGTAGTTTAGTGCACTGGAACAACTGGTGGTTTTCAGAGGAATCGCTGCAATACTTTTTAAAAAATGAGATAAATTAACTGTCAAAAAAAACTTAAACTGTGAGATTACTGAAATGTAATTTTAAAAAAATTATTTATTTCAATATGAGTCTGCGACATAGTCATGGTTGTGCACATAGCGACACAGACAAACTGAAATGTGACAGTAAGATAGTGAAAGTAAAATGATGGCTCCAAACAGGGACTACTGGAAAGAGAAGTTCATATCAGGATTGCCTATTTTGTACCAAATTAACTCTGGTTCTTGAACCATTTCTGTCCAGGATTCAACTACAGTCAACAATAAATGCATGAACTGTACGTCGGCCTATGCTGCTGTATTTTAAC
>NW_023340257.1:5735931-5752100 GCF_004916995.1 Morone saxatilis | reverse complement strand
AAAAGAGTTAGATTGTTTTGTGTGCGTGACCTTGTTGGTCCCTGTAGTTGAGTTTAATGATGCTACCTGGAACCTACACCTGGAGTTCTTAATTCCAAAGATGGAAATCGGCGCAATACTTTTAAAAAGATGAGATAAATTTAACCTGCCAACAAAAACTAAAGCTGTGAGGATCTACTGAAATGTAATTTACAAAACAAACACATCATATTTTGAACCATTGACTTCAAATAGTAGCCTACATTGCGTCAGCCCCTCATGACGACGAACTAACCTGTTCCATAGTAGCGAGCGAGACCGACAACCACACTACAACCTTGAAAAGTATGTTGTACCAGAACGTTATTAGCAATTGTGGCAACTGACACAACACTGGCCTGCTGTAACCAATGCAAAAACATATGACAGACAAACAAAAGCAGCAAATGCACATTGCAAATGTATGCCTTCCAACAGAAGAGGATAACTAGTAAGAGAAGTTCATCAGTATCTTCAGGATTAGGCCCTATTAATCTTTGGAAACAGAATTTTAACCTTCCCTGAGTGATCTTAGAACCATGTTCTGCCACAATTCAACCTACAGTCAACAATGAATATTGCCCGATGTCAATCTGTACGCATCAACCCTGATCTGTCATAGCTGTATTTCTATAATGGTTATAACGAAATTATGAACCCAGTTAATGGTGAGATAGCTGAAGCTATAAACCATAAATATTAATTAGTTATTTTAAGCCATTCCAGAGCAGTAAAGAGGAGAAATAATTATATAAAATAAGTATGCACGTAATGAATGAGTATGTGTAGGTAGGGTTTAGCTGTGTACGTGTGTTGTGTGTGTGCGTGTGTGTAAAACAGAAGACAGGAAGGAAATAGGCAACCGTGGTTAAGGCAGATGTCTAAGTATGGGTTATCCAGGTTCATGCACTGTAGTGCTCAAATGTCAGATTATCACATTCTTTTCTTGACCATCAAATTATCTCTTTTCATTAAGTTTGCAGATGAGGGACGATATGAACAGCCTCTAGGCATGGGATTTGGGGGTGGAAGGAAGGAGTGTAGTGTGTGTATGACCCGATGTAAGACCGACGCTCTGTGCTTTTCCAAACCATTCATCATCGAGAGATTCTCTGTCTTAATAACTCTATTGCCCCTCAATTTTTATCACCACCACTACTATTCTCCATTCCTTCCACTTGCTCTGCTATAAATCGTGCTTTTTAAAAAAAAGGTTTCCTAACGTAGCCCCAAACAATAGCCCGTTAAACCAAATAAAGTTATCGTCTAAAAGTATGTGATATCAATGTATTCCACAACACTGGTTTCAAGCTAAAAGAGGTTTTAAAAACTTTATAAAATTTGCTGACAAATCGATTTTTTATCTTTCGACCTCCTGATACGAGCTATTGAGATATTAATGGATGCGAGTGTTGTCTTTTAAATCCATCGAGTGGAAGAATCCTATAAAAACAGTTAAAATCATACCCTAGACACTTGTATCCCAGCATAGTCAAACACACCTGCCCTTGAACAAGACCCAAGGGTGCTCTGTAGGTGTTACGCGACATTGAAGGCCCGCGAGCGCGAGCGCCCCACTGCTTCAAAAAAAAACACCTTTGTTATATTGGCATTGAGAATTATTTACAGAACACTGCCCAGCTGGCTAATGTCCAGTCCCCAATATTAAACGTAAAAATGCTTATATTCAGCCCAGTTATCATGTTGTTGGATTTATATTTTATGGCAACAGCTGAAATATGTTTCTAACTAGTTTCACACAAACATTTGATCGTGGAATGATTTTAGCTTTAAAACCCCAGAATGTTCTCCCCCACCTTCCAGACAGACATGTTAACATAGACTCTGCAAAAATATGTTTTTAGGTCCATGGAAATGGCCGCAATAGGAAAGTCATTGTAATTCATGTTATTTTACATCAAGGCCAACATGAGAAAATCAGTTTTCAAGCTCCCAACCTCCCGCTGTTTCTTTCCCCGTCCTTGGGGGTTTTTCTTTTCCACTTGTCCCCTCCCCTTGATTTTCCACCATCCGTCCATCACTCCGAAGAAGTTACTTCTGCATTTGTCTAATGAGTTCGCAGAAAGAGGGTTGATGCCTCTTATAGCAGGAATATTGGGTTCAGGCAAGTTTTTGAGTGCTCGTGTCTTATCCTGTCTGGTCCTCGTGTTTTGTGTGTGTGTGTGTGTGGTGTGGGTGTGGTGTGTGTTTGTTGTGTGTGTGTGTGTGTGTGTGTGTGTTGTGTGTGTGGTGTGTGTGTGTTTGCTGCTGGTGTGTGAGTGTGTGCCCCTGCACAGATCTCTACTGAGGAGTCAACCTTCAGCCCCGTTCGTCCAGTTCCTCAGAAGCCCCTCAAACCTGCACTAAAGAGATCCTCTGTGGTGGAGCGACCCACCGAGATCCCCACCAGTAAGAAACACACACTGACCCGCACGTACACATACAAGAGTGTTTCCGAACATTTGACAGATGAGGGAATCAAAAAGGAAAAGAATAGGAGTTTTAATAGATCCGGAAGGAGTGTCAGTAATGGCCTCTCTGTCTCTAAACTCACATAACACTAATAGCACCTCTTAATCTTCCTCTCTCTTTTGTCCTCTCTCTCTCTCTCTCTAGGATGATGAAAAAAATATTTTATTTTAGACCAAAAAAAATATTTTTGCCTATCTACTTATTCTGAACACAGTATATGCCTGTCAATCTGTCAAATTCAAATTTGTGTCCTTTTGTGTAATTCAGTAATAACTAATAATTCAACGATAATAAGAAGAACCATAATTTGTAATTAAAGTGCAGTATCACAAAAGCAGATCATACAAGGTTTACAACATAAATGTGAATGTCTGAGCCAAATTTCATGGCAGTCCATCCAGTAATTGTTGAGACATTTCACTATAAAGCAAGAATGTCAACCCCATGGGTGACGCTAGAGGAAAGGTCAGGGGATCAGTGTCACAGTAGAAGAGGAGTCAGATTGTGAAGAAGCGCAGTACAGTTTCATGTGTTGTTGCACTGTTTTCCTCCTGGCTGTGACATGCTCTGACAGGTTTTGCTGTATGGCAATGTCAGATTTCTTTCTCCAGGTAAATACTGAATTTTGTTTTGGTCTGAGAGTGTGTCAGACTCTTGGTATGTGAGCTTTCTTTTGGTGAAGAATTGTCTTTCTTCAGGCTGCAGTGTAGCAGGCGGTGTAGACCTGTCTACCTCCGTTAGTTGTCTGAAGAGACAGAGTCTGTTTTCTTTGGTTTGTTATGTTTGTGTCCAGTGGTCTCAATGGCCAGGCTCTGGTTAGTTTGTGTCGATTTTTTTCAGTTTCTGGTCGCTGTCTGTTCAGTCCTCAATATGATTGAAGTTTACATCATCTTTGGCTATTATTCGGTCGGCCCACATCATGTGGAGTTGTGCCGGGGTTATGAACTGATCACCCTGTAATATAGGGCCCGCCATAACATGAACTGTGTAAGGCATTGGTTCTAGGTTGTTTTTTCATTTCCTCTATATTTTACAAACTGGGTAATATCAGGCACACACCATTTAAAAGTGCAAAGGCGGGACCAGCTATACATCATTATTATATGTTGATTGGTAGATCTAGCTTTTTTATTTTAAAGTAAAGTTAGCATTTTAGCGCTGACAGCTAATTTTGCACTTTGAGCCAACTGGGAGATATCCTTCTTGAGATAGTGAACATTTTCCACCAATTCATTTTATGGTTTCTGGGGGCCAGTAAAAATCTGTTTAGATTTCCTTGGAAAATAAAGATCTTGTTCTTCTCTCGATTCATTCTCAAGGCAAAGGTCTGACAGAACTTTTACAGATGATGCCACAGTTGTTGTAATGCTTCTTTAGATGGGGCAAGTAGGATAAGGTCTGCAAACAGAAGGCACATAATTAGAATATCTAACAGACGGAGACCATGATATCTGATTGTTTCACTGAATCTCTCTCTGTCTCTCTTTCAGGTCCACATGATCATTCGGGCATTGCTTTAAAGAACCTGTTCTGTGCCAGTCCAAACGCAGAGGGCCTGGAGGTGAGACAGCCCTGTCCTCGAATACACCCAACAACAACACCACCATCACACACACACACCCACAGTGGCTCCCATCCTGTCGTTCACACGTTCTGTACACCCACACAGTCCTATGCTATCTCTCACATACAGTCCTTCACGCTCTACAGTACAGTACCTCCCACACAAACAGACAAACACATATACAGAACACACACAAACACACACACACACAGTATCTCAGTCTACCTCAATATAAAACCTTTTTCACTTTGTCTCAGCCTTGCATCCTGCAAGGCTTTAAGGAAAATCTCTTCACTCCTGCACCGCTCTGCTAATGGTTTGTTTCACATAAATAAGTTTCCAATTAATTTTTTTCCCCAGCAATGCAGTGACGTTTGGTCACGTCAAAGTGCCGTTGCAAGGAAGTTGGGGTTTTTTTGCAAAGTCAAACTGACATTGAGGTTGTTGTTAATGTTGTGTGCTTGTCTCTGGTCGCCCGGAAGAAAAACAACAACGTGGAGAGCCCCACGTCTCCTGAGCTCAGGAGGCCGTCCAAACGTGTCCGGATATCCGTCGTGGTAAGAGCCACCGATCAGGGCTACCCAAATGCCCGGAATCCGCCTGGCAACAGGTTCATCAGCCAATCAACCGATCAGTCACCCCGCCATTCCATTCCAGGGCTAATCCCAAATGCCGATGGACTGTGATCTGGGCCAGGCTCAGCCAAAGCCCGTCTGTGTCATCGTGCTAAACAGTGCTGAACACCCTCCTCCTTGTACATCCTGTAACCCCGCCTTCTGACCTGCTTCTAGTTGCTTAGATTGGCTAAAACTAGGATCTATTAAGCTTAACCTGTTTTCATTGGTCTAGTGGTCAGTTGAGGTTATAGAGAACACTTGACAACTGAAATACCACTACTCCAATCAATTTTAATTTAGTTTCCCATAAGAAATGAGTGTACCAACCGATACTTCACAGTATTTTAAGCCTGTTGGATGTAGTAAAGAAAGAGTTTAAAAGGTTAATGATAAAACTACAAACTTCTGCTTGACCAACCTTAGACTTACATAAAACACAACATAACACAATATGATACGCAGTTATGGTGACCCAAAGTGTTCAAATTGTAGTAGAGTAGAATATAGTAATTTAACACCCCCTACAAATCTTTTTCCTCTAGTGTTTTAATTTCTCACCTTGATGCAGTGATGTAAAAGTGTACTTCAGGACACTGTAACATCACAATTTGATCTGGCTACAGGCAACAAAGCAAATAAACAAAAAACACACTTCTGCACCTTGTGCTGGATGTGATGACTGGTGAAACAGATTTTTAACCTTTTTCATCCTGGTGTTACTCTTTAATAAATCAATAATGATGTCATGATGAAATAACTATTCGTATGGATATATAAATATATGATGTTACCATGAAATTGTGAAAAATATTTTACATTTTTTTAAAAACTGCTCATTTTTACTCAATGTTATATCATCCTATTCATTTTCATTATGATATAAAGGATAAAAAACAATTTAATGAAGGCCACTTTTATATAATATATTTTTATATTTTATAAAAATCACAAAACATGCTCAAATGTTTTTATTTCACAAGGTTTTCTTTCTGTTATAATTTCACAGCATCACCTTTTCCAATGTCCATTATATTTCATGTTAAACTCATGAAATAAAGTGATCATTGGGAATAGTGCTGTTGTGAGTAAACTGCAACTTTTAAAATGAACTTTTAAACCGTATTTGATTATTTCACAATTTCAGGATTTCATTATATATTGTAATTATTAATATGGTTATATATTTCATAATGTCTTGTTTAGTTATTGATTTAATTAACATTTTTTCCACTGTTTTAAATGAAAACTCTGGATGTCAGTGTCCTTTATGTAGTACAGCCCTTTAATATTTTTTTTACTTTTTTTAACTGTTATTGTACACTCAGTTTATCTGTTCTTAAACACCAAAGTACATCAGAGAGTCTTATTAAATGTAGCTTCTCTCAGACCTGAGCATGGCCTGTAAAATTATGGCCAAATTACTGTCATTTTAAAATCAAGACGTGGTTGAGTTGTGGTCAAGTGGTCTACAAGGACGAGGCTGTTCAACCGAGCATGCTGTGCTGTCCATCATCAACTGTGTCACCCGAGGTGTCCAATCAGTGACTGCCTCACAGGGCAGGCTTTACCTTGTTCCTGGAGTGACCCAAAATCCCATTGCATTTGTCGTAATTGATGAAGGAAACTGTGGAATTCAATGTGTTTAATGTGATAAGGGGGGGGGGCGCGTTGGGGCGAGTGCATGCAGCGTTAAATATCCGTATAGGAGCATCATATCTCTTCATTAGAAACAGGCAGGTATTTGAATGACAACTTTCAGCAGCAGCTCGGATGAAATGATGATGCATGAGAAGGCCTGGTAGGTATTGGAAAATATCACCCCAAACTGGGATGTAGCCTGCTGTGCAATTACACCAGCGACCCCATATGCTCCGGCAGCCATGCATGTCAATCAATGAAACAAGTGTCTGATTATGAATTGAGAAAAATGATTCCACGATACAAGAACGTCCAGCATTGCATGACAAATTATCAGACCACGACTTCTGAAAATCAAACACAGTTAAGCATTACATAATCACACACAAAATGCATTCTCAGATTTGATCTTTGTCCATTTATTATCATCAGTGATTTATTTATAATCTAGCCCTCCTTATTTCTTACTAAGTTCACAAATCATCATGAGATTGTTTTTCACTCATCACATATAATGTCATTCCATTCACTAGGAGCCACCACCCAGCTTAAAGAGTTTCTCTGGGGTGAGCATGTTATTCACATTTCTTCTCAACATTCCACTTAACTATTTCAATCCAGTATTAAGATGCAGGGACAATGTAAAAGTTGCTTACTAACACACACAGTGGATCTTTGTCTTGATTATGTTTTATACTGTTTGTTAAAGTCCTAGCTGTTAAATGTCACCACACATTTCTACTGATTCAGTGCCACTTACCCATCTACACATTGCATATGTTTTCTTACTACCATTTTAGCATTGCATTGTTACAATATTTAACAACCAGGTTCTTTTTGCCTTCTGTGTTTATTCACCCCAAACAACAAATGCACCAACTACATTAGACATTAGACATAGCTATCTACGTATGCACAGGCCAGGTGTGTTGAATTTGGCTTTGTATGTAATTCATGTAATGGTTCAAACATAACTTAACAGGAAGTTGTTTCTGTTACTTTCCACCAGTCTCTCTCATTTTGCTTTTTACCTGCTCTCTAGGATAAGCCCAAACATGAAACATTTTCAGCTCTTGCGGATGCGTTTTTGCCTTTGCTCACAGGCCTACAGCCAATTGGTGTCTGTGCCCACTCATGTTCAGCAGTGGGGAGTAGTAACACTACTTGTAACAAAGCTGCTAGCTCAACTGTATTTCCCAGTAGCGGTCAGGTAGCTTAGCTACTTTCAAAATCATGCTATCAAGTTATTTATTCCACTAAGTAGCAGGGTTCTCTGACAAATAATTAATTGTTTTGTTCATTTGTTAATAATGATGCTTTGTCTATTAAATTATGCAACAGTAGATGTTCCTTGTTCATGTGACATAGCTTTCCTTGTGTTTTCTATTGTTTTTAGTGTAGCTTACTACTTTCAACAAGAGTGTGGTGTTGTTGTAGCTTAGCTCCTTCCAATGATTGCTAGCTTGTAGTTTCACTAGCTATACTTTTCAAGTACAGTAGCTTCCCCAACACTGCCCACTTTTTTCCAATGACTCTACGATGTATGTGCACGGCATCTAAATTTTCTTGCCATTCAATCTGAATGCACATTATTTAGCGCCGGCTGTGGCTCAGGAGGTAGAGAACGCAGTCCAATAATCAGAAGGTTTAATTCCCAACTCTTACCGCTGCCTGTCCTTGTCCAAGTGTCCTTGAGCAAGATACTGAACCCCAACTTGCTCCCGATGCTGTGTCATCGGTGTGTGAGGGTGTGTGAATGGGTGAATGTGACTTATAGTGTAAAGCACTCTGAGGAATTGACTAAGACTAGAAAGTGCAGTCCATTTAACAGACAGCACATTATGTGTCTTTTTATACAGATTGCATTTAATTGATTGGCTGACTTCATAGTGGTTTTCAGGGAGACATTTTCGAAAAAGTCTTAAAGCCAGGTAATTCTAAGATAGTGATTTCAAAAAGCTACTGCCCGGTGTGATGGGCGACCTTCATTGATTTATCTATCAAGGCGTAGTTGCTAGGACTGCATGTTAACCACAGACCTTAATGAACATTTTTATTCATCCCCAACATCCCTTATATATTTATATAATAACATATAATAGAATACAATAACAAACTATTCCTCCTCCTGATCAGTCATTAGTTTGTCAGTGTAACTCTATTAGTACCATTAATAATTTATTATTGAGGAACTTAAGGAGCTCCATTAGTTTCACGTCAGTGACAGTTATTGAAGTCTGTCACATTTTCAATCATTCAAAGCCCTGAGTGGTGCTAGATCATTCTTCATCTATCGCTCCAAGGCGTATGTGTAAACTCATGGTATACAGCTGATAAATTGCAGTATGAAGTCTTAATTTTGTTGATAAGTCAGGAAAAACTCTGACAAGATTGTGTTCTCAAGTCACGCACTGCTCCCATCAAATCCGTTCAGTGGATTTCAAAGGTCCATCAACCCCAGCACCATATGAAGCATCATTTTTCTCACTCGTGAAATACCAAAAAAACTGCCCCAGAATTCAGCACTTTGCTTCCTTAACACAATCCATGCTGCACAATTACACAGTAAAAGTCAGACTCGCCTTGAGGAACTCAATGAAAAGTACAAAATTAGTAACAGAGGAGGAGCGCTGGGAGTGTTTCTTTCATTTGGTGGCGTAAAATGTGAACCCTCAGGCGTGTATTTCACACCATGACAACACAGTGCTCGCGCTGAGTTGTGTGGCAGCAAAAGACCACGGCGACTGTATTAAACCGGAGGAACTTTACTTTGAGGTGAATGACGAAACACATTTCTTCAACTGTAGTAATGAAAAA
This sequence comes from Morone saxatilis, assembly GCF_004916995.1. NCBI lineage: Eukaryota > Metazoa > Chordata > Actinopteri > Moronidae > Morone > Morone saxatilis. Next base: position 5,742,974 of record NW_023340257.1, on the reverse strand, counting down.
GATTAATCAAAACAAAATGTGCTAGTTTCACACATTTACAGCAGGAGTGCTGCTCATTACATGGTCTGTCTGTTTTTGAGGCAATGTCTGTGCAAGAACACAGCACGTTTGCACTCCATCAGTTAAAAATCTCATTGATTCTTACATTAAGAATTTTTTAAAAACTTCCAAAAGCCATAACTGTTACCATCCAGTTTCCATTTGAATGGAATTCTAATGGGATAAAGCATGTTTAAAGCATTATTGATTCACCACAGCATGCCACATTATTCCTGAGAAAGGGCATGTTTTATTAAGCCCTATTAGTCAGTAGTACAGTACAGTGGGGGTTCTGGGACACCCAAGAGTCCTATGAGTGGTTTCTTGACACCCCTAGCAAAATAAAGCCTGATATTACATGGGGAGTGGACCTCATGTATTTGTAACAATTGTACAGATTTTTTGAGCCCCTCAGTTCTTAAATCCACTATTATGTTGGTAGGAACTGCGCCACAAATTAGCAAACATGTTTCAACAATCAGAGTTTATCTGATAGTGACCATCTCATAATTTAATTTTAACAGGGATTTCTTGTTTTTTGTTTTTTGCAACTTTCCTTTCTTTATATATGTATATAGGCTGTAGAAATGTTACATATACTTTAACTGAAATTATTTTCCAGGTAGATACAGTATAGTAACTGGCTTTGTTTCACTTTCATATTTATTTAATACTACCAATAGTAACACTTTCAGCACTTGTATCCCCTGCGTATATTGTATTGTATTGTATTGTATTGTATTACTTTGTTAATCCCACAACGGTACTTGTACTGACTTTTTATCCCTGTGTAAACAGTCAATCAAGATAAGCCTCAATAGAAACCTTTTATTTTCTTGTGTTTCTGTAACAGACAAAATATGGCACAGTCCTAATTTAGGCATTACTAACTAACCTCAGGGGACACTTTTGTAGAAGGCTATGAAATATACCCCCATTAATTTTGTGTTTATGCCCTACCTATATATTGTTAGCATTCACTGGTGATTACCAGTCAAGTTTCCAATGGCCCTTATCTGCCACTGCTGGTCGTAATTTAATAAAGTACAGTGATTTGTTAAGTGTACCCATGAGGAGCATATTGTATGGTCAGTGCTGAGACAGATGGTACATTATTAGCGCACTGAATTTTTGGATGTGTTAAGTGGGCCTAGAAGCATGTTAGTCATGATTGCCTTGCAGTGAGCTAATTAATCCTGTCATCAGGAGTTATTATTAACATTCAACAGTGTATAGGTGCACATGGCAGAGTGCGAGGCTGATAACAGCGTTGCTGTGAATCTGCCGAGGCCCATGTGGGCCCAAGCAGGAAAATGGACAATCAATTTTTTTCTCCTAAGACTTCTGAGTTACACCCCCGGGGCGGAAAAGAAATCAAGTTATTACTTCTGCCCTCCCTTTCTTTGAGCTCCACTCTCGCAGTTCTTTGTTCCTGTATCTGGTTTAATCTCTGCTTCATGCGCTTCGTCCATCTTCACGACTTTTCCAAAGCCCTCCTCCCCTTTTTGTATCTCTGTCATCTGTCCACCTCCCCTCTCCAATCCCTTCCTCTCCGTCCATCTAGTGCTGTGAAATATTGATGGGGGGTAAATGACATCAGTAGTCTGTTTCAGAGAAATGATGCCGCCCAGCCTCCTAGTCTCTCCTGGCTGTTTTTCTCATTATTTTCCCCCCACTCTTGCGTCTTCGTAATGCCTCCATGCTTTATTTATGATGGCTCGTGGGCTCAGTTTTTTGGCACCTCTGCTCTCCCTCTTTATTTCTTTGAGTTTTTTTTTTCCTTTTGTTTCTTTAGATCATTTGGCAATATGCGTCATTCTTTCTTTCTTTCTTACATTAAAGCGTGGTAGAGGAATATGTCTCCTCCTTGCCAGTTGCCTTAACAATGTTGTGTGTGTGTGTAATGACCCCTCTTTTTCAGCTTCCCTACCTAAATTTGATTCTGAATGACTGTTTTGCTGTTCACACTCCACTGCGTCAGTATTACCTACTGTGGAGAGAGAGAGAGATAGAGAAAACAACAACAACTGTTTGAAATCTTTTTTTTGTTGTTGTTGAGTAAATATGCATATTGTCAGTTGTCCACTTTTGACAGTTATCAAAGAAAATGATAAACAAGTGTCAGAACAGCAGATCTTCAAGCCATTTACAGCTTCAAATGGCTGCGTTTTGTAAAGGATGTACAGATGGATGTAAAAGAAGCAATAATTATGAAAAATAAACTGCAGAATTTCACAATCACTGGTGATGCAGGGAGATAATGAGCTAAGTTGTTGTGACATCTGGAGCCTCCAACTGTCGAGGCCAATTACACACATTTCAGTGTTGCCGGCATCCAGCTGCACAAAAGTTAGGGATATTCTGTTTATAAATGGCTAATTTTCAGTTTAGAGGTAAGTGCAGTGTCTTTCTTTCCATTGTTTGGAATGCAGATCAAATATTTCATAGTGTCATCAGCATAAAAATGGAATAGAACTTAACCTAGTTGTAGGATAGTGTTTACTAAGTGGAGATTAACACGTCACTTAATTAAATCAGATTTTACCACGCAAACTAGTCGCTACGATTAGTTTTTCCTCAATATTCAATTCTACTAACTAGTTCAAAGGCAATAGATAAAACTTGAGTTTTTAGTTTTCTTAACATGTGACGTGACAATTTATCAAAATTTTGTTTAATAATGATGTAAGTCAAATTACAGAATGTAATGTCAGTCATTTTTGCCAAATGCCAAATTAGGTTAGCATAATCAGAATTTTCTTTTTTAAATATCACTTAGCTCCTAAAACTTATTTTTGAAAATTATATTACAGCTTGTGGTGCTGCTGTGAATGTCAGTTTACATAGTCGATTGTTTCCTAGCAACTAATTTACACATCAGTCTTTACAAGTTTTTACCAGCTAAGAGCTTCCTCCAATTGTAATGGTGGACCCAGATCCATTAAAGGCCCAGTGTGTAACATTCATGAGGATTTTTTGGCAGAAATGGAATATAGTTTGCAACTATGTTTTCATTAGTGTATAATAACCTGAAAGAGAATGGTTGTGTTTTTGTTACCTTGGAAGTAGATGGCTCAGGTTGCGCTCCACAGAGGGCGCCATTTTGAACCACAGTTCAGTTGTCCGTTCTGGGCTACTGTAGAAACAGTAGCCCAGAACAGACGAACCAGACTGGTTTTCTAGATGGGACAGATCAATCAATTCAGGTTCTCAGTGTTGTGATGACGTGGAAGAGATTCCAATTTCAAGAACCATACAGCAAGAAAGGGAAATTTTAACATAGGCCGTTTAAATTATTATTAAAATCATTAGGGTCAAGTGTTAGCACTTTCAGAATAGGTTCAATGAAAGCAAGTTATAAGTTGTAAAACAAAGACACTGACTCCATTAAAACTGTCCTTCAGGTATCTGATAGGAAGAATATTCAGGGGACAGGATGAAGTTTTCATTTCCTGAATAATTTTAGACAACAGAGAGATAGAGATACACAGGAGAGAGGGTGAACTTATCTAGAGAAGATTAGTGTGACATACTGACTGTAATTTGTTTTGTGGGTGAATTGATTTGTTGCTCAATATCAGATACTTTCAGGGTGAATAATTTGTCGCAGCTTCAGTGGAAGGACATATAATATTAAAAAGAAGTTTGGGCTTTTGGTGGTTTTCACTCAGATATACTCATGTTTCTAAGGTGCAGCCAGTAATCTTGGGTTTGTTTTATCAAAGATTAAGGGTGGTCACTACCACAGCGCGATGGATCATTAAGATTAACTACCCACCATTTCACAACTTTTCCCGAAGCTGTTGCGACTGCATCACAGCACTGACACCACTGTAGTTTGAACAGAGTCATTAATGATGTTATTTGACAATTGTGTTAAAGTCTTTGAATCTAATCAGATACACGGATAAGGCAGTAATAACATTTGAAAGCAACGAGCAAAGAGAGCATCAGCAGCAAGGAAATAAGCAGTTAATTGCCCGCACATTAGTGATAAATAATTATTGTTGCAGTGTTTCCCTATTGCACCATTCACTGTGTGGTACAGGCAGCAGTTGGAGAAATAACACACATCAGTATGTTGGGCAAAATGATAATGATGCTGATGTCATCTTCAGGGACTCCACCCACATTTAGACAGGCTTCATCCAATAAGAGCCTCATCAATAATAGTTTGTCCCTAATTATTATTACATAATTATTATGTTTGTGTTTGAGATCATCGGTTTTTACATTTTACAAGAATCAGAATCAGATTTATTGGCAGGTAGGTTTTTACACATACGAGGAATTTGTCTTGCAATGGTGCTTAAAATATACAATCCCAAAAATATACAAATGCATATATAACATGTCCATCACGTGATGAATTCACATGCTTAACTGTTTGTATCACCCACTGCCTTGTGGAGTACCATTTTGAAGCCTCAAATTTGGCATTATGGCCATCGCCATGTTGGTTTTTGCATCAAGCGACGGTGACGTAGTACAAGTTAATTTTGACTCATCTGTAGCACGAAACAATCACACAATTTTTTCGTATTACAAATAATCAGTACTAAACAATATTTCGAAAAAGATTTTAGGCGAGATATAGGCAACACAGTAACAGAATTTTGATTCATATTTGCTGCATGGAAGAAGGCTTGTAACTAGCGATTGAGACCATAAACTCATTAGTAACCTGGTTACTGAGCTAACCAATCAAGTGAGAAGTAGAGCCCTTACTCCATAAGACTCAATATTATCGGGCTTCTTTTTTGCAGCCAATGAAAGATGACGGAACCTTATCCGAAACACACAGTTGCACATAGGACTTTTAAAAGAATATTGATACAAGCCTCTCAAGGTTCAGTGATCTATATTTGTTGTTGATGTACCAGTCCTGCTGTCGTCAGCACTCGCACTTGCAAAAAGCAATCCTACCAGTATGGTGTGTGTGTAAGTGTGTGGGTTTGCGTTTAAACTTAAACATTTTTTTAGGGTGGTGGGGTAGAATTTCCTACATAAAATCCAAACTCTCTGCATGGCTGTTTGCTAGCACTAGGGGTCATTGACAAAATGTTTAGTTTTTTGTGTGATTTGGATGAACCAACCCTTTAAACCAGCGGCAGGGTTTGGAGTTAGATTAGAAGACAATGATGGTAAGCCTTCCCTTCAGCCAAAATTGGAAGTCTAAATAAAGCTTTGCCATGACCCGTTCTATCTACTGTAGGCTGAATAAAGAAAAACTCATAGAACTCTCTTCATTATATAATTTAGCTGACTACATAATCCTACAGAGTGTGTGTGTGTAAGATACAACACTCTTTGGTGGTGTATGTTCGCTGCTGACCTAGTCTTGGATGGTTGCCACTGATTGGGTGATCGGGTCACTGGATGGAAGCAAAGATGGATCTCTGCCGGAGGAAGGAGGGAGGGAGGGAGGGAGAAAGGAAGAGCGGCGGACCTTTCTAATCTTTGTCTGGTCACAGAAACAGCGTAGCAAGCAATACAGCTTCATCGGCCTATTGTCAGCACTCTGGAGACTCTGCTTCTCACATGCCTCTGCACACACACACACACACACACACATATACACACACATTCACATGCTCATTCAAATCTTCTTTGAATATGCCCACACAGTTCCTCTGATTTCACTGTCAGTTGCATGTGGACTGACAAAGTTTACTCTCCAACTTCCCATTCACGCACACACACACGCACACTTCTGCCTAACTCATGTATCCAAGAGCAGAGATTTGCTCTCTTAATAGAGCAGCTAATCTCTATGAAAGCACCTATTTTACATGCACAGCCTAACCTCTCTCTCTGTGTCTCAAAAACCACCTTCCTCTGCAAACACACACACACACCAAAGTGATTTGATCTCCTCCTTTCTTTAGTTTACATTTTACCCCTGGAACAACAGTGTGTCTCGGCGACATTCAGTGTGCCCTTGTGACAAGCAGAATGATTAGTGAGACAGCAGAGATAAAGTGCTGTAGGTGTGTGTGTTTGTTTTGTCTCATCAACTCCAGGCACGTCTGGCCTCTGCTTGCATAGTGCTACAGTAGGGCACCTCTTTCTACCCCGCGGCAACAGTTGCTAAGGTTACCGACAGGTCGGCCACCGCAGCGATGAGGATAAATGAGCTCAGGGCTCCCATCAGCCCTTGGGTCACACTCACTCTACCTTTCTGTCTCTCTCTAACACACATACACCCACACACACATATGTTCTTCTGCATTCAGTCCTGAGAAAGTAAATACCTGTACACAAGCACACGACTAAACACTTTCAAATCGTATTTCACAGTCCATCACACACACACACAGGGCTGCATACACACCCTGCGGGAACGTTCTCACACACACAGTTGTGTATTTCCATCACCCAGTATTCCCAGTGTTTCCCTGCAAAGCTCAGGGTTGCTAGTTTGACTCCAGCTTGTCAAACAGTATCGCTAGCGTCGGCCTGTCAGTTATGAGCCGTGAGCTCTGAGCGAGCCGCAGATCCATCATTATAATGATCATCTGCTCTGACATCTCATACATCACATCCTCCGCACTCATTAAATGTACTGTAGTCGCTCCTTTAGTCACTCATTCCATTTCTGTCCATCTGTCTCAAGACGGCGGCACTGTGTAACACTTATGATGTGCTGCATGGGTGATTATGTGTTTTCAATATGTCATTTTACCTTCTGTGCACAGATGTAGTGCTGCGGGCATAGTTGAAAAGTACAAACAAATGTTTATTGAGATAATAACCAACTGGACTCCATTGTTTATCCACCATTTGTTTGCTCCTCCATCACTGTTTGAGTGTTTGTGTTGTTTATATTGGTTTCTTTATTTCACTGTGTTTAGTTTGCACACAGAATATCTTTGTGTTGTATACTGACTGCTCTCCTGTCGCTTCTTGTCTGCAGGATGACGGAGATGTGGAGGACGACATGACTATTAGAGAGGTAAGATTTTCAAACAACAGATATGCGCACACACACTCGCGCACACACA
>NW_023340257.1:5732973-5735873 GCF_004916995.1 Morone saxatilis | reverse complement strand
CACCTACACCTTACAACCAATTAGAGGACAGCAGCGAAGGATCACAAGCTATCAGAGACAAGAGTGTTAGTCCGTCAGCCAATCAGAAAACAGTTGCAGTTATCGAGCAGCTCAATGTTCATCTTAACTGCTAAAAGTGGTGATACTGTCATATACCAGTACAGTAGCATAGATGAGTCGTTCTCCAACTTTTTTCATTCATTTTGAAATATATTTTCATCCAAGTACCCTCTGATCAGAGCAAAAAGGTCCAATTCCTTGTTGGTTTTGTTTGACAATCAGAAACATAAGAATATGACCCGCCTTATCCTTTATATCAGCTATCACACAGATGAGAGTCTTGGTATGCAGTATGTGTTCAAAAACCTATATTTGTCTAACTTGATGACATCACACCATGACAGACCTGGCTTTTTAGATTCCTCAATATTCCCAGACGGGCCGATTACCCTGGAGTCTTATATTTTTGGATATGACATCATTCATAATTCATCCATCAACAGCACCTCTCATTTCCTCTCTGTCAGCCACACATTCCTCACACTTTAATCCTCTGTGCGCTCTTTTTTTTCCCTCGGAATCACTCATCGTTCACCTCTCATACATCTGCCATGTCATCGCTTCTCCCATCCTTATTCGCCATTCACCTTCCTCATTGTCCATTGTTGTAGGTCTCGTATGATTTATAGAGTCATTCAGTGCGGCGCCCGGTCCATTGATTGTCTATCAGAGGGTGGTGATTTTTCAGGAGGTGCTATGGGATGATTTGATGCCTTTTCCTTCTGATTAGTGACTGACACCAGACATAAAGACATTGTCTGTTAACAGCATCTATTACACACGCTGTCACTCCAAGTTTATAGTCAGACGTTCAAAAAAATAAATGTTTGACCAACAAAGCCAGGCTAGAACACTTAAAGTATTGAAGATTAAAGTCAAGTCAGTGTCCCCTGGATGTGATCCAGTTTATTTGATTACCTCTTTATTAATTAATACTACACTTTCTACAAAGGCACTTTTGTACCTCCTCTTGTTAGCAGTTCCTCAGTGATGTTTATCTCTCATCTCCAAACTCTCTCCTCCTCTGTGTGTTTTACAGATTGCAGAGTGGGAGGAGATGCAGCTTGATGAGCAGGTCAACTTCAACAACTGCAAGATCGACCCCGCCCCGTTCCAGCTGGTGGAGCGCACATCGCTGCATAAGGTCTGATTGTGTGTCTCTTATACTGGAGCACAAATGTGTATCCTTGCTACTAGGTGTGTGTCTTTACGACTGTTTTTCAGTTTATCTACACTGATTTAAAAAAAAAAGACAAAATACCTGGGAATTTTGAGTGATTCCTGGTGCAGAACAATGGCTTTGATTATGTGTGCAAGAGTGAAAATATTAGTACTCTGCAAGATATGAATGAGTACTCCAGAATTTAAATAACTAAAAGGCAGTAGTAAACAGAAAAGTTTTAAGATCCAAAAGAACTTATAGTTGCAGCAAAACCTTAATTTTTTTGAAAGTTTGTTGGTTTTTGCTATTTGATTCACAGAGAGAGAACTGGAGTGATGTGTTCCACTTTCTTGGATTCCTTGGAGAAATGTACACTCAGTGCAGCTCCCTGATCGACTTTTTAGAGACAGCATTGTTATAGTAGTCAAGCCTTCTAAAGATGAAAGCACATTTCTAAATCCTGATTTTACAAACACTTATTCTGTGATTTTATTGGAAAAAAGAACAGAGAATGGAGCCTTGGGGACCTCCATGTCATTTTCTACTCAGAAGTGTAATTCCTGAACGACATAAAGTAGACACCTATACTTCAAATAGGATTTATGTGATCACAGTTACTTTACTAAAAGTGAACAATTAATTTATTTTAAGTTTATACAGTGGTCAAACAGAATAGAAATGCACCACTGACACTTAAACCAAACATTTTTTAGACCTTTTCAATTACTTTGGACATACAGTTTGCAAGAATTGATCACGCTGTTCGACTGCCAGACTGTTTTGAAAGTAGGAAGACACAATATTTTTAAGGTTTCAGGTGTAAACTGTCATGCACTGTACCCAGATTATTTTAATGTTAGGACGTTGTTTTTATAAATAAGTGTAATGCATCAATGCATTGTTACATATTCATATAACTAAAAATCCAGGAAAGTTCAATAGTGCTAGCAATTGAGTGTTAAAAGTTCAACACAAACTTGGAAAGTGAACTGCTGCCGGTTCTAATACTCTGGATACTCCTGGTGCTCCTGTGGTGTGTAGTGACATTGAAGGAGCATGCAAACAATCCAAAAGAACACACACACGCACTCAAGCCAAATCTTCCCCTACTGAGTGAAGGAGAAAGTGAAAGTACAATGTGAAGAAAGGAGCTTCAGCTCTTTAGTGCTTGTGTTGATTTAATTTTCTTACTGCGGCACAGTCGCACACCCTGAAAAAGGCTCTGTCTCCAACACACACACACAACACACATAGGTGAGCTCTTTCTGGCTTGCCTGTGGCTGTGGCAGCGGTCTTATGTTCTCCATTCATAATGCTCTCTCTCCTCCTCTCCCCTTCTCTCTCTCTCTCCTCTCTCCCTCCCTCCTCTCTATCCTCTCCTCTCTCTCCGTCTCGCCTCCTGCCTCATATCTCCCTCGATCCTCCTCTCTCTCTCACACTCACTCACTCCACTCACTCCACTCCCACTCCACTCACTCACTCACACATATATATTCTCTGGGCACTGTGTGAATAGTCTTTAAACATTTAAGAGAGGGATCCTGCACCAATCCATCTCACTCCCCTCCCTCCACTGCACCCTGCCAAAAGCCAATACCACGCACAATCTCCTTCAGCATATTAAACACCGCCCGCCACCACTTCCGCTGCTGCTGTATGCTAGAGAGAGAGAGAGAGA
>NW_023340257.1:5716361-5732873 GCF_004916995.1 Morone saxatilis | reverse complement strand
AATGAGTATGGTTAAGAACATCATTATTTTTTAAGTATCATTTGGGTGTTCACAGTGGGTGATCTCGACAATAATCTGTTTTCTTGTTTCATATCCAGAGTGACAGCAGTGGGTGCCTCTTTAATACCCAGAAAATCATTAGCGCTGAGAATCTTTGGTATGCTAGAGAGAGAGAGAGAGAGATTTTCTCTACCTCTTGCCCTGGTCTTTAGCTCGGCCTCTCTATATCTGGCATACCATTTATCCCATGCTGTTTACTGTTGTTGTGCTTCTGTGTTTGTCTGCAGGCCCTTTTTGCAACGGACAAATCTGTTTTTTGAAACATTTACATGACAATATGTTTCTGCAGTCATGGTGGTCTGGGTTTTGGCCCAGGGCCACTGTTAGTTCATTTGGGGTAGACGAATCCAAGCAAAGCACACTTCCGTAATTTTCATCAAAGAAAAGACCTCTTGAAGCTATCGCATATATTATGTACAAAATAAATGTTAAAAGATGGGTCCACCTAAATTACAAAAAAAACATTTAGCTGGGTGACAAGTTAAAGTAAAACCAAATGTTTGGTGTTGGTCCACTAAGAGCCTCCAGAATAGCTTCAATGCTTCTTGTCATTTATTGTCCAAAATATTGCCTTATTTGGTGTTTTGATGATAGTGGGGAAAGCCAAAATAGGTGTTTTCATAGGTGTTAGGTGTGTCCCATAGTTGGCTTGACTGTGAAGTCCATAGCATATGATTTATATCATTTCTCTTCTCAGCAAACCATTCAGTGAGCCCTTGTTCCCTGCATTCAAGTGTCTGCTTTTGTTATGGTTTTCACTCATTTATTCAGGTTTTTTTCTCACTTACCTCTTGAAGTAACTATCTAGCCACACAGGTAGTATTGAGCTTATGTGCACATCCCTAAGGTTTCTGCCTTTACCCGAAATACACTCAAGGGGAATGCAATATTTGTGGCACTTGAAGCATTTAAATCTTTCATCTGAAAATTTAACCAGCATGTCTTTTTATAAGCAATGTCCCAGACACTCTAGATAATCCTGGCTCTGTCCAAAGGTAACTAATTCCACCTACCATCAACTTCTTTTTTAAATTAACATATATATATATATATTATATTTATAATATATAATTACTATATACATATATATATATATAATTTGTTTAATTAGTGCAAAAAGTTACTGTATAGCCAAGATATTGCCAATTAACATGTATGTTTTACACTTTAGTTTTTAGTACAAACTAAAACAAAAGAACAACTCCTTTAAACATCACTATGACAACCACACACAGAATCAAACCTATAAAGGTGCAGCAGTATCATTTTTAAATTACAGGATATAATTTGTCACATCAAAGTAATATCACAATATAATAATTACCTTAAACATACCATATTGGAGATTATTTGTAGCCTCTGGTACTGGCAGTGCTTCTCAAATTAAGACCACATTTCCCATAATTCCCATTTTCTCTTAATGATTAAAGAGGATAAGCGGGGAGCTGGGCTTCCAGGTTGTGTTTGTTTGGAGTCTCTAACATCTCACATTATGCTGTGCTGATGATCAATTGATTCTAAAATGCTATTTGCAGCACCTTTAATCAGTGAATTACGGTTTAAATAGATGTGAATGGGCTAAATTGGAGGTGAGCTGACTCCGTCCCCAGAGAAGCTACTATATCCTCCTGTGGGGAAACTCTTCGATAGATTACATTACGACTGGCCCTGGCCTAAAAACACTTAACAATCTTTTTCTTGGCACAGCTTCCGCTTGCTTGGCACAGTGGGATCAATTTCAGACCTCCCAAGTGCCCATTCTGGTTAAGCAGAAAGTCCCATTAAACACTAAAAGGGTCTAGAACAAAAAGTCCAGTAGGCATCAGTCCTGCAACCTGTCTGATCTGCCACTAAAGTTTTTGACCTCTTGTGCTTCTAGCTGCACGCAGCCACACTCCTCCATGGTAACTCTAGTAGTGGATATAAGACTAAATGTAGCTTTAATCATCCCTGTGGGGAAATTGAGTCATTGCATCAGCAAATACAGTACTAATAGGGCAGAGAGTATAAATACAGCAAAACAGGGTCATTGACATGTAAGAATAAAGACATGTATGACACTAAGAGCACATAATGAAATCAGTATTCACAGAACATTTTAGAAATTAGTCATGTTGTTTAGAAGGCAAATAAACTATCAGGAGTCACAGATGTTTTACAAAACAGATAAAATAAAAACAGTTGGCAGTCCTTTTCTGTAAGGAGGACATTACACCATCAGTATAAGCTGGCCTCAAAGTTTTTTAACAGGGAAACATTTGGGGATTTGCCAGTTAAAGGCCTTTAACGTAACTGACGTCAATGATTAAATTTACTTATCTACACTATTATTAGAAATTGGTCTTGACATTTATACCCTTTTATACAAGCAACTTAGTGCGCTTTAACGTCTTCACCCTGCATTTGACCCCATTCATGAGACAGCTGTCACAGGTTAATGTGTGGTCATCACCATTAGAGTGACGTTCCACCAAATCCCGCTAAACATATATTAACATATAATTCCAATTTAGTACCATATAAAGTTGTTTTTCATATACAGTTAATCAGCCATGTAGTCTGGCTGTTAAATTTGCATTATCATAATACGAAAAAATGTCTGGACTGGAAGCCCATTTGTCCGACAGCCTGTTATACCGAAAACAAAAGCCTGCTGCTCCAAAGGCCCATTTTTTCCAAAAAGACACGCTCTCCCTGGAGTTTTATTTGCTCTTAAGATCTTACTGTACAGGGACATTCAGGAAAACAAAGTCAGATGATCTTCATTGTCATGGTAGGTTTAGGCAACACAACTACTTGTTTATTAGATTTAGTAAAGACTGTGGTTTGGGGTCAAATAAGTATGTTTTGTTATGTCAGTTTTGTTACGTATGTAAGTTGGTGATACCAGAGTGTCTTTTCAGGAACAGTGGGCCTTCGGAGCAATGCCTGTTGCTCCAAAATTTTTTCCGACTATTGGGGTTTCGGAATAATGGCATAGCACCAACTAAACAGCGAAATTAATAATGCAGCATAAAATAAGTAACATAAAATAAGTAGGTCATCTAGCTAATGTTAGCATAGTAAGCCATAGCCGCAGTTAAGCTGTATAGTCAAGGAGTGGCTCCACTGGCCCCGCTGTGACTGCTCTGCCTCTGTTTGAAACACTGAGTGGCCCCCTTATGTATGACGACAGTAGTGCTGCATTGTGTTCACGGTGCCCTCTGAAAACGTCAATAGTCACTGTAATATCCATAACAGAAACTACAATTGTTACCTTCAGTGGGTTATTCCGGCACACCTCTACATTGAATTAAAATCCCATGCCTGTTCACCAAAGCCAAGCAGCAATGCAACTTGCATTCAATCCACATCACAAATGGGAGTTTCTATATTTTGCCTTGATTATTTGGTGTTTTGCCACTACTACAGGTCTTTTGGCCTGATGCACAACTTGTGCTTGAAAAGTGTTTCCTCATAGACACATAGTCAGTTGAATGAAGGCTTATTTCTCTACGATCTACTAGTATTTTCCCTCATCTCGCTTTGATCCAAGGAAACTTTATACAGCTTTGGTTGTTTCTTGTCAACGTAAGCAGGTATTCAGCAATTCAGTTTCTATTTTAAAATGAGCATCTATACTCTGAATACTGAATGTCTCTGTGATATTTCCCAAAGTGATCGTTTCCCATTTAGTTGAACATTTGACTAGCTGAATGAACCCATTGTGAATGAAGTTGTCAGTTTTGGAAAATTGAAGTCAGTGGGGCATTTCCCTAACTGAGCCTCATTTTCTGCTTAAAGCAGGAACCCAGCACTGTATTGTCTGTGGTTTGTTACTGTTTCTAGTGTTTCACTAATTGTTTCCAACCACCTCTGCTGTTTTCCTACAGACCCACACCATCTTCTCCCTGCTGGGCCTCGACCACGCCTACGTCACCAGCATTGGACGCCTCATTGGGGTGGTTTCCCTCAAAGAGGTAAGAGTCTTATTGTACATATTTTGTGTTTAATGGTTTCATAACTCTTGAATCTAAACTCACGATCCATTTTTTGTCAATTTTTTTCACATTAAAACTTAAACATAAAAAAGACTGTCATTTATACAGGCAGCATACTTTCATAACTGTAAAATCACTGTCATCATCAGGAGTGCTGTCACCGTTCTGTACACACACACAAGACATTTCAGCCAATATTAATGATTCCTCCTCCCTCTGCCTGTTATGTACTGTGACAGACAAAAGGCTGCTTAATATTGCTGTCTCTGTCTATTGTCTCTCTGTCTGTTCTCTGCCCCCCTCCCTCTCTTTCCACCTCCCCTGCCTCACAAACAACTGAAAACCCCTCGCTCTTTGTGAATTGGCCAGGATTGTTGCTAAGTGCAGCGCTGCTTGCCTGTCCCTGACATTTAGGCTTTTTTGTTCTGCGTTCCACCAGCAGACAAAAACCCAGCTAAGGCAGATAAAGCCCAGCCTCTCCCAGTCTGCCTGTCTGTCACACAGACAAGCTGTTATATCACAGCCTCGCTGGTCCATATGGAAGAGAGGAATCACAGGGATGTTTGTGTGTGTGATTATAGTGCATTATTTCCACCCTACACTATTCTTTTCATGGCAGACACAGGATCTGTAGCACCCAAATCCTTCACCTTATCAGCCAAATGACAAACTTGGCCTGGCTAAACAGAAAATGTAATAATACTCTCTCACACAGAGAGCAGAGAGAGACAGGATGAAAGAGAGTGTAGAAAATGCAACACACGTTCACATAGCTCCAGTGTTTAGGAAACTAAATATTGTTTTGTTTTTTAACTTTTAAGATCATTATTTTTAGAGACCATATAAACTCAGTGTGTCCGGATTGTTAAAGATATAAGATGGCCATGTTTTCCTTTTTCAATAGATAAAAATGTAAAATAATTTTTATCAGAAGTCGATGATTTGTTCATTAACAGGAAGCATGGGCTGATGGGAGGTTAGGGTTATGGGTCTGGGTGTATTTTCAGCAGCACAGACTGAATGATCATAGGAATATTATAATAGGCAGCACTGCGTCTCTATGATCCTCTGGCTCTTCCTGCGACTATACCTTGCTACTTGTCACTTTCATTATGAAAGTGACATTACATTACAGAGTATATAGGCAACAGGAAGTTTAGAATTAAATATTTATAGTTTAGAGAATATTATAGATCCATGACGAACTTGACAGAAGGACAGGAACGAGGGAAAAAGGAGCAATTACAAATCTGTCTGCTACTTCAGCACCAGGGACAGCGCCATGGATTTATCAGTACATCTCAGAGCCATGGTCGGGGCCGTAGATTCTAACTTGGACAAACCTCAGTCAGATTGGGGGGGGACTAACACTACATGAATGAACACTACATGTTTTGATTGAGAGTGTGTAAAAAGTACTTAGCAGGTAAACATGGAAGTATAAACTGTTATCAATGGATAAATGGTTAAAAGAGTTAGGTAAAGGTAGTTAGCTAACATAGGTAGTTTCTGATCCTTGTCTTAATTTTCCTTTTAATTGGTACCAAATCAAATAATTCTTATGAGGAAATGGTCAAGAAATTATTTGGAAAGAACAGACATAAAGTGTTTTGTGCATTTGTTTTAGTTGAAGGTCTTATGTCCAAAATGTACATCTGAGAAAATATCTTGCTTATTTTTTAAATAAATATAAAATTTCCAGTTTATGAACATTTATAAAAGGCAGGCTTCAGTGTGCACTGTGGCAGAAGCAGGTCTGTTACTGTGAGTGGACATTTTTTGATCCACTTTCATTTCCACTGTGTGTAGGTGGCAGGGGGAGCCGCATTAATAAATTTGTAGCCGTGTCCACCTCTCCTTTCTTCTCTTATTCTGCGAAATTCAGCAAACAGCGGCAAAAGTCAAAGTCACTCTGCCCTCACTTTCCAGTGTGCACTGCCCTCTGACCATGAGCTTTCCCTCTATTACATTTTGGAAAAGAGATTCCAGTTCAAAATAGAAAATGGCTTGTGTGCCTGTGCATCAGATTGTAAACTACTGACATGATCTTTCACTGTAAAACAAGGCCAGCACTGTGTCGGGGTTAGCAGTTCTATTTCCACTGGGGCCACCCATTCCAACACTGCATGCAGCACAGCATAATAAGGCACTGTGAATAAAACCCTGAACCAAGCCGTACTTTATTTTTTCCTAAAACAAGAGCTGCGATGTGTCCCAAACCCATACTACCTACTAATTCCAAGCAGATGAGTATGTAGTATATACATGTATTATGATCAAACTAGATAGTATGCATACTACATACGGTTGTTTTTTTGTGTATTAATGATGCACAATATTCTCTCACAATACAATCCTCAAAGGAAATGGAAAAAAAAACGTACGCTTGAAATGTTTATTACAGCAGCTATTAGCACTTATTTTTAGATTATTTGGCGTCATAGGCTCCGACCCTCATTCACTCCCCGCAGATCTGTTTTATATAGACAATACCGCGAGAGGGATGAGAAATTACCTTACAACCCTAGCCGGAGCCTACAGGTGGATGTATCTATCTATCTATCTAAATGTTGTCGTCACAAAAACTTTCCCCTCTAACTGTCTTTGTCTTTCTCCTTCTCCATCCAGCTTCGCAAGGCCATCGAGGGCTCCGTGACAGTGAAAGGTGTGAAAGTGCGTCCTCCCCTGGCCAGCTTCCGGGACAGCGGCACCAGCAGCAGCGAGAACGAAGCCACCGAGCTCCACAAGCTGTGGGATCGCCACAAGAGCATGTCGCTGCCCCGCGAACACACCCCCTCCGAATCCGATGAGAAATCCCAGTGAGGGAAAGTAGAGGAGGTGGAGGATGAAGAAGAGCAGGTGGAGGAAGCGGAAGAGGAGGAGGAGGAGGCATTGAGATCTTTAATCCCCCAAAGCCACAAACATGCAAAAATCCTCAGGGCTTAGGATCAATATTTAATTCTGGAAAGAGTTCTACTGCTACGCCAGCCTCTTTGTAACTCATTTCTCTGCTCATCTACTCCTCTTTCTCTTCTCCATCCACTTTGCTTCAGGGACCCACCAGGGCTTTCCCCAGGGTTCTTGCACTGACCAAGCCAGACACTCCACAGGGGAGTGGAACACAACTCAACCTGTGCCCTGCTCTCCATTTACCCTTGGGAACCCGCTGGGAACCCCCAGGGGGGAGAAAAAAACACGTGTTGGTCAAATCCAACTGGGAATGGGTTGAGATTTTTAAAAAAGGGATTTTTTTTTTGGAGACTTTGTTTAGCTTGTGTATCATTATAGTTGGGATCAAAGCTTGGACCAGCAAATGTTATCTTTCGGAACACGTCTTCCACTTCGTAGATAAATTCAGCAATGATGACAAGGAAGAATAACGTATGCGTGTTGTATGAGTGTATGAAAATGTGAGTAGCAAACGACTATTTCTTATACAACCTTTTTTATTGCCATTAGAACACATTTCAGTCTTTGTTTTCCAGCTTGAATAATTTAATTTCTGACTGATCAGGTGGTCTGGGTTTAACTGGAATTTGCCATGGCACCATTTCTTTGTAAATGACTCTGTTTGTCCCATCGACAAGCACTGGACTAAGGGTACAGATGCCTTAGTGTTTTGTTTTTTTCTTGTTTCCATTACTCCTCTTTTCCTTGGTCCTCCCATCATTTCACTGAGAGTCTTAATGGTCAGGTTGAGAGTACAGTCTATGCAAGCAGACATCCCTGTTGGCAGTGGTGAAAGCACCTGTAGCTCTTTTCATAATGTACACTCCTTTCATACTGTAGCTACGGCCTTACATTACAAAGACACATAGAAAACACACAAGAACGAGACGGCGGCGATGCACTCCGAGTCAAGGTTTTCCGCTTATCTAAATATAGCTCTTAATAAGTGTTCCAGAGAAGGTTGGGGCGGATGGAGGGGGCAGGAAGCGAGGGAGAGGCGAAGAACAGGGAGCAAATGGATGGCTGAAAGAATGAAGACATCATTACCTAACCAGCTGCTCTGGGCCCTCTCATCAATCTGCCTTTGATTTCCATGTTAGCTAACCTCCATTACTATCAGAGACACAGCGCCCCACCCACCACCACCACCACCACCAGCCATATGATGTAATGGTCCAGGGCAGAGGCCCACACTGTTGTCAGCATATACAACACCAGATGACAACATGTGAGCAGATTAATTGATTAATGCAGACCAGTAGCTTAAGTGATCCAGTGAGATTAGCTCATATAAACACTAAAAATCCATAACTGACAAATAATGACAATATGTAGTTCATCCTTATAAAATGTACCTTGTTTACCAATGTAAGTCATTACTAAATTATAGCTCCAGCTACTAAAGGAATACAACCTGGAACTTGAGCCATCAATGTTTTAATGACAGCATGGTTTCTGATTCAGCAAGTAGTCTGACACGACAGATAATGTATACGTACTGTGTATTTAGTAATTCATGTCTGCCATAATGCTTGAGGCTCGTCAGTGCGCACTCTGCTCATCGACAGAAGAAACATTGATTTGTTTTCCCTCTCCTCTATCCCTCCATCTTTTCCACTTCCATTTTTTACTCGTGGGCAAATGCGTCCAAACACTCCTTTTCTTAACTCTTTTATTTATATTTTTGGGACTAGGTATGGATGTCCACTACTACCTAAAGAATTAGCTCTACTGTTTAGATGCCTTAAATATGCACTCATACCCAACTTCATTGTGGTTTCCAGCATTTGATGCATCGCATGGGTTTTATTTTTGGTGGTGTCTTGTCTTGCTGCGTGGCCACTAAAAGTAAAATACACACAGTAAAAAAAAAAAAGCATGGCTTTGCATGATGGAGTGCATGTGAGATTTGTGTTGATGTACCAAAAACAAAAGCTTAATGGAAATGAATATGGGACGAGTGAATGTTGATGTGTCTTTGTATGTTTGCCATCCTGTGCCTGTATGTTATGTGTCTTTACAGTATCTTATTTTTTACTTCTTGTGGCAGATTATTTCACTTTGATTGGAATCTTCCATTCATCCAATGAGCTTTATTCATTGCCTGATTTTGAACTGGGGATGGAGTCTTTGGGTTATGCTTACAGATTAATATATTTAACATCACTTCTGTAATATAAAATCATAATTTAATGTCTTAACTAATTTTAAATTGTTGACTTTTGTCTTTTTGAAAGAGATTTTGGGGGCTTGTTTAATAAAATTTGTTGTATTTTTTTCAGATTTTCAGATTTACAGTTTGATTTTAATGCTGTCCTTTGTGGGTTCTTTTATATTTTTACATGCTGCCTGAAACATTTCTACTAGGACATTTATTTTTAAATGCAAATAACACTAACACGGGGTGAAGGCTCGCAATGGCTGCCTGATAGGAAAGAAAAAGAAATGTAATTGTGAAGCTGAGGGAAGTTAATCTGTCTGTTGGTGACATGTTCATCACACAAGTGCCTGCATCGGCTCCTCTTCTTTATCAATAAGCAATCGACACCTAAGTGTTCGGATCTGGTTTTCTAGTCATACACATGTAGACGAGGCACTTTTCACACACACGCACACAAATATGTAAGCGGGTGGATGATGTGTCAGTGCGGTGTGCAATTATCACCATGGCAACCTGTCACAGTCGTCACAACGACACCCCCCACCCCGACTGACTGAGATCCACTCGTCTGATTTGGTTCTGTTCATTTGTTTGTGCTTTTCATCGATTTTCATTATTCTGCCTTCTGCCAGAGCCTTTCCATTCGCCGACATTTCAGAATTTTTCATCTCATTTGCTACCAGACAGATATAGACCGAGGTAGATGCATATTTATTAGTCTGTATTAATCAAAGTAGAAGTTGTAAAATGTTTTGTTTCTCATTCTTTTTATGAATGATCTACTTGTAGGTAATCAATTTGTGCAATAACAGTTGTTCATCTCACTTTGTAACCCATTTTTAATTGATGACATGAATGCAAGATAACCTTATTTTTGTAAAGAAACCTGAAAAGTGTAAAAAGATGTATGTATATGAAGAGAACCGACGCTCACACAGGAGCTTGTGTGTAATAAAGTGATGTTTGAATGGCGGCTTAAGGGGGAAGGTTTCCCAAGAGCCTGAATAGAATCAGAATCTCACTAGAATCACCATTAAGATATTTAAGAAGAGGAATAGCTTATACTCCTCATTCTGGCTTTGGGAAACCTTCCCCATCTGGTCTTAAAAGGCTCTGTGGTGAATCCTGCTGCATGGACTGTAGCTGGCGCTCTCTTACAAGCCCCCCCCCCAAGCAGTGACGCTGAGTCAGTTTTATCATGCTCCTCTCTATCCTCTCCTTCAGTCTGAGGCGCTTTGATAAGACCAGATACTCACTTCAGCTGTTGAGGGTTATCTTTTATCCGCTCCTTAGGGCTCTTAGGGACTGTACATTGTACATACTGGAGGTCTCCACTACCCCGAGGGCCAAACCAGACGGAGCTGAACAAAATCCAGAGCTATTTTTCACACAGAAAAATGAAACATTGTTTTGTATATCAGGGATGAATAAATGAGATTTTAACAAACAGCTCTTGTTGAAGATGACTCTCTGTTTTATATCTCCTAGGACTCCTGTTATTCTGCAGCTGTGATTCTTTCCTGTCTGTCTTCATTTTTCCCCTCAGTAACAGCTGGAAAGCACCTGGAGTGTTGTTTTTGTCTTAAGCTGATACTCCCAGTGGGGAAGCAAATTTAGTAATGCCGCAATACTGTTCAGATTAGTTCTTTTGTCCCAAATCTTTTTATAGCACAGGGAGTCAAAGGCAACATGCAACAATTGCTCCTAACCCGGCATTTGGATCGAATGAGAGGTCCTCCATAAATACTCACTACTGCAATATCCATATTTATACCCTATAATTCAATCTGCCCCAATCCAGCTCACTGAATGAGAGAATAAAGAATTTAATGATCTGTATTTATTACTATTGAAGAACGTATTTCAAGACTTTTTAAAAGGGAAAAAATACAACTTTTATTCAGATATAAACAAATTAAGCTTATTGTCAGCAGAAAATAGAATCTAGTTTATTGGAGTGTGTATACGATATGTATTACTTTCAGGTTCAAGGTTCACAACGAATTAGTTGTAGCCATCGTAATTAGTAAAAAATAAAAGCTCATAATTCTTATTTGTTGTTGCAACAGAAAGAAAATAATGAAAGAATGTGTGACTGCCTTCAGTTCACTGGCAGATAATGAACAACAAAAATACAAAAACAGACATTAATGCAGTTTACAATCACAGTTGCACTCCTATAATTCTGGGTTCTTCTAAGTTATTCCGAGCAGCAGAACCAGAGATTTTATTTATTTTTTTTAAATTTAAATTTAGTTTAATTTATTTAAATGTTACACACTGGACCTGTAGGCAAGATACTGAACCCGAAATACCCTCGATAGCAGGCCAGAACCAGGCATGGCAGAATGTGTACGTGAATGCATGAATGCTACTCAGCAATGATGCTCCTCTCTTAAAATAATTCATGGTGCAATTTGGCTCCTCCAGCATGTGAACCTTTATGTTTCATAAAGCTGCTAAAGTGTTGTAAACATGAAAAATCCCAAAATATTGAGGTTAGTGGAGTGCGGCACTTCAGTAATTCAGCTCTTAACTTAACTCAACTGCTTTCCCATTGGAAGCGTTAACTGCAACAGTTGGCTCGGTAATGAACTGCAACCACAACACTTTTTTCACAGCCTCAATTTTGTGACTGCGTTTGTTTTTCTGTCAGTGTTTTTCTGTCCCCTCCTTCTGGTGTGTCCTCATTCTGCTCACACGCCTTCATTCTGTTGTTTTCCTGTGTGTGAATGAGAGGAGAGCATCTGGACTGCAATGGGTGGAAAGTGCAATGGTAAAAGCTTAATGAGCTAAATGAGTTCATTCGTTAAGTAGGCTGCAGTTCTGTCCCTCAGTGAGTTTCAGGTGGGAGCACGAAACCTTCTCTAGAGAGACGAAATGAGTTATGCGTGATAGTGTGTTGTAGAGATAATTTAGCACTTTTTCTGAAGCTTCTATTGTGGTTCATACATCCCTTATAATCTATAATCCACTCTAATATAACTGCCTGTTAATAGCCGTAGCGATGTGACACCTTGATATCCTGTTACGCAACGTGTGTGACTCTGTGCCTGTCTGAGTGTGTGCAAGACAGAAAAGTCAAGAATGAATTGAAACAAAACAGGGCGGCAGTTGCTCATCTGTATTGCAATGAATGAGGTTAGAAGCACTTGAGCAGCGTTGAGCCTTGTTGAGCAGAGCGCCATCTGTCCGTGCTGACGCCGCCCTCGTTTCTGATGAATATTAAACAAAGGTGTCACTCCAAAAAGTCTTCCTGCCTCCCAGTAACTGCTACAGTGTAGGAAGTGCTTGTCGCACTTGGAGACTGATTGATGTAATCGCTGGTAAGAGGTGCAGACGGGCCTCTGGAGACAGCCGCACTCTGTTCTCTGTCTGTGTGGGTGTCTTCATCAATGCCAAATCTCCTAAGGAGGATAGAAAAATGTCAAAGAAGTATGCTAAGGAGATCTTTGCTGTCTGTCAGTCTACAGTTAGTTTTCATGGGTTGACATTTGAATTGTTAGTACAGTGTGATAATGTAAAGAATTCAAAATAAATTAGGGGACCTATCATTAAACATTAGTTATGGTTTGGTTTTAGGGTTCAGACTCAATTAATGTAGGTTTGACCTTCATTCTTCTTTACATTGAGGAGGATCTATTGACAGAAATGGAAGTTGATATTCATAGATCTGTTGTCATTAGTGTATAGTCACCTAAATATAAGAATTAAGTTTTTGTTACCTCAGTGGTTCCTAACCTAGGGGTCAGTACCCCCAGTAGGGGTTGCCAAAGCTCCTTAGGGTGTCACAAGGACTTCTTGATTTTAAGGGGTGTAAGAAAACTTAATGTACACAGTAGGCCTATATCCCAGCATTTTGTTCATTTCTGTGAAGACAACCAAGTCAAATTGTTATTTTTAAAGCTTTTTATTATTATTATTAAAGATCGAAACTTTGAAGAGCTGAACACAAGCTATGTTCATAGAGCCTTCACTGCCTGCTCTCATAGCCTCGTCCTGCATTAGAAAAGTACATTAAAAAAAACAAAATACTAATAGAACAATGAGAAGAAAACTCAGAATTTTTCAAAAAAGAAGTCTACGTATGATTTTTAAACAATTAAATAATAATAAAAAATCTACAGGGGATTGTATTTAAAGTTCCTAAAACATGTTCACGGGAAATAATCTGCTCAAAACTCGTTTTACACAAATATCCTGCAGTTATTGTGTTCACTGTTTGGGTTCATTGTAACAGCAATTGCACAGTTCTCACAGCTGTTCCTACTGTTATACGTGTTATACACATTGATATAATATGACAACATCCATAAAATATGTCACTTAGTCAGAAGAAAGAATAAGGTTGGGAACCAGTGTTCCAGAGGGAAAAACACAGGTTTGGAATCCAATCTGGTGGTTTTGAATGAAACATGCCCACAACCTGTCTGCCCACGGTCATTCAAAGAACATAAAAAGCCCAGCTGACAATCCAAAGTATACGTGGCAAGTCTACAGCACAAGTCTATTGCTGAGGAGGCTGACTCCCTTGACTTTGAACTAAATGTCGTCTCTTCAGAGCTGGTCTGCAATCAGCCTGGTGCTCCTGATGCTAATTGCCATGGGGGATGATTGAGAGCAGCGTTCACTAACACTGGCACGCTGTAATTACAAGGCGAAGTTCTTCTGTGGCAGCTCCCCCCTATTTGAGTCAAATGAGAGGATATGTTGATTAACCACAGGGAGGGGAGGGGGGACGCAGAACATGATGCGGTGCTGGGGTACGGGGCTCAACTGATGGATCTTGGCTGCCTATCTGCTGGGTTGTCAGTTTCACAACAGTGCTTGATTGCGCTGCTGTCTGGAGTCGGGTTTACTTGCACCTGGACTCTCAGCCAAGAATTCTTGTACGAAGCACAAATGTGGGGATGATCTGCCAATGTTAATTGGGGAGTGGGAGTAGGAGATAGGAGCAGTGGCAGAAATGTAGGTTCCCTCACTTCGCCAAATGGCTCACAGGGGTGTGGAGCTGAGGGGGAGAATATTTTACAAGATTTCATAAGAAGGCACGAGCTGTTGATTTTTATTTAGGGTGACTTGTCGATGCATGTGCCCACACATGCACTCAGAAGGAGGGTGGAAATATAGATTCCCACAGTAAGCTGCATGAGAACATACCGTGGTGTCAGTTAGTATTATAACTACAGCACTCACCATAAACCGTAAACTTAAGCAACATAGCTCCCATCATTACAGTGTTCAGCAAAATTTCAGATTAAACACTTAGGCTAAAAGCTTAAGACCAGTAACATTACGTTCTCCTAGCTCATTTGGTAATATATATATAATATAAAAAAATAGATTCTCACTGATTTGTTTAATTTTAAAGATTACCTCCAAAAAAACATATAGTCTGCTCACAACAATATGTTTCAGCTCCTACTTCCTCATTAAAAGTTCCAGAATCTCTGAATATGCAAATGTTGTTAATTTCTAATTTTTTCCTGCTGGCAGTCAGTCCTGAAATGACTGCAAAACTATTTGTGACGTCACAATTTTCAATGAGCACAGAGAAACCTTCCACTTTCAGCAGATGAATGTGGAAACATCCTTCTAGTGTCAAACTCTGCACAGACAGTATTTAAACAGCACACTGTAGGAACAAGAAGAACATTAGAGAGTTGCTCCAGAATGATGCCTAGGTGATAGACAGGTTTATAAAACCTTTTAAGAAATTCTAAATTGTAACACTGTTTCATTATGAAATTGCCAATAATGGATGATGATGAACCAGCAACTGTTTTGCTCACTGCTTAGACCATCTGTCACTATCATTAGCCTCACTGTATAGGCCTTCAATAAAATCTATTTTTAATTCAATATCATTAGAAATTGGCTCAAAATACCAATTTCGATATATACTGTTTAAAGGACCAGTGTGTAGGATTTAGTGGCATCTAGCTAGTTGCAGACAGAAACTCCCTCGCTTCATCCTCCCCTTCCAAGCACAAAGGAGAAACTATGATGGCTGCAAAAAGTGCAAAAAATGCAAAAGGCCCTATCTAGTGCCAATGGGGTTTGTCCCTTCTGGGCAACTGAAATATGGCAGTTCAACATGTCCATGGAAGGCGACCCATGCCGTCTGTAGATTTAAAAAAGTCTATGGTAACAAAAACATAATTTTCATATTCAGGTGATAATCCACTAATGAAAAATTACCTATAAATAATATGTTCCATTTCTGCCAGTAGATCCTCCAAAATGGTATGGCTAGTGTTGCTAGTTCCATTTTGCTTTCACCTGCAGTATGTGAAATAACATAAATGTTAAAATTAAAATGGCTAAATATGAGACCCTAACCAACACAGACAATAGATGTTTGCGTTCGAAACCAGTCTAAAAATATAAACTGTAACCTCCTCTTCCTGTAAATATCTACACAAGGTCACTTTTAAAATGGATAAACTCCATCATAACCTCACTGGTGTCAGGTGTCACTGTCAATATGTTAAAATCTGGCTGATTAATTTTACACACACACACACACATATAATTGGACCATGTAATGGCTGCCTATAATGAGGTGGACTGGCATCCTGACAGTAAATTAGAGGCAGTATGTTTCTACTTACAAAAAGCTGGGCAGATGTAGACGCCGTTCGTAAAAAATAGAAGCTCCATGTTTCTGTTGAAGCATTAGGTGGGGCACACCCTTGGTGTGTTCCCTCCCAAGCTCTCTGTTTAAGGGTGGAGCACGATTTGGAAATGACAGATGGGTGTGGAACATGGATTCAAGTGGTTAGACTACGTGTGGTTATATCAAGGTGAACTAAATATAAGGTGGAAGAGCCCAATTTTGGAATGGAGTCACCCAGGGTTTTTAAATGCAGGGTTGACATTTAGAAACATATGATTTCTTCAGTGAAACTCTGTAGGACAGGAAAGAAAAGGGCACGCAGAAGCTCACATGTACGTGTCTGGTACTGGACCTCCAGCACTGTGTATGTGTGTGTGAGATATCAAGTTTTTGAAGACTGCTTACAGAAAAATTGATAAAACAAGATAAAATGTGGCTGCAGAAAGCAATTCCCCATATTAGCATACTAATGTTACAGATCAACATTTGCTTATTCTGCAGGGCCTCAGATCAGCTGTTTCCCCTCCAGCAATTTCACCAATCACGCAGGCAGCCTACCGTAGAACATACTGCTGGGACTCTTCTCATGGGCATCATGAGTTTTGAGCAGCAATGGGAACTTTGAGGAGCGCTCGCTCTGGGTACACAAAGTAAGTTGAGAGATTCTGATCAAGCTTGCTTAAGGCTATAATATGTAACCTCTGCATTGAATTTATAAGCACTAGAGCTATGTTCTATATGTA
>NW_023340257.1:5705446-5716261 GCF_004916995.1 Morone saxatilis | reverse complement strand
AAAAAAAAAAAAAAAAAGGTCTATGTTTAGGCAATGATAAACAGAATCCCTTAAGATAAATGGTTGGGAACCTTAGAATGAGCCATTATAGAGTCTATCATATTGAACTTCTATTCTTCTACAGTGGCTCAGGACGGACAAACCAAACACTGGCTCTAGATATGGGTTTTTGTGGCCACGGTAGAGACACTGTATATGTATTCAGTTGGTTGCAATCTACAACTTCACCACTAGATGCCACTAAATCCTACAAACTGGTTTATTAACAATGGATCAAATTTAAAACGCGGTCACTTGTAGAGACAAACATAGAATTATCACCCATCTTTTAAAAATCTCAATCATCAACATTGTTTCCAGTTGCTGTTTTCAGTGAAAAGCCTCAGATAAACCAATCTTATGCAACCTGTTAAGGACCCAACAGCAGACACACAATGTTAGTGAGTAGCTGGTGAACATAGTAAAGCATTTCATAGCTAAAGAGCCAGAGACATTTCCCGTCCTTAGTAGAGACCAAAACAGAGCTAAAAGAGAGTGAATATTGGATTCATTAGATGATTTTATAAGGTGATAATAAGTGAACTTTTTTCATCTTGTTCTGTAGCCTTCAAGTGCTCAGAGATCTATTAATTCAGTTTTAATTCACTGTGTTAAAGCCATGGTTTGTACTCCATACCTAGGATGGATGTCTAGGATGAGGTTAGGAAACAAATGGGCCTCCGCAGGTTTAGTAATTCAGCTGTGTGTGTGTGCAGACACAGGTAAAGGAGATGAGTGGCGACAGGCATGAGATTTCATTTTGCCTCTGTAAAGCCTCACGTCAGTCCAATTATCTTGATTGTTATCAGTGGCTCGGGACGAGTGTTTGGTTGTAGTCAGAGCCGTTGCAAACAATATTCACCCATTTATTCCTGAAGAGAAACTCACTGTGAGCTCAAATCAGCTGACTTACTTTGTCAAGAAGAACATATTTCAAACAAATTCAGCCTGAGTGTTGGGCTGTGTGGAGTGATTACAAATACTACCCTGTTCTCTGACTGGATTTAACTCTCAGCTCTGACCAATGATGAAGCGGGAAACAGTTACATTAAACAAACAACCATCACAGTTAACAAAAGCTTCTTATACATTTTTTTGGGTAAAAACATATTTATTGCATGTTTAAGAAAATACCAAATATTCATACAACTTAACACTTGAGTTTGACACTGCAGATAAAGTTGGCAAATTGCTGCAGTTGTTCAGTTCTTTAACACAACTTTAGAAGATGAACATGGAAAAAGTAGATTTATTGCATTGTTAAGATAAAAAGCTCTAAACTGAGTTTAGGCTACTTCTTGTGAGTCAAACTTCCAGTGGGTTTCAAATGTATGCCATGTCAAAGAATTTAAGCCACTGTTGCCGTGTTTCCATTGACGTATTTCTTGCTCATTTCAAAGTATCACATTAGAAAAGTTGATGGAAAAATAGTTAATGTGCTTAAAGGGAGATGGAATTTCTGACATAGCAAACAATTAAATCACATGACTGATCAGCTGTGTCTGAGTCTACTATGGGTCTCCTTATCGCTCCCATGGCCCTATAATACACCCATGATGCTCTACACAGGTCTAATGTAACCTTCCTCACATTAATACATGAAACAAACAGAAATGTCATATTTCCATCCTGTTTTCTGCATTATTTTTCACCCTTTGAGGATCAGCAGGTTAGCTTTAATTACATCATCGGATTGCTACCACTTACTGCTTTTCTCAAAGAGCCAGCTCCTAATAATCGCACAATGGTAGTGAATGGAAACAAGCATTCTTTTGCATTTTCTTTTGCTGATTTACTCAAAATTCTGTAAAAAACAAAATTTGATTATTGGATGGAAACACAGCATGGGTGTAGGATTTGAAAATATCTGACTTTGGCACCCCCCAGTGGTAATATCAAAAAATACATCCATGTATCTGATCCAAGCACGTTGAGATAGTGGTTTGAAAGCATCATATAGAGTGCACCAGTTTCACTGCGGTTGTCTAATCTAATAAAAACCTTGCAAACCATTTGAAACTATAATCACATAAACGTTCTATACTTATTGGCTTTAATGTCAGTAATTGAATTTAAACCTATGTGTCCACCATGACAGTTACTGTCTTGATGTGTGTTCACCTTACTAACAACACTGAACACTATAATAAAATGATAACATTAAAACAATGGTGGCTGAGATACCATGAGAAGCACTATGCAGCCAGAGGTCAAAGGTGAGCTTCACTGCGGTAGGTGGGGACACCCAGTGGCTCCAGTCCACAAAGCGCTGTGGTCCGGCGGACACTCACCACCAGGCTACCATCGGGGTTAAGGGTCCCACTGACTGACAAGGGGTCCATATCCTCTGGGAACAAGGACTTATGAGTAAATGTGTCACTGATGCTTCCATCATCAAGTACCTGCAGGACAGAGACAGAATGTTAGGAACAGATGGGCTGTGGATCGAGGGATAGATCTGTAGAAGGAGGGGAAAGACATTGGAAAGGGTTAAACAGAGGGGAGAAAAGATGATGAAAAGAAAGGTCACCGAGCACTGGAGGATGAGGAGAGAAAGTGAGAAGAGCAAAAGGGCTAAGAAAGGCGTGAGGGCGAGAAATGAGGGTGAGAACAAGTGAAAAAGAGAGAGATGGAGAGGTCAGTGCTGCTCAGCTGGTGGACAGAAAGGGAAAAACAGGACAGGGAGGAGAGGGAGAGGAAATGAACACTGACTAGTTCTCTCTGAAGACGTTTTTGGCTGTTACAGGCCTTTAATGTGAGTTGAACGTTTGTGGATTTTTGCCAATTTGTCTGCTGACCCCTGTTAAAAAGATCTCCCTGCACCACGGCAGAGGCTCTCCCTTCTTCTTCCTCTCTCTCACCTTTTAAACATGATTATCATCAAACTGTGAGGGAGGAGAGAGAGAAGGCAGGACAGGCAGCAGGCAGGCTGCAGCTTGTCTGCAGATTAGCTGACAGAACATGTCAGTTTGACATGGAGGACATAATGGAGCTGATTATATATTTATTGTAGTGCCATTGGTCACTGTTTGTTTATGAGAAGACACTAATATTACCTCATTATCTGCAGCTGTATGTACAGTAGGGCTGATATTTTCAATATTATTCAGTGCTTCACAGCCTTTTAAGGTTTAAGTAATGTCTACTTGTGACCCCCTCACCATCAGTGTTGGAAAGTAACTAGTTAGTATATTTAATCAATTACTGTATTTAAAACAACAACAAATACCTTTTATTTTGTGTTGATTCTGGCGGCCCCAACTTGTTTAATTGATTTCGGGGGGGGAGTCCGACCAGATCCAACTCCACTGACAGACATTATAACAGCTATATAGAAATAGCCAGTATAAAGAAATATATATTTTTGCTGATTCCCTTAATCATCTGGTGAACTCTCATATTTGAATGACTCCAATTTGGAAATAATTTGATTCATCTATTCATTTACAATTATATAAAACAGGGGAAAGCAGCAAATCCTACAGTACACTATGTAGCAGTTGTTGTCGCATTTATATTATTAGTATCAGCAGCAGTAATTGTGTTATAATAACGGATTTAAGCAGATTTGGTTGATTTACTTGCTGGTCTGAATATATTGGCCATGTTTCTACACTAGCCCAGAAGGGACAAACCAAACGCTGGCTGTAGATAAGGACTTGCATGTTTTTCACATAGTTTCTCCTACACACTTCACAGCCCGCTCTCATTCCCAGGTCATAAATTACAGATGTGAGGGTTCAGTTGGTTGCAATCTACAACTTCACCACTAGATGCCACTAAATCCTACATACTGGTCCTTTAAAGATGTTGAGTGCTTCTAATGCTGCAGATCAGGTCCAAAATGCAACCGACTGCCCAAAAAACTGTGTCAGTCAGATAGCAGACGTGAGTAAGGTCCCTCTTACGCCTGATTCATTCCTAGTTATATGACAACTGTGGTGTGTGTGTGTGTGTGTGAAAACACACTTGAATCATTTTCACATATGCTCTGCTACTTCCCGCTCACACCATCAGAAGTACAAAAACACACCTCTGCTAATTCATTCACACACACACCTTCTGGGCGTGAATGACGACATGGTGGTTGTAGGCCATCACGACCACGTCATGCAGCTCAAACTGGCTGACATCAGCTGACATGTAGTAGCTGTCTCCCAGACATCGCACCCCACCACCTGTACTGCTCTGTCGGCCTGTCACAGCACCGCCTGCAGGAGCTGCAGGGAAACAACACAGGAGGTCTGTTTAGAATGACATGTAGAGGTGTGAGAGAACACGTAGAGCAGTGATGGATGGATGTTTAGATGGTTGGATAAACACTGAAACTCACATACAGAAACGTGCATTCATAAGAATACAATTAATAGAATATTCTGAAATGTCAATGGAAAGGTTTAGAAATGTATAGAAATGAATGACTGACAAGTATTAGAAAATGAATTACAGCATGGCATGAATTGTCTGTCATGTGCTGTCATGTCAATTGTCATTTATATTGGAAACATGGAGCCACAAAGTGCTCAATATGTAATAAATAAAAAATAAATATTATTAAATAAATAATAAACATTTTAATAAATTGTGTAGAATGTTTAAATAAACATAAAAATTGCTAGATATTTTAAGAATTCAAATCAATAATTAGTGGATTCTTTTTAAAAATCCTCTTAAAAGGTTTGTGTATTTCATGTCACTTTTTCTGGAAGTGTTGTTGTCACCAGTTCCTACCCCTTCACATTTTAGCCAATCACATGCCCCCAGCCGCCCAGGCTTCTTAACAGCTAGCTAGTGGAGCAACCACACAGAAGGACTGTCTTTTTTAGTTGTGTGTTTTCCTCTGAGGAACATCTCAATGCTGTGAAGGTGACTCCAGCACTGAGCTCACTGACTACATTTGGTAGCAGTTGTTGAGATTTCTTGATTAAGAGAAGCAAAGGGGGGTGTGATTGGCTGACAGATGAAAAGGGACATTATGAAATAAAAGGCGAGATGAAATATCTGGGAATTGGGGAAAATGCCATTATGAACTCAGATCTTCTATAATGAAATAAAGTCAACTCCAATAAAACTATAATAAGAAGAATGATGGAATAACATTTGATAATAATAGTCACAATTCTTTCACAAATTATTGGTTCATTTACAGATTTGTTCACATAATTATTTATTTCAATGTCTTATTTATTTATTTAATATAATTACTGAGCACTTTGGGGCTCCATATAAGTGTTATTGCTCAGTTGTTTGGAGTGTTTTTGTATTTTATGTTCAGACTAGAACACAAAGACTATTAAACGCCACAAGAGACTGAAGATTCTGTTTTGGCTGTAAATGTAGTTTACTGCCAGTCTAGAAAAAGAAAATCTTTCACTAAAGAATAGACTCAGGAGGAGCACCAGACACTTGTGGGTCTTTTTTTAAAAATTAGATTTGACATGTGAGAACTGAAATATTGATTATGCTTTAATCTGCCTGTAGCCACACCAGTAATAAACCTTTTTTTAATTGTGTTTTAACACTTCATATTAAGACTTTAGAAGCGCCTGTGTTTTACATTAGCACTTTTTTCTTTTATTTTTCCACCCTGATATTAGTACTTTATGTGGCCCAGTAGACGGTGTCTGAAGCCATATAGACTCTTTTTCTCACAGAGCACAGAAGCTCTTATGATTCTGGCTCATTACTTCTTTCTATGAGCCGCAGGTCTTTTTCTTCTCCATGGCACTTTGCTTTCAATCAACCCACTACTGTAATGTGAGATACTAATGCCTCTTTCCTGCTGGTGGAGGGAATGAGTGAAAGAGGCGCTACCCTATGCCTCAACAAATGCTACCAAGGTGCCCGTGAGCAAGGCACTAAAGCTTCAACTGCTCCAGTAGAGCTGTTAAGCATGATTATGCTAGAAAAGGCTCAGCCTTTCTTGTGTAGGATTTTCACAATATAATAAAAAATAGCCCATGATCAGTGATTTGTGATTGGTTGACCGCCACAGAACAATGATTGTCCAAGCAACCTATAAGCACGGCAGGCTTTGGATTTCTTCACATTAGTGCTGATCATAGGGCAAAAGAGCAATACTCTGTCTGTTAATGGCTTAATTGATTCAATCAATAGGCCACAAAATTAAGATACTTGAACTGAAAAACATAACATTATTAGTGCACATTAGTAAAGCGTTGAATAGAAATTAGTTTTTTGTTTTTTTTCTCATTGAACTTAAGCTTGTCACTTTGTCCAGTGGTTCCCAACCTTTCACTTACATGTACAGAAACACATAAAATAATAATCTAAAAAAAATCTACACAGCAGGCTTATGTCTCTATTATTTAAGATCTAAACTATGAAGACCTGAACACAAGCTACATTCACAGAGCCTTCACTCTCTGATAAACTGCCTCATCCTGCATTAGAAAAATACACAGTTAAAACAACCAAAGAGGTGACAGAACAGGAAGAAAGAAACATGGAATCTGTCAAAAAAAAGAAGCCTATTTACTATGATTGTTAAAAATATTTACAAAATATAATAACATAACATAATACAGACAGATAATTGTATTGGGACCATTGACTTAGTCTAAAATGTGGCCATAACATATCATTAAATTATATGTCTATTTCTAAATGAATGTGTTAAATTTGACACCAAATTGGGGTGGCCACTGCCACCCGCATTCCACCCTTCTAGATCCACCCCTGTTTCACACCCCACTGGGAGCATTTCAGAGGCGCAGCATTTTTCTTAACTTGCTTAGATTTTGTTGATATGGTGATATGGACTTTTGTGCTTCTACCATGGGTGAGTAGGCTATGTAGTTAAAATGTTTTCCCTTTTGTTTGTTTTTGTCTTTCATCAACAATATTATGTCATTTAAGACCTTTATACAGGATTCTTGTTTTAAAATGAGTCAGCTGGAGGCACTGTTTCCAACCATGCCAACTCATGGAGCTAACTGCAATCAATGGCTATCTATAGGTGTTTTCATTGTCTACCTCGTTCCAAAATAAAGGACCAAACTACTAGACATTTTGAGTGGTAAATCCACCAACGTTGTCATTGCAGAGAGACAGGCTTAGCAACAGTAACTAAAGGAGACAGAGCTTAGAGATCAGTCAATTATCTTACCAGTGTGTCCATAGGAGGATTTGCTGTGCCTGCTGAAAGGAGTTAAACAGCTGGGTCCCCCGGGGCCCTCTTCTCCAAACAGACTGGAATGATCAGCAGAGTCAAGAAAGGGCTCAAAAAGGGGATCCAGAGGGTCAGACGATCCTCCCAGTGAGCCCTCCGACCGATAGGAGCTGGAGGTGCTGTAACGCGACGATGAACGGTAGGATGAGGAGGATCTGCGGCTGGAAGATGTCAGTGATGCCATAGCAGAGGATATGTAGTAGCCTTTCACACTTGCACACACACTTAGAAAACACACTCCCACTCTCAATATGCCCCAGCCTCAGAAAACAAGACCTTTTCTCAGGTTTGATTTCTGTTCCTCTTCAGAATAAATACTGACAAAATACAGTCAAAGCTGCGGGTTACGAAAAGCTATTAACCTCTCACTTATTGTCCAGGGGTCTTTGTTGTGGGGCTTTATAAAGCCCTGGTGCATTGTGGGTAAGTAGAGCACAGTGTGGGCGCTATAGTGTTTTTCCTTTAGCCATAAATGGCAGTTTGTCTGACCACTGGTGCCAAGAATGTAACGGACAAACTGATAAGGAGTGGAGACCCCTTCTTATTCGCGCACACTGCACAGATAAGGCTGAAGGGGGGCTCTTGGAGATGCTTCCAGCATGTGGTCAGAAATAGAAGAGTGGTGAGTGGTCAGGTCGTCCGTTGGACTGGCCGAGCACACAATGCGAACACTTTATCAATAATGCACGAAAAAATTGGCCATTTAAGTTCTGCTTACCTGCTAATGGAATAACAGATTCACTCTAAAGTTCAAATCTGAAATGGAGAGTGCTTCCTGGGAGAACAGATTCAAGGCCAAAATCACAAAATCTGCAAAATGGTTATTAGTCTGACAAAAGCCAAAGCGTATACAGCCCCTGGTTGACCTTTACATTCCCTATTTAAAAGCTTAAATTGAAGTGATGTTTGCCTATTGACAACAGAGTTGTCCTCAGTGCTGCATGTCAACGATGACATTCAAGACTCGTATTAATACTTTTATAGTGTATGTGTGTTTTTCATTCGAGGATGGAAAAAATGACATTCAGCAGCACGTCATTTTGCCCTTCAAGATAATGTATCCTCAGTCATAGCAGGGACACTTCATATGTGAGCTATAAAGCTGAAACAATCCAGTTAATACAAGCAGCATACATCAACATGACAGTCCCAATTTGTGCTCTCAGGTGAAACACTTGTATCTGTCCTTGTGTAAAATATTATGCATTAATAAATCTTTTACAGCATATTTTAAGAAAGGCTTTCCAAAACATATTTTTTTTAAAATTTCATTATACACAAAATGACCTGAAAAAAGTGCAGCCTAATAGAAAATAGATGACTTTTTAAAATGTAGAGACTCAGCTATCTCCTTCAACTCCTCACAGTCAGCAGTAGAGGAGTTCATCCATTCAGCTCTCCTGCCAGAGGTCCAGTGTCTCCACTGGGGATAGTTTTAGTCTCTGGGTGGCACACTGTGGTCTCCAGAGCCCAAAACACACTATCTCTCCTGACCTCTAATAAATGGTGTGTCTTTATGAGGTGCTCTGTGGCTGTATTCAGAAGAGAGAGAATGATGTTAATGAGGTGAAAGCAGATAACAACTGAGGAGAAGAAAAGATGTAAAAGAAACTGCATTTAGCATTTTTGAGCATCAGTTAATCATTGTCAAATTAACTGTGATCCTCCTAAATCTTTCATGAGCACTATGGTCACGACCAGCGACTGCAGTGTCTTACACCGATGTGTAGTTAATGCTATGTCAGGGTGTGGCAACTGGTAGAAATTCTGGAGCTGTAGCTGTTTGCACTAAACAACCAAAGCTTTGTAGTAACATAAATAGCCTTAATTAGATATAGATACAAAAAGACGTATAACTCCTTCTCAATTTGTTGAATCCATTGTATTGGTGCTAAAGGTCCAGGATTTAGTGGCATCTAGTGGTGTAATTGTAGATTACAACCCCCTCGCCTCCACTCTCCCATTCCAAGCGTGTAGGAGAAACTACGTTGAATGCAAAACTCACAAAAACAGCTTATTTTCTTGTGATTATATACTGATGAAAACGTACCTATGAATATTATATTCCATTTCTGCCAATAGATACTTTTAAATGTTACACACTGGGCCGTTAACATTAGATTTTGTTAAGACATTATCGCCATTATGGCCATTTTGTGAGATATCGTAGTTGTCAAATTCTTGATATCTCCATATACAGCTGCTGGATATCTGTCAAACATCAACATATTGTTGTCTTGAGAATGTTGACATTGTTTGCATATAGCTTAAAGCACAGCTGTGCAACCTCACAAAACCGTTAACGTAGCTGTAGACTAGTGTTGTTGT
Organism: Morone saxatilis; assembly: GCF_004916995.1. Lineage (NCBI taxonomy): Eukaryota > Metazoa > Chordata > Actinopteri > Moronidae > Morone > Morone saxatilis. The sequence goes on along the minus strand of NW_023340257.1, from coordinate 5,706,702 downwards.
AGCAATGTTCACATTTGCTTACAATAATTATGCAAATGCTCGAAAGTAAAGATGGACTGATAGGAACCGTTCTCTGTGTCCTTATTGATATATTGGATTCAAACAGTCACAGACATCTTAAGTCACTGAAATGAAACTTCAGATATTAGGATTTATTTAAGTCTTGACCCAGATACTGCTGGTCATGTCCCGTTCACAGCCTGTGTGGCAGCCACCCAGGCCTGAGCCAATAAAACTGATTTTTTGCTCTGTGACAGAGATCCGATCTTTTCTTCGCTTCTTGAACTGGGGAGATCAGATGTGGTTCCACCCTGTTTCCTTGGTTATGAAAAGATGAGAATTGTACCACAAAGAAGCCAGATTGTCTGAAGTGATCTTAGACTTTGCGCTAATTTCCTGACATATCTGAATTATCATTCTAGGTAAGAACCAAGGTCTGTTCTGTCTGTTTAGAAATGTAATTGATGCAGTAGCTACATTACATTATATAATGATAAATGCAGTGTCTGTTTCTCTTTTATCTCGGAGGGAGTCTGGCGCCCTGTCTACCAGGTAACCTAGGTGATAAGAGATGATTAGAAAAAAAGACGACCTGCAAGGACGCGAGAGCGTAAATATGAGCAACAAACTTCTTGGAAATTACGTGTAATTCTGAAGCCAGGATGACAACATAAAGCATAGATTTGGCATTTTCGAACAATAAGAATATCATCTTTTTGCAGAGAATCTGAGATTCCTAGGGGACTTTCCCTTTTGTGTGTTTGTGTGTTGTGTGTGTATTTGTGTGTGTGAAACGTTTCCCAGTGTGGAAATAAGCCTCCCTGTACCAGCTAGGATGTGAGTTTCCCACTTCATAGAGCCACACACACACACACACGTGTGAAAATCAGCTGAAGAAGTACGTGTGTGAAGACATGGACATTTTGAGGGCGGAAAAATACGTTTGAAAAGGCATGTTGTTGTCACGTAAGGCGCCTGATCATGTTGCACAAACATTTTATATAGGGCCCGAGCAACTGAACGTGCGAAGGCCCTATTGTAGCATTTTGAAGGGAATTCTTCTTTTTCTTTTCCTCCTAAACGGACGCATATTTAGAAGCTTGCCCAATGCTCAAGAAACTCGCAGTGAAACTCGGCACACATGTCAGGTCGGTGGCGAAATAATTTATATTCTATGTGTCGCTTTCGGTTGGCCACGCTAAGGTGGGACGCTACTATCAGGTAAAAAGCGTTTAAGGGCTAATAACTTCTTCAGT
>NW_023340257.1:5704064-5705421 GCF_004916995.1 Morone saxatilis | reverse complement strand
TTCACACTTCCTGCAACAATTTCTTCTTCGTGCGTTTCCCTCCAACAAGTGAAATCCCACGGGACTTCAGCGCGACACTTGTTGCAGAAGAAGAAGAGAGTGGAGAAAGCATGTTTTCACACAACGTCATTGTTCAGTTTAGCGGCACCTACATTGGCTTTCTTTAAAACTTACAGTTTCACCTATGCAGGACACTCAACATGTAGCTTATGTTCTTAAAATATTTCATGAAAATCTAAAATTACATTTCAAAATTCCTAAAACATTTCAAGGCCACCTCCTTCACGCTTCAAAAGGGGAGGGTGAAGTTGCAACAAACACTGTTGTTATATTTCAATTTAGATCTACTCCACATTACCAAGACATCAGGAACTAACTTAGACTTTTCTCATTCTGCTCATTCTCAGACCATTAATTTCTTTAGTGTTTCATATAGAAAGTGTTTCTTTTTATTTCAAACCTCATCAAGGAGCACCTTAATCACACTCTAACAAACCAGAGCTGTCTGCAGGGTCCATGTACTCAAAACCGTGATGATCACACACACCAGCCTTTGTTAGAACTCCATCACGTCCTGCTCTGATATTTCCCTCCCCTATCTCTCTCCCTCTCTCTCAACCCACCAAATGGATTACTGAGCTCCCCGGGGGTGATGATGTCATGGAAAAATGAAATACCTACTGCTGTAGGATCAGTAAGTAGGGCTCAACTGCTGTCCTTTGCTCTGGTAATAACTTAATAATGATGATGTCGTCATGTCAGGGAGTTAATTGCAGCAGGCTCCATGATGTGAATGTCCAGTAGTAAATGGTGTTGAAAGAGGTGAATGTAATAGTTCATTATCTGGCCATAACCATAAAACACTACATGGAATCCAATGAGATTAATTTAGCTCTCCACACTTCTCCTCCCATCTATCTGTAACTCTTGTCCATATATAACATGTAACATATAACAAATAATCACATCACACCAGATTTGTATATAAGAACAATAACAATAGTTTATTAACTCGAAATAATATCAGATGCAGCAAACAAAGATTCATTTTTCAAATCCAAGGTGGCAATAATCAAATAATTACATTCAGCCAAAAGAGGAAGAAAAGTATTTAAAAGAAAAAAAAAGAGAAAAAAGAAAGACAGGATTGAGATCTCAGAGGGAGGAGAAGGTTGAGTGTGTGTTTGACTGATGGTGATATGCAACCCACTTAGGATGTGGATGGGACAGTACATTCATTATGGGTCATCTATTATCCTCATACCCTGTTAGTTCATGGTGTCTTTGTCTCTGTTGGGTGAGTTGTATGGCTTTGCTCTCTGAACTCTCACAAGCCTCTGTTCATTGTGTGTGTGTG
>NW_023340257.1:5699646-5704044 GCF_004916995.1 Morone saxatilis | reverse complement strand
GTGTGTGTGTGTGTGTGAGTGCCCGGTGTCACTATGTGCACCCGCCCCCCCTGAGGATTGTGGGATGTTTTAATTACAACAGTGGAGGCTAATGTGGGTTAAACACAGACCATCTCTCTCCCTCTCTGTGAGGATTACACTCTCTATATTCAGTTCCTACAGCAGTTCTCACACTCTGTCTCAGTTGTGTTCGCAGGTTTTGTCCTAATATTCACCAGTGGGGGCTGGTGGTGTGGGGAGAGAGGTCCCAAGGCCCTTTAGCTTTGTTCTAAAATGGTAAGTAGGCTATAGGGTGACAGGGGTGCCACCACCAACTGAATATTCATACGCCCTCCTGTCTTGACACTGTCCGACAGATGTTTTGATGTCTTTTTATAGCACTGGGTTCTCCCGCCACTATCACACACACTCTCACACACATAGAGAGAGAATTTGGACCTCTTCTTTCTGATAGGTATCCAATGTCAGCGCTTGCCTGAAGCAACAAACTAAAACACACTGCCCAAAGACACACACTCACACAAAAAGAAACATGTTTCACTCTAAAGACATCTGTCTGACTCAAGGACAGCGGGGTGCTTTTCTGTTATTAGGCTACAAAATATTAATCACTTCCGAACAGAGAGGAGAGCGAGAAACACTTCCCTTCATCATCCGTTGCTTTCCACAAACCACTAGGAGTTTTCTGGGACAGCTAACCTCAAAAGATGTCACTTAGAAAGAGCTTGCGGCAGTGAGGAGGGGGGTAGAGAGAGAGAAAGGGAGGGCGCACATGGAGCGAAGGGGAAAAAGACACAAGGGTGGAAAAAAAAGACAGACAGGAGAGAGATACGCATCTCCTGTTCATCAGGCGGTTTCATAATCGCGGGCTAATTGCCTGTCGGCAAAGGTAGCACTCAGACATCCTCTCGGTTATGTAATAAGCCCCCTGTGGGGACGGATGGATGGAAGGAGGGAGGGAAAGAAAGAGAGGAGGGGGAGAGTGGAAGCAGAGGAAAGGACAGAGACAAAGGGGTGGGAGGAGAGGAGAGGACGGTGAGGGGTCAGGAAATGACAGGACAGAGACAGAAGGATAGAGAGGGTAAACATTCATCAGGCTGTCTGTGTGTGTGTCAACGGGAAGTCTTCCAATTCTATTCTATTCTGTTCGAGGACTAAATGTTCTTATAAGGATAGAAAGATGTGGCAATCCACCAACGTGCCACTTCTACAATGGGATTAGGACTTGGATTTAGGGTTAGATTAGATTCAGGATGGGGTTAGGATCCAGGTTAAGTCTGGATAAATGAATGTAGTCATGGTCCTCAGAAGTGACAATTAAAAACACACTCCATGTGAGAGAGAGAACAAGACAGCTGGGTGAATGAAAAACGCATCACACCAAGGTGCCCGTCTTCTCTCACACACTCACACCATCTCACACATGCAGTGCCCAGGGAGAGCAAATGCACTGTGGCGGACAGACTGATAAATAGAGGAGGAGAGGGGGTGAACAATGGCGCGTTATCGTCATCGCGCCAGGACAAAAGCACAACCTCGCCTCGCCAGCATCGCCCGGCTTTTAATGTCAACCAAAAGGACAATCGGCCCGCTGTAACCTCCAGCTACAGCGGGAGAATACACACAGGGGATGCAACAGGATGTGTGGTGCCGCTGTTGAGCTGAATTTAGTAGCGTTTTACTCCTGCTCATTTAGGGAGGAGGGAGAAGGGGAAGGGAGCCAAGCTCTAGCCTGAGCGACAGCATAGAGGATATGATGATGGTGCAACTTGGGAGGTCAAAGGTGACGAATGAAAGGCACAGCTTCAATGGTTCCCCCTGAGTTGTCGCTGTCTTTTCCAACTCTCCTGACTGGGACTCCTCGTTTTCATTTTGAGTTCAGAAGTCAGCTGATTTTTAGCAACGTCATCCATCTATATTTTCAAGATCATTTTCAGATGTTATGTACTGTATGCTTTTTTTTAATATATATATATATCTCCAGCACCAGTAAAAGTTCAACCTCCAACGAGAGAGCTCAGCTACACCAGACACTGCTTTAAAGGGAATCGCTGCATTGGAGGGGTTTTGGAATGGATATACCGTGCAAGCTTAAGGAGCTTGCTGACATCTTACAATACAGCCACACACACACACACACACACATTTGCACAAAACTCCAAACATACGGACTCGCACATTGAGGCTTATCTAAACAGTAAAGAAGGATGAGGGGGCTGAATCTGTGCTTTAATTATTTGTAGAAAATAACTATGCACACAAGGCTTTCTCTCTCGCACACATACAAAAATGCACCCACACAAGCACACACGCGGAGGATGAGAGACGAGTGGTGTTATGCGTGCAGGCGGGATGCATTGATGCTCTGGTCCAATGGGATTTCCTGAGTTGTATGAATGACAGTCCCTCTGGGAGAACCTCAACGGGGCTCCACACATCACCAGGGAGATGGGAGTTTCTGCATGTGTCAAATAAACATGCCTTTTCACAAACATCATAGAAAAGAAGGGAAAGCATAGAATAAAAGGCAAAGCTTTTCAGGAGTCAGTATGAGAGGAAAGAAAGAAGAGCATTTTGAAATTTTGGGGAAAAAGAAAGAAACGAGAGCTCTTCGCGAGGATCATGACATATGGCAATAACAAACCGTATCACAGTATCCTCTTTTGAAATAAAAAATAAAATAAAAACTTTGTTCACATTGTATTGTTATTTTTTTCCCATTAAACTATATCACACAGTGATAACGAAGAAAAGGAGAAATCTACAGCCACGTTAGCTTCGTGCAAAAAACCACATACACTGGCACGCCGCATAGGCAAAGAGATCAAAGCAAGACAACGCATACAAAAATATAGAAAATCTCCAATGCAACTCATCTCTTCACAGAAAAAAACTTTTCTGTCTTTTCCACCCGCTCCACTTCCTGCCCAACACCTATCACCGAAGGGTCACTTCAGGAACATTCTCAGTGTTTGTTGTCGTCGCTGCTGCTGCTGCTGTGTATTTTTTTAAGACAACCAAAGTAGTCATTATCGTAGATCATTATGGCAGATGTCCATCATAATGATGTTTGGAATAATGTGAACAACAACATGTTTGAGTGATAGAAAACTAGTACAATAAAAGCATATCATTTCTGTCATATAATTTGTGACAAATCTTTTTTTAAACTTTGTTAAAATACATACTATGTCCTGTCACTTTGAAGACATTCCAGCATTTGCTCATAATTGGTAGTGACAGAGTTAAATAGTTTGGCATACTCAGCAAGCCATGCCCAAAAGGATGCTATTTTGTCTCTTGCAAAGGTAGGGGCAGGGAGGGAGGAGGGAGAGGTAAGGGCAGGTCCCAGGGTGTAGTGTCAACCCTCCCTCCCAGGGGAGGTGGGCGGGGGTTATACAGAACAGCTGAGATTACAAACCGTGCTAAAGACCGGGTCAGCCCATTGATTTCAGCACTTGCAAAACACATGCAAAGATAAGTCAGAGTTTTGGACTCAGTCATTCTGTTTGCCTGTTGGTGGCTTCTGTTTCTAGAGTCGCCTTGCAGGTAGAGACGGAGCCGAAAACTGTGAGCGTCATACCCACGGGTGAGTCACTGGACTGCTGTGGCACGTCCTGCACTCCTGTTTTCACACTGATAAAAAAGATTGTTTGGACGCCTTCAAAGAAAATAGATTTGATACACCGAATGGGGGACAAAAGCAGTTACAGGGTGGAAAGGGGGGCAGGGGCTTGAAATGCTGCAAGTAAGGCAAAGACGGATGCTTCAGTCAAAAAAAAAAAAAAACATGCACGGAGGTTCGAACTCTTCAGACGCCATAAAGGAGAGAGGGAAGTTGTTGCCAAAAACAAATCCCTCCAATGAGCTCGGAGGGATTAAACACTGAGGCGAGATGAGAGGAGTCATTGGTTGTTTGGCTCTCCTGCCCTCTCCTCCTCCTCTTCATCCTCCTCATCGAGAGACACAACCCCAGACGAGGCCACGTCAGAGACCCTCCTGCGTGGGTCGAAGTCGGGCGGGTACTCGACTCCATTGCCCTCCGCCTCCACCTGGCACACGGTGCTCTCATAGTCCTTGCAGGGGGTGTCGTCGTCCTCGCCGGGTGACAGGTACGTCTCAGAGTAAGACATGGAGTAGCAAGGAGAGTCTTGACCCCCGCAGGGCCTGATGCCCCGCCCTCCCCCGCCCAGGCTGTGGAAGCCGGAGTCCCCGCCACCGGGCGCGTTCTGCCCCGCCCTCTGAAGTCGGGCCAGCAGCAGCTCCTCCCCTCCCTGCAGCACTGACAGGATCTTGGCAGCGAGCTCGGCAGCGTTGCTGTGGGAGTGGGTGCAACGGTGGCCGCCCAGGTCTCGCAGCAGCGGGTGGTGCTCGTCCAGGCTGCAGAGGCTGGAGCAC
>NW_023340257.1:5686942-5699546 GCF_004916995.1 Morone saxatilis | reverse complement strand
CAGCAGCGGGTGGTGCTCGTCCAGGCTGCAGAGGCTGGAGCACAGGGTGTCCGGGGAGCCGGCCGTGGGGGAGGGCTCTCCGCTGCCACCTCCCTCTCCGCCTCCTCCACCACCCTCGCAAGAGGGCCCTCGGAGGCCCAGGTGCTGGCAAAGCTGGCTGTGGATCAGGTCCTTCAAGTAGGGTGGATACGATGGCACATCTAGAGGGAATGATACAAACTATGAGCATGAACTATGAGAACAACGATAAAAGAAGAAATATGAGCTGAAACTGTAATATTTCCTGTTGGGTCACTGAGCGGTTGCAGTCAAATATGAGGAGGAAATTACAAGCAGCAAAGATAAATAGTGAAAAGAAATGTGGAAATGCACCAGCAAAAGCTGCCAAACACAGATGAATGCAGGCTTTAAAAACAAAAACCTGTTTTAGAGGTCATTTATTAATATCAATCAACATTATGTAAGGCCTCAAAGATACACAAAAAAAACCACTGAATGTAAAGTTGACCCCACAGGGCGCTGTTTTTGCAACAGGAAGCCAAATTCTTTTATGTCAAACAGATAAAGTGGAAGTTTGCACCACTAAAAGAATCATTCTTCTTGAATTTATGCATTGGTTGATTTTTTACCAATGATTAATGTGCATGTTAAAGCAAAAAATAAAATAAAATAAAAACCTGTTATAAAGCACTGCATATACAGTAGTAACTAAGTCCAAAGTCAACTGTGAATGAATAGAAACATGAATGAATGAAAATCAATAAGAATTAATAATAAAGATATCTTGCACTGCATTACAAGGGTGTGAAAAATACCAGCAGTTACTGTATGAGAAAAAAGAGCAATTGATAAAAATATGAGATATAAATTAAAATTTAGTATAATATGACATTGCAGCCAGTTCTAAGAACTACTGCAAAATGTGAAATGATAGAGAAGTGAATAATCTTCTTTGATTAATGCAACACACAGGCTGCTATATATAAAGCTCTATTCACTAAATGGCCTTTGCCAGAAGGTAAGAAGCCACAGATGAATATGTGAAGATAGAGAAGCAACACGGAGATGAATGTTATTAGCTGCAGTACAGTTCATTGGTGGTTCAGTGTAATCAAGATGAAAGCTCTGGTATACACACACTCCCACACACAGCTATGGTCAAATACACTCTGTGTATTTATAACCCGCTCACACACCATCCTCACAGACACTGTCTCTGCAGCAAAGGAAATCATATTAAACTTGCAGGAGGGATATCAAATTGCGCCGAGGAACAAAAAAAATGTTGGGAGGGGATGAAAACTAGGGCACTGGGACAATGAAAGATACAGAGAGGCAGAGAGGGAGAGATGGATGAGGAGAAGGTGTGTGATAGGCTATTAGGAAGGAAATGAATGTGATTTAGCCTTACCACGACTATTGTGGTGTAGAGGTACACTGTGTGTGTGTGCGTGTGTGTACCTGTGCTCTGTGTGGTGGGCTCGTTGGCAGGCAGAAAGTCCTCGTCATATGAGTCATCATTGGACTCGTCGCCGTCCACAGACGACCAGGCCCTCAGCTTAGCCTCCGCTATGGCGAACTGCTCGGCCACACCTGCGCACACACACATACACATACACATAAGCTCCACATGTACACACACAAATACACGGTCGGCATGGTAACAAGAGGCAGCGGGCCATTGTGTCTCCATGTCATGTAGCTGTTTTTGATTGGCAGGTCTGCATGAGGAAAAAAAGTGTGTGCTGTAGTATTAGACTGGACAGAGACAGCGTTCCCATTACAGCCAATGTTCTTCAGCGGTCATTTGCCTGGTGCACTTAAGATGGCTGTCACTGACGGTTTGATAGTGTTGTTATGCAGGTTGCATTCCTGCCTGTGCAGAGGAGACAGTGAGTTGAAGAAACACAGACACAATCTGTATGTCACTAGGAATGCCAGGAGAAAAATACTTAAGCAATGTAATCAGTATTGACATTCTCATTGAAATAATGATGATATAACATCAGGTTGAGTTTTTATGCCACACAAACCATTGTTCAAGTCATAGCCAGCATGAACTAATAGAGCAACAATAAAGAACAGGTAAAAAAAACAATGAGCAGTATTATTATGGCTCACATGGTAAATTCCCCATAATGTACATTTCCACAGCAGTAATACTATCAGGTTGTCTTTTAACATAAATGCTTGTTTCATTCACCACTGAGTTCTTTTGTCTGTCCATTGTTTCTCTACCCGTGTTCATCTATTGTCAAATTCAACACATCCTGATTTCAAATCAAAAGCCTGCCAATTAAGGGAAGGCTGCAATGCATTTAATGTACAAACATCTGCAGGAAGTGTTGCAGCTCAGAATAAAATAAGGCTCTGCACACTGAACTAAACTGAATTCACACTCTGTCCAACTGCTTTGTGTGTTTGTAGAGTCTCTAGCATAGTCCTGTTCTCTTGACCACATACTTAGTTACATCAACACATTTCTGAGTCAACAAAATTTAACATCACATGCTTCACAAAGATACATACAAATATTTTATTTTACTACTTTATTATCTTTTTTTTTATCTCACTTATCTGTTTATACATAATACACTTGCTTTGGCAATGTGATCGTCTGTTTCCCATGCCAATAAATCCCCTTTGAATTGAATTGACTGGATTTATTGCATATATGTACAGTACAGATGTATTTGAGAACTTGGTGTATGCTGTGTGAACTGTTTGCATAGAAATACTTTGTTAAATGATTTTATCAGTGGCTGTGTTACTGTAGTTTTGCCCAGAAATGATAACCTCCACTACCATAACAATTAATCACAATATATTGTAAGTAACCAAACATACACTCACATACATGGGCATGTGAAACACACACGTAAGGCCACAAAGGGAACATCAATGTGTGTGTGTGTGTGTATGGCTGAGGTGACTCAGCATGTGCCAGAACCAATAAGCCACAAGGTCCAAGTGACCAATCACCTCCAATCATCATCAGTAGCTGGCCAATCAGAGAGCGAGGCTCCCTCTCTCTCTCTTTCTCTTCATGTCTCTGCTCAGCCTCGTCCTCTTCCTCTCTGTCCATCTGTTTTGTATTCCTCCCCGTTCATCCGCTCTCTTCTTTATGTCTTGCCTTTCTTCCAATCGTCTCCCTCAATAAAACGCTCCATCGACTCACCTGACTCTCCGCATTCCTACCGTTCCCTTTTCTTTCACCATGCAATCTTTCAGCCTTGTCCCTCACTTTTCATTTTGATTTCTATCTCTCTCACTATCTTTCCTCAGTCTCCCTTCTCTTTATGTCTCTCTCCGACTTTCTCCCTGGTCAATGCTCAGTATTCATGCGTTGTCTCCCGCAGAAAGAGATCGATGCTCTCATTCATCTTCCACTGTAGCTGGGCCCTGAACTCTCCTCACAAACACTGGCATATCCTCCGGCAAAATGCAGCCGTGCAGGTTGCTCTTTAGTTGTCCTTTGAAAGCATTTTACAATTCCTTTAACTCATGAAGAAAGAGAGTTTTCACCTGCATACTGACTTTTTTATGTCACTGACCCACATACCACACACAAATAGGGATAAAGAGATAGTTTAGACACACAACATCTGTGTTCTTCTGTCTGTAAAAATTCAAATTTTTATTACATGATACAAATGTAAAGCTGGCCAGGCATCAAAGTGCCAACTTTAACTGGTGCAGATTGTCATATTTATTTCAAGATGAAATTATTACTGGGTAGAATGTCTCACATGATAATATGACAAAATCTAATGCAATGTAATTCTAACCTTAATCACAAACTGTGCTTGTGACCCAACATTGCACAAAATGTGCTCACTGTGATCAGATCTGAAAATGAAACAGATTCTCTTTCTTTCTCTCTGACACACACTTTCTACAGTTCTACTACGACTTCATCACTTTAGCTAAAGGTGTCAGTGATACAGTTTGGACATATTGTAGCATGGTACAGTGGTTTGCAGTTTTACACTTGTCTACTCTCAAACTTTCCTCATAAATATCTACTCAGTTAGAAGACACTAACAGTAACTCCCGTGGATGACTATAACATATATAGATAGCATTTATCACTTTAAACCTGCATTAACTGCATTTTGTCCTCTTTGGGGCAGTGGAAAAAAAGCTGTAAACACTGCACTAATATATCATGACTCCAGCTAGCCGCTAACTTTGTCTGTGTTTCAGTTGGTGTCGGGCTGGTAGTGTACGTACAGTGGATTTATCAAAGCTTATTCACTGATGAAAAAGGAAATGGGGCTGAACCAGAACAGTAAAGTTGCAGACTGTAAAAACAAAGCAATGGGCTGGAAAATATTCAAAGCTCTGCAAAGCTAAGGGAGTTGGGTGATTATTCTCTGCGACTCCTTTCACATTACACATAGTCATTGGATTTGCTGTTAATAAAGAATATTGGTATAGCTACTTTAAGAAAAACAAAGTCATGGGGCCCTGGTAGCTCACCTGGTAGAGCTAAGGCTCAGTTCTTACCACAGCGGACCGGGTCCAATTCTGGCCCGTTACCCTTATCTGCATGTCAACCCCTCTCTCTCCCACCTTTCCTGTCCTATCTTTAGCTGTCCCTAAAAAATAAAGGCATAAAAAGCTCAAAAAATATATATATAAGAAAACAAATTCACCAGCTCCACACTGCTGCATGGTTAGATTGAGCGGTCGCTTTTTCCAACACCCAATGCCAATTTCTCAGTTTATTTTTTCCAACAGGCTTGTTTGTTGATAGTGTGAACCTGGTGAGCAGGACCGGTCAGACCACATACACCTCTGCTATACACACTTTACACACAGCCACACATGTATTTTCAACATATTCTCTCCCTCACACTCTTGTCTTTTTTCATTCATACACACACACACAGTGACATAAGCCTCTCTCTGTGTTGGCAGCCAGTGTCCTGCACTGTAGAGAGACACTGCAGGATTAACTTCAAAGTGTTGGCACAAGTTAGTCTATCAATAGGACAACCCCACCGGCATTTTCAATTCTCAAGATGCCTGATACGCACATACGCGCAAGCACTGTTGTGTGTTCTACTGCAATAAGCTTGCACCAAAACACACCAAACACTCACTTCACACATTTGCACATGCTGACTTTACATACTAACACGCTCACCGACATTCAAGCTGTGCATCCAGTCACCCACAGTAACACTATCACTGGGCTACAAGGAGAGAATTGACAAAAAATAAAAGGAGTCAGCACAACTGGCAGCTCCCTGATGGAATGGACGCACACTGATGATGTAAGCTGAAGAGACAAGGATAAGTATAATGTATCGTAATCACTACCCAACTCACCCCCTGCCAGTCAAATAGACCCTGATCTGATCTATAAAAAGAAGTTATTTGGGTGCTTTAAACAAGCTGATTTGAATCATCATGTAAGGGAAAACAACAATGGGGGGATGAGAAGAGAAGTCATGTATATAGTAAGATATAAAAGAGGTAAGAAAAAAGAAAGGAGAACAGAGGAGGCACAGAGGAAAATCGCTCAGTCACGGTGGCACTAGCCAGGAGCAAAACCTTACTGTGCAAATTAACCTTGAGAGTCTGCATTGCAGGGAGCGAGCGAGAGAATGGAGGGAGAGCAGGCGGGAGCGACTGGGTGAAAAAGACAGAGAAAAAGAGGCGATAAAGAGACAGAGGGCAGAGAGGAACATTAAAAGAGGGGACAGTGTGAATAGGAGGAAGAGGGTATGTGTGGAGGAGAAGAGTTAAGGGCAACGAATGTGGCTGCATACAGTTGCTGCAGAATCAAACATACACCTTGCATTAACATGCAAACTGTACCTGGATAATGATATCTGATCAATTGCATTCACACCTGGTATCTTGATTCTGACCACATTGTGACTGGATCTCAACATGCAAAAAAAGGTAGGCGGATATGTCCAGTTTAGCCATGCTGCTGTATGGACTTTGCTTTTTGACATGCATCTGGAGATAGGAGGACATGGAGTTTGGTGACCTTACAACTTGTTGGGCAGATTTTTTACTTAAAGGGACAGTCCACCTATTTCACATGTCAACGTCAGTTTACTACTGAGTACTATTGAGCCAGTGAAAACAGTTGTATCATATCTTCTGTGGCTTTGAGGAAGCTTTGACAAGACTGAGAAAATAAGAGTTATCTCAGCTTAGGCATGAAGATAACCGATTAATAACTGAAAGCAGTTATAAACTGTTGATGTAGTGTTTGAAAGATGCCATGGATTTGCATGATCAGTGGTGTAGGGATCCAGTATTTTTGAAGCATCAGGTCAGGATATGTTCGCCTCTGGTGCTTCAATTTTGGTCCATCTTTATTAATTGATTTTCTTTTACCATTTTTGTCTTTATTAGATAGTTTGACAGTGAAGACAGACAGTAAACATACGACAGACAGAGAAGGGCAGTTAAGGTCCCTGGCCAGACTCCAACAGGGGACATTGTACTTATGTAGTTTGGCCATACTGTATATGGTCTTGACCACTAGACCAACAGGACTCCCATGTAATCGAAATACTAATACAGTGGCTACAGTGTACAGACTGCATTTACACTTTGCTGAGATCTTGTGAACAAAACAACCTTCATGTGGTCTAGCTGAGCCGATAGTCTTCCAATTGCAATGCAGAAGCTGCGTTAATATAATTTTAGTCCACCATATACAGTATACTGTGACAAGACTAGCTGGTTTGAAGCTAAATCCTGCACATCCATTTCTGTGAAATGCTTACTGAGAGGGTTTTTTTTAATTAAAAAGTCAGTATTTGCAACATCTTGATTTAATTGACTGTAATTAATGATCATGTGACATAAATACTCATTTGCACCTTTTTACATGTTTACTTTTTTTGTTATGATGGTTTTTCATTTAATTAGGATGTCTTCTGTGATCTTTCATCATTATTTTCAAGCATTTTCATAAGCCCTCTTACCATAGGTGTGTGAGTCACCTCTTTGGTTTATTTGTTGTCAACTTGCCTGTGCCGTTCAAAAACCCCCTTGAACTTTGAGTGTAGCAAAGAGTGTTAATGAATTGGAATAAAATAATCGAACAAACAACCAACAGACATCTTACCGGCAGCGAAGCGCGCCTCCTGTTCTCCCTCAGTGAGGTCGGAATAAGAGTTGAAGTCTGATTCCGTGGCTGCCGGAGTGTCAATAGGCTTACACCAGCCTTTCCATTCTATCAGGTGGGCCACTCTGCCCTGAGCCATTGCTGTAGGCTTCGTCACATGGTCCTTCACCACCTGGGAAATACCTGTAAGGAAAGGTTTATTCTACAGTATATATTGTAACACATTTTTATTTTCATGTGGCTGCATGCTTTTACAAGATGTACAATCAGCTGCATTCATGAACTTTTATGTGATTAATGTTGCACTCACCATGCAGGGAGGATCGCGCTAATGCAGCAATCTCTTGAATGGTCAGAGCTCTTCTTGATTTTGGTAACATTTCAATGGTGTCATCAACATTCACCTGAAAGGACAAGGAAAAAAAAGTGTGACTCAGGAGAAAACAGGTACAGTAGCTCAGCTCAGCATTATTGTGAGCCAGCCTCTCAATACATCCTGCGATGACTCACAGGAAAGCCCAGGAGGGACTCCTATGTTCACAGTACTTCAACTGCCTCAGTGTACTTTAAGGCCTTGGAAAGTAAAGGCTTTTCACGTTACACACCAAACCATGATTTTAATGAGTCAAAAGATGTACACCAACAACCACACAGGGGCATGTAGGCCTATGTGCATGCATGAGCACATACTGACTTGGGCTGAACAATCATTGTCAGCAGCCACTCATAAATAGGACTATGTTTATGTTTAAACAATGAGTTAAGCATGTTATGTAGCATGATAAAATAATAGTTTGACATTGTGGGAAATACAGTCATTTGCTTCCATGCCATGTGGTAGATTTAAAACAATACCGCTCTCATATCACTAATTAACATGTTTAATCTCGTTTGTTTAAATCATTGAAAATAAAGAAACATAAAAATGACAAATTGTGGCATACTACGAATTATGTGCTATTTTTCTTATCTAGGCAGAGGAGTCAAGAGTCAGCAAGATTCAACTATTTTTTTGTGCCTAATTGCTGAACTACTCCTTTTAAGTTCTGTTCAACTAATTGTTGCTGTCTGGTTAGCATGTTACTTCACGTACAAAAGAAGAAACACAAGCACTTGTGGCTAGTTGTAGCCACAAGTGGATTGTTAAATTAACCGGGTGACTAATGAGCAAATGGTTTGTTGGGGTAACTGAGCTGACTCTTCTCAAGTAGAGCCTGTTGGTGTGTCTATGGCTGCAGACAAGGCTCTATATTTGCACATTATCTGCACAGAGCCAATACACAGGTGCACCTCTCCATTGGTACCAGATGTGGCTGCTAGTAAATTTCTGATGCAACTGCAAATCTGCGTGTAATTGTATAGGAAAGTACTTGAAAGGAAACTGATGAATCTCTGTGTCCAGACGGCTAGACAGGTAATTTCCCTGTGGGTGAGTTAACAGAACCAGACACTAGACAAAAGATGGACCCCCTGCTCTCGGCGTGTCCTCCATCAAATCTGTCTGCTCTGTAAAGTCAAACCACAGAGGGAGTATCGGGTGTTGACGAGTTCTTTTGTCTGCTAACTCTTTTTATAGCCCTACCTGTTCTCACATGGTAAGCGGGCACGTCAACCGCAAAGGCCACATGCTGAGCTGACGCTATCATGTTGTTACTCAGTATGGGTCAACACACCTGGCTGACTGAGCAATCTCATGACCGTTTTAGGCCAACAAGTATATCTCAGCAGGTGCAGATTGTGTCCAGTCCTGTGGCGACTGACAGCAGCTCTCTGAAGCTCCACCTGCCTTCATTTAGAGAAAGCTCACTACACCAACTGAAACATAGCAAGAACTTAGATTGTTGAGGCATTTTGAAGTTAAATCCTACTATTTTCCTTCCACTCATTAATGAATCATCAACACAGACCACATCTGACAATGAAGTTAGCTCATCCCAGAAGCATCATCCTGACCTTGTCCTGTCAATTCCACTTAATGGCGACAAAATTCCAGCCGAACAAACAACAAAATTATCCGTCAGAAGGGCCCTGCAAGAGTGAAGGGGGATCCTGGAGCTCATGATTGTATCAGCCACGAGGCGCGATAATCCTCTTGTGCCGCAGAGCAGCTCACAGATCAGAGGGAGGATAATCTGGAGATAATGTGACATATACTCTCGAGGAGGGTTAGGAGATATATTGTATTGGTCTTTACATTAAAAATCACATGTCAGGCTGTTAATGTTGTCCACCCACAGCTGAACATTTGTTGTATTTGTTTTCAAATAGTTGCCCAGAGAAATCATTTTAGTGTGGTGTGGGAGGATTTTATACATCTTCAGGGACATCCAATTCAAAAACTCCTCTCTCATTCTGCCTAATGCCCCTAAAGTTGATTTCATCACTATTTTTTCCCATGGAGTAGCCCATGATGATATAACTGCTGTTTCAGAGACATATCTAGTCTGACAAGAATACTATTTGGAAAGACAACTGGAGTCTAGAGACGCCAAATGGTCCAACTCAAGTATTATTCAAATGTATCACTATGAGCTTTTGGAAAGTGGGTCCAACTGTACGCTTTGAGCATCACCTTGCCACACAGCTCCAGTTAACGGCACCGCTGGCTGCCGGCTCTGCTCCCCTCCCCCTTCCACTCCCCCACTGCCCTACTGAACAACAGAGTGAATACAGAGGAAGACGAGAGCAGCGCTCAGAACAGAGTACAAGCGCTTCAGACTGCTGTGCCGCATCTTTTCCACCACACGCTCCGACAACATACAGCACATACATATGCACATTTACACAAATGATCTCTAGTTTGATCCTAACTTAAGACCGAGCTTAACGTTACAACCCTTATATTTAATATCCTACAGTAGCACACGTAGTATCACACAACAGTCAAGATGTTAAGCTCTTAGAAGGATAGCAGCAGAAACACACTCATAATGTCAAGAAGTCTTCATGGTCTGGTGAACACAGACAGTGCTGAGGCCACTCAGGTTCACTTTTGGCTTTTAAAACATTGGTTAACTGTTGTTTCCATGAGTCAGTGCGGGCGGACTAATGCGGCCTCGAGGCAGCCAAGAGAGAAACACAACAGATTCTTTGACACAACACAAATGTTAAGAGCTGAGAGCAGGCTGACAGTGTGTGTGTGTGACATGAATCCGAGCTCGCTGGTCTGTGTCACCTGGAAGTCTGCACACACACAAAATCACAGTTAAACGATTATTTTTGTTTTCATGATTCTGATTTATTAAATGTATAATTGTAAAATCTAATTTAATGATTTTACAACTTGAGTCTTCGGGCTCAGTTACATCAGAAACAGTTTTGGATGTGATTAAGCCTTTTTGTTGCCGTCACACAATGCCACAAGTTTCTGTGGCTACGGTGCACTTTTTTATTGATCAGTTTTTTGGGGGCCAATTAAGGTTATATCACAGCCGAAATCTAATTTGTGCCATTGTACTGGCTGATTGAGTCAATTACCCTTTTATTATTTCAAACGTCCTCGGTGGAGCACAATGGTGCAGACACATTTTTCTTATTGCCTTGGTTCCTTTTGTTCAATAACTCCTCTGTCTCTCACACACACACACACAGGTGTACACAGAAGTCATTATACAAAATGATATGACAAGGCGAGTCAGGAATGGTTTCAGTGGAACAGACTGGCGTGATATCTGCTTCCCTGGTGGAAAATAACCTGAACATCCTTCTCCTCCTTCGACATGCCACGTTTCTGCTCGACTGTGAGTACCTCTCTCTCTCTCTCTCTATCTCGCAACTTTTCCACAATGGGAACATTTCTATGGCAACTGGTCACCATGGAACAATTCCTCCGGGTGTGCCTGATTCGCTGATGATGTCACACGTTCCCAACAGCCCCAACAGCCAAATGAATGCCTCTCGCACGTGCCTCCCTGCTTTCATCTACTGCAGACGCCGCCGCTCAGAGAAGCCACGGCTAACACAGGCGTCAGAGATGAGGCATTTGCATCATCATAGGCGAATTTAATCTCTTTGGTGGCACTGAAAAGGAAGCAGATTTAGATTTATTTGAGTTTTACAACCAACAGGTCTGATTGCTGCTCCAGTTTCTGTGAAAATGTTTTTTTTTACTAAATCTGTCTGAATATGGCTAATGTCTGTCTTTTTGGGGGTCCCTGAAGTGTACAGATAAAAAGATGTGATAAGATGAGCTACCCAGCCAACCTGCCTTTTACAGTGCCCAGTATTCAATAACAGGCCTGCACATGAAGAGTGAGAGGCTGCGTTTCATAATGGATCACTTTGGCGCTGCTAATCGTCGCGTGGCTGGCTCACTGCAACACATCAGATTCACACCCAGATGGTGCGCACTGATGGATAAAAGAGGCAAGGTGGAGTCATCATCCTCATTACCATCATCATCCTCATCATCTCTGAGCCAATTATAAGCATCCCACTAACTTAAGTCCCACAGCCTTAGTTTAAAAAGTTACTTAAGACAGTACTTTGCCTTAAGGTCTTCTAGACACAAATACAGCAGCACCCCCCTTACCAAAGTGCCCTCAAAACCCCTTCTTTCCTTACCTACTATCTTATCTTATTGACAGTCTTGGGTGCAGGCTACCCTGACAGTCTCACTGTTTGCCAAATGAAACCCCACAATTAACCGGTCAGAACCTCTGGTGCAACCAGTGGACAGGAAAATGTGTTTTCTCTAAGGCTTTTAAACTCATAAAATAAACATTCAAGGGAGCCATTATAAATGTAGCATCTAACGGAGCAATCAGTCTGACTGTTCAGTAGTAATCTCTGAAGGTTTTGTGTTCTATTTTGTCCAAAGGTGAGAAGCATTACGCTCTGTGTCACTGAGATTCCATTTAAAATTCTAAATTGAAGATTAATTGCTAATTACGCTGAATGACTTGCAAATAATTAGAAACCAACTGGTTGACATTAATGGAAACGAAAATGGAGGAAGAAGTCGGGGTTGAATCACACATTAAAGATTTGGATGGCTTGATTAATAAGGTACTTATTAAACCAGGAAGGGTTGAGAAAATAATTTTCTGCTTCATGTGGCAAATTACTGAGAGACTGTCCTCTTTGATTAAGAATATCGGTGCCTGACTAGGTTATAATACACTAGGTTGCTTGTAGCTTGGTTCAAATGATGTGAAGTGATATACTGTACACAGAAGATCACATAACGTGTTTATCAGTAAACATAAATGTCGCAAATGTGGTTCTTGGAAGGGATGTAAGTTTGTGCCATTAAACCATTTTGTGAGTGAGCTTGTTTGCTTCCACTAAATTTAATACGTCATTTGCTTAATTTGAATCGTCACTAGCCATTACAGAGCACTTAGAAATATCAACTAGCTTCTTTTAATGCCTATAGCTTTGGCTAAGTCTCGGGAGGAGGTGACAATGCATGAGCTATCAGCGGAGCTACATTAGCTAGGCTATATGGGAGCGTGCCTATGTTCCCACAGCCCTATGTTCCCACAACCCTATGTTCCCACA
>NW_023340257.1:5666316-5686842 GCF_004916995.1 Morone saxatilis | reverse complement strand
AGTCCCCTTGTCCACTGTCCTCCTCACAACAAAGTGTGTCTTTTTCCCAGCACACATTTTGCTTTGCTGTCTGAAGCTTAGTTTATCTTCAGCTTTCCATCCGTCCTCCCTCTGTCCTCCATAAGCCCTGTTTCTCTCTCTCTAAAGCCCTTCCCGTTCTTTCTCTATCTCTTCGTCCCACCCGGGCGTCATTGCTCACCTAGACAAGAGACAGGTGTTTGTGTGTGTGTGTGTTTTTAGGAGGTGACAGGTGTCCCAGACTCAGACTGAGAAAATCAGCCTTGCACCTACGCACAAAAGAAAGAACTAGAACAATTATGGTTGCCCTTGACTTATGTATTTTGCCTGTTTTTTTTTTTTTAAATCTGCTCTACAAAGAAAATATGCCAAAGAGAGATGGTAGCATTTCACAAGATGCACCTTCACAAAGTACAATTCGATACAAAAAGCACCTACTTTTTTGCATGCAACCCTTGATTCACACCTTTTCGTGGCCTGTGCACCCTCAAAACACTCATGCACCAAGCTGTCGTCTGGCTAAATGTCACCTCGCCTATAAATGTGATGAATAGCTCGCAGTCCTATCTTATCTCTCGGTCCTTAACCATGCTGTCTTAAACTCAACCGCTGCTTGCATCGGCTCCTGCAGGTGGTGACAGAAGCCCCTCCTCCCGCAGTCACCCTCCATTTAACTGCACGTTTTCCCTCATGGACTATCTCCCCATCTATCCGTCTGTTAAATGTCTATTTAGCTTCAACGTCTGTCAGTGCTTGGACTAGCTTTCACTCTTCACCTCCTTTAACCGGTTTGCCCACCTTTGGTCCCGGTTTATCCCTCCTTTTTGTTTTTAACTTCACTCTCTATTTTGCATGTTCTCTTCCTCTTTCTCTGTTTCTCTGCTCGCTGATAATCTGACCGGTTTGGCGAGTAGGTCACGTTAACTGGTTAATCTTCCCCAGTCCAATGAATAATCTCCTTGCTTTTAATCCAACATCCAGCAGTTGGCCGTGCATTGGAGAAATGTGAATTTTGTCTTTTGGTTAGTAGTGAAAAAAAAGATTGAAGGGTCAAGGTTTTTAGAGATTCACAACAAGTTTTAATTAAAGTTCAGTTTAATTTCAGGTCGGTATTAAGGGCTCCCATTTTTAGGTCAGTTGTTATTTCTCTTGAAGGTTTAGTTTTAACCTCTTTTTTTAATGTAAGTTTTAGTATTCTGAAGGTATTTCTGTATGTTAAGGCCTATGTAAAAACAGTATAGTCCATTTATTTTTCCTTTTCTCTCTGTATTTTGGCAAAAAAAAATGCATTTTTATTCTTTTATTTAATTTATAAAGGGGGCAAAAGTCTTGCATTCTTTTAGATTTGATTTACTTTTTTTCCTGCCATAATTTAAAATCTCATTTCGGTTTATCCAGAAGTGTTTTTCATGGCTGGATTTAGACTTCCTGTTAACAATAATAACCCTGAAGGAGACTATGATGCAAAGAGACTTCAATTTAAAAAAAAAAAGAAAAAGACCCCAACAAATTGATGGCGAGATGCTGAGATTTAACAACCATTCATTTCACCATTAAGCGAGCGAGATTTGAATACGAGGAAGAGTGAGAGTGAGGGGAGACAAGGGGGGGGAGAACTTAATGTGGGTGACAGGGTTGTTATCTAGCAGGCGGCTGATGGTTTTAACAGCTGTATTATCTCATGTATCTTATATTGGATTAAGCTTCATTCTCTCACACGCGTCGCACTCTGATTGACGCTCTGATTAAAGACATCCACTGGCGTGCAGAGACAGATGGAGGTAGAAAACTTAGAAAAGTGGAAGGGTGAGGAAGGTAGAGAGGAAAGGGAAAAAGAGGGTGAGGAGCGGTGCTTGAACTGGGCCAGTGCCCACTGATATGGAGTACCAGCTAAGTACTAATGGATGCACATAGGTACTCAGTGCTGTTACTGTAATGCAGTTTTTCGGATGTGCTGACCAAATGGTGCTGAATGTGTGCATATCTTGTTGTGTAGACCTTATTTTATTCATGAGCAGCACCACCAGTGAAGCTCTGTTAACTCTGGGACAAATACCACACTGCATTTCCTATGGATGCCTCACAATCGAAGTCTCCCACCAGTTCCCTGGTGTAAAATCTTTCATGTGAAGCAGCAGCAGCAGCAGTAGGAAATGTTCATTTTGCATTAGCTGTAACTTAACACAGCTTCCATACGGATGTAAAGCTGTCGGTAAACAATAACATAAGGCCGATCGCTGCAGTTCGAGGCAATCAGAATCTTTTTCTTTAGTCATCAGGAGAACCGCACACGTGTTGAGCCATCAGTTTAGCGCTAGACACAGCTTGTTTGAGGGGGAGATTGTCACAGGGTTGGTCAGCCAGGCTACCAAACAGGACCACAACAGTTTCCACCTGTAATTGGAAATGCTCGCTCACACTTACAGCTTGGCACGCTTTGGTGCAATAAAAAGTGGGCTATCCTGTGCCCGTGGAAACGCAGCACGAGCGTCGGCCAAAATTGGCTCGTTTCCTGCCCAAACAAGCCACGAGAGGTGAAAGGCAAGAGGCGAGAGGAGGCGTGAGGTACAATATGTGGTCTAGTTGCTGGATAAAAGCTCAGATTTCTGCCAGCGTCTCCAAAATCCTCTGGCCATAAATAGTTCGTACAGAGCCCAGCAGGTAATCTGTGCATATGAAGTACTACTAGTGTTTTGTATTATGAATTCTTAGTTTATACCCTAAAACAAATAACTCTTTTCATAATACATAATTCACTACATGGGCGCATGCTATTCAGGCAGCTGGTTAAGAGTACTGGCAGCTCTTTTTTTTTTTTTTACTCCAGTTCAAGCACTGATGAAGAGCAAAGACATAGGGGAGATGAAGGGAGAGCGAGAGGAGGGGGGAGAAAAGAGGGTTAAGAATAAAAAATAAAAAAGAGAAAAAAGTAGAAAGGTAAAAGATGAGAATGTGTCATACCTCTTATTAGAAACTGTGACTCTGATCTATTTGGTCTCATCTCACACCTCCGCCTTTGCACGTCACTCTCTCTCTCACTTCTTTTCTTACCCACTCTCTCTCTCTCTCCCCCCTTCTCTCTGTGAGTCTTTCGGGCTCTCTCAGAGACTTATGAGCGATTCGATTCACAATTAGGTCAAGACCAGAACCAGAGTGATGTCACACATAAACGGGCTGAATGTGAGAGTCAAACAGGTGGCTGCTGCTGACCTACTGTATCTTACACTGTTGATAAATGTGCAGGAAGGAGCACGCACGGGCGCTTTATGTGGGGTTTTATGGGACTGGGGCACGCACTCCGCGACAAGGAGAGGGAGACAAGGCGCCATAATCATCAAGTGACTGAAGCGACAGATTACATAACCAATTAGAGGCGGAGAAGGGGATCTGTAAGCATGGATGTGACGGATAAATCACAGTTTGACATGTAACACTGACATCAGCGACCACATCTGCTTGTGTGCGTGAGAGAGAGATGGAGATGGATGGATGGATGTGGGGCAGGTTTGATTTATGGGGGTTACGGAGGAGACCCAGTCAAATAAATAACTGGGGGAGACACGCGTCAGAGGTCGGGGTAGCACACAGAGGACGGGGCCCTCGGCGACAGCGGAGCGGCTGGGAGACACGTACAGCGAAGGTGTAAACAACCGTGAGAGCACATAGATGCGGTGGCAGCAGGGAGCTTGTTTCTTGGCAACAAGCGTAATGATCTACTGCTGCATGTTTGCGCCTGCAAGCACAGGTGGAGTCCGTTAAAATGTGGACCTCTGCGACTGCGAACTCCTCCATGTGTTTCACTTTTACACCAAGAGGAGACCAATTCCGAAATTGTTAGAAATAACGAGTTAATAAAGCTGAAGGTTCGGTTCGGTCGCATGCGTAAAGATGCGAGCGGAAAGAAGAGGTGTCCTACCTTGCAGCTAAAGTGGGTCAGCGCTGTCAGAACCATCGTGTCCGGGTGAGTCTTCTCGTTACGAATATAAAAGCCGTTTTAAGAGCGCATCCCTCAGCGGTGTCAAGAGCACCTCTGTCTTCTCTGCCTCTGACTGGCGTGCTCACAGAAAAAGCTCTTTGCAACTCTCGAAGCATCGCGATGTTTAGGCTGCAGATACCAGCCCCTCAAGCTCTCCCCCACCACCACCCCAACTAAAATGCACCCCTGCGCGCACATACTCACACACACACGCACACACACATGCACCATTTAACCTCTAATACACTGAAATGTCATAAATTCCAGTCACCCTAAAACGCGTTAAAGGCTCCTTCACATATGACTCAGCAGCGCTATCATATGCCTCCACAGCTCCGGCACAGCATGCTGTGCACTACAAGCACCCAGATCCACTCACAGCCTCTGCACCCGCGAAAGGCTGCAGCAAAACAAAATGCGAAAAAGAAAGAAAAAAACCCAGGCTCCCCTCCAGCGTGCTTTTATGAGAGCAGATTAAAAACAACTCTTACCAACTGGCGCTTTGGAGCTGATACAGCCCATTTTCTGCTGCATGTAGAGCCTTTTAGGAGCGCAATCTATCAAATTTATTTCCCTAAATTTCCGTGTGTAAGAGACGCCGAGCCGTACCTCACTGATCGAAAGCCTCTGTCACTCTCCTCATCTACGGAGTCTCCGCTGGGTTCCGGTACGCGCTGCTGTGCTCAGACCGCCGGAGTGGTGACGCCGAGGGTGGGGGGGAGTCCAGCCATCACTTCTGCTCCGCGTTTTCGGTTTCTTCTTTGTTTTGGACTTGTTTCAAACCCATACATACAAATATATATAATATGTGTGAAGCTTTATTTTTTTATTTTTTTTTGCAGCTTTAGTCTCTTTGCAGAGTTTCAGCTCTACGTCACCGGTTGAAGGGTCGGGTCCTGCGGTTCAGCACCACAGCGGACGGACAGCGCTCCGTGAAGCGGCGGCGGCAGCATGGGTTTCTCTACCGGCCTGGCAGCTGCAGAGGCTGGGGTTTCCCCTCTCGGTCACTGCCGGTCAAGTCCACAGACAACACACCAGCACGGATCCCCTGTGCAGCTCTTGCTGTCGCCCGGTCAAGCAGTGGATCACTGGAGGGTGACACTGATACAAAAATCCCACGCTTAACCGCTTTTATACAGCCCAAGTGAGTTTCCGCCTCCTCGCACTGTTTTGCTCAGCTAGGTGCAAGCGGAATGAGATGTGATTGGCTGGTGTCACCTTACATGGCACATAGGGAGGAGGGAGGAGTTAGCGGCGCACACATAGCAGAAGTTGTCAACTGAGGATTGCGTTTCCCCTCATCTATCAGCTGACATAATGATAAACGAGGAGCATACTGCATATTTCAACAGGTCTAAAAAGGAAAATGGCAGAGCTGATGATAGCCTGGAGCAGCAAGGTTATGATGCTGAGAAATAATAATGACAGAGCAACAAAAACCCACTTGGGCAGAAGGTGAGATAGTCATTCATTTTTCTCCCTGTCTGCAGCAATCTAACAGTCGGACGGAGAAAAGGTCGTGTTGGATCTCATAAATACGCACAGGCTTTATGTATACATGGTGTTGTGCGGAGATGCAATAATAGGTGCATCCAATTATGGCAGCAAAAAGCACACACGTGAGGAAAGTGACATTTTTCACACGCAGTCTGACACGTTTCAGGACATCAAAAGTCCATTTCGTACTCCCACACCGTGTAGTGGTCTAGCTGCAGGCTCATTACGACCTCCACGTCCATTTACCCAAATATAGGCAACTGTGACATCCTCTGTTCACGCATGTTCAATCAAAGTAACCCACGGCGCGACGCAGTCGAAGAGGGCTTGAATAGAGAAAGAAGGTCTATTGTGAGGCCTAATTGTGGCCTATTTGTAAGCGACCTACTCTTGTCTTCAGGCAGGTCGGCTCTAAAGCATCTCCCTCCGTCTCTCTCAACGCCCACCAGGACTCTAAACATAGACCAGCAGAGCTGCTGACCCACGCGGCCGCTCCTCCACTATACGGCTATTATCTGTTACCGGAGGATAGATCCAGGGTCCTCTGATGGGCATTTTCAATTCATTCATCCTCAAAACAGGATGATGCAGCGGCCTCTGAATGGATGCTCAGTGGGTGCTTGGTTAAATGCTGTATGAAGCGCATTCCCCACATTTAGCAGACCCACAATACTCATGATATTTTATTGGATTTGATCCTGGGCGCAGTGAGGCTCAATGTGTGCACTATAAAGGAAAATATTAACCACATGTCCAGGTGCTTGAAATAATCAGGACTAGTGTTTCCTGTGCACGTATCTGGAAGACAAATACCACTACTGCACTGGTTTAATGTCCTTATCATTTTCCACAAATCGTACCTGTATTATGAATGGTGGACGTTTATTACATTCAGTAACTTGAATTTCAGCCCTTATTAACTGGGTTCAGAAGTAAGCAGACCGACCCCTTGTTAGATGAGTTATATCTGTACAGATACAGCCTGAAGATATTTAGTCGACAATAGTGCCGAAAGACCCCAAAATGAAATTTGGATCGTACGTTGCCTGTGCGTAAATGCGCGCGATAGAGCCAGAGAATGACAGAGGTAGAGTGCGAATGAAAAGCCGCTGGGGCCACAGGTGTTTTCCCTCTGTGAATGCATCCTTTAGTGCAATCATGAGAACATTTAATGCTCAAATATGACCAAGTTTATAAACAGTAAACACCCTGAAATTGAATGAGAGACACCAAATCACACAACTTTCAAATAAACTGGGGGAAATGTGCAGCATTGCTCCTCACATCTTCAACACGTGGGAGGACAGACATTCGTCTCACTCTTATTTTTGCTCATGTAAGGCCTCTGATTTTACAGTTTAAAGCGCACAAGACTGTAATCTTCTGTACCTCCTCTTTCCCTGCAGTGCGCACTCAGCTCCCATTTCATAACACATCAAAGTTGCGGCAAAGCCACATGCAGCTTATGTAGCCCGACCAGCCCTGTATGTGCCACATGGTAATTTGTCTGGAGCTCTAGCGCCACCCAATGGAAGCTGTAGTGCAGGCAGCTGCGGGAGCCACGGGAGTGCGGAGTGCCTGTTGCGCAGTACAGTGTGTGACTGCATAGCTGAGACTGTGCTGGAAGAACATGAGCTGCATTACTTCATGCTCTCAGGAGTGCAAGAAAAAGGCTACGGAAATAAATATTCATGTTTGAAAAACAAATAACCTGAATGTACAGTTCACAACTGGCATGTTTTGGGATTTTTTTATTTTATTTATTTTTTTACATATACATAGCTCAAAATGTCATGTTTTGCATATTAATATTGTCGGTAATGGTCTCTCATTTCTAAATTTGCTGAGTAAAGTGTGCATCAGTTAAAGTCATATTATAAGCATATAAAAATAAATGACTGAGGAAGGAAACAGCCTTTAGACCAGTTTGACTCATATATTAAAATAATATTAGTAAAATATAAGATAAGTCAAAACAAGACACATCAGTTCCAACTAAAATCTGCCTTTCTCACTTTTCAAGCTTAAAAATGGATGAGCATGAGAGTTCATTTCTCAGTTTGGAAATAATAGTTCGATGGTAATAATAGCAGCTTTCAACCACACTTTACAACCTCCAGTAGATGGAGTTTGCTCTGAGTAAACCTCATCGATTAATAAAGAAGAAGATGTAAGTGAAATGTCTGGGGAAAGCTGATGAGTTGTCAAACTTGCTGTAAGAGAAAAGTATTAAAACTATATATAAAAAACAAACACCAGTGTATTTCAAGGTATGCACAGGGTGTACTCTAACTTCTAAATCCCCTATCAGTGGATAAGGTGTAAGATGTACTTTCCTCTCGACCAGAAACCCCAGGTTGCAATGTCTGCAGGAGAAAAAACATGTTCAACACCAGCTTGCCATCAAGCCCACAGCCTCTCAGCTGAAGAACAAGCCACCAACAGCACAAATGGACCAATTGCTGGAGCCTGTCAAGCACAATGGTTTGTTAATGTAAAAGGCCTTTTGACTCCAGCTGAGAAAAGCTGTTCCCTGCTCCAGTGAGCCCGGAACAGCATGGAACATGAGGCCAACAAGGTCAAGGCCAGCAGTTAGAGTGAAGCCTCTTGCCAGCAGACCAAACAGGGCTCTCAGCAGACGGAGATCTTGATCGAGATCCTGCAGACTCGACGGTCTGGCTTCTCGGAGGAAAATCTAGTGAAGGAAAATGAGGACAAATGGCACTGGAGCAGAGAAACACAAGAGAAGAACAAAGTGACAGCTGTTTTGACCCAGGCAGAGAACCAACTGGAGAGCCACTGTCTCCAGTGGCAGGACGACATGTCCCTGTCCCCTCAGGGCTTCAAACCAGAGCCACCGGGGACCTGGAGGTTAAGCAGCCAGTGTGGCAGATGAGCAGGAGAGCTGTGATGGACAGAAGTATTCAACTGGAGCCGATTGTGGAAAAGAAATCAGAGATCCTTCATCTCTGTGAAGACAGAGATTTAAGATTATTTTAATATTGTAAATACATTTGAGTTTTCTTTTCATTGTAATAAAATGCTATATCTTTTTTGTTTGATTTAGTTTTCATTCACTATAACATTGCCCTCCACCCTGTCACACCACCACACTATCCCCAAAGTTCCCCAAACCCTTTTTGATCTATTTTAAACCAGATTTAATTGCAATGTAACAGTTTCACAGTTGTTTTTAATTAGCATTTTTTCACCATATTTCCCCAAAATAATTCCTTTCTACTTTTGCCATAAAAAGCTATCTGTGATATTTTCAAAATAATGAAATACTTTTATAACTATTTTTGTTTTTGCTTTTTCCTGTTGTCAAAAGTATTCTTCTAACACTGACTGTGATAACATTTTGACATTATGTTTTCCCTGATTTTGTGCGTGCGTGTTTCTGTAGTTTTGTAACCTGCTCATGTGGTTTTGCCATTTGAATTGCACTATTATTATTATTAAAAATCCCCCAAAAGTTTTTGGGCCCAGGACACCAGTTGTTGTTTTTAATTGCCTTTGTTCTGTCTCATGTACTACTGTCAGGACACAGTGAAAATGTCAGCAAATATGACAAAAAGTAATTTTTATAAAGGTTACCTACTGCAGCTTTAATGAGAATACTCTTCTCTTCATGTATTTAGGATACTGCATGTCCAAGTAATGAGATGAAATGATGAAAGAGACTCTCAAAAAGGGTCCCCGTTCCTGATCACTACGTCCTTCCTACCTGTAAATATAACTTCAATACTTGCACTCAAGTTGATCTATAAATGAGTGTTGACTGAACTTGTGTAAAAGATGAGAACGGGTCCATCACCTGAAACAAAAATGAAGGCTTCAGGCCATGCAGTCGGAATGAGTACAAGGAGAGTCAAAACCAGGCCCAATAAACTCCAAATCCCAACAGATGTCCAAAATAATTACCACAATCTGTCACCCAAGGATAAAAATAGGTGATCTTTAAATATTTTGCATTATTAATGAACTACTGTAGTAATGTCATCAAACCCAGTCGCCTCTAACCTCAATTAGCACTGCGGATATTGGAAGAGAGGATCAAAGGAATCAGGAGTCATTTTGACACTCATCTTCTATCACAGGTGAGAAAATTATAGTTTTTTTTAGTAAATTCCTGTTATTAGATGGCAAATATAGAAAGGTATTTAATCTTATAAATATAGTCTGATTTACAGTATGCTGTATTTGAAAATGTACATGTAGAAGTAATGTATGCTAGCAAAATCTTTCAAAGTGAAAATCAATGTATGTCAGCTTCCTGAAATGAACACCAAAATAAAAAATTCATCAAAATAAACAAATCCTCAAAATCTATTTATGACCTGGAACAATTTCTTAGGGAGCTCTGTCACCAGGAGGTTGCTAGGCAACCAGCACAAACTCCTGATTCATAGTGCTCAGATATTAAAGTGGTATATATATTCAGATCTCTGCAATAAAATGAATTTCCAAAACTATTCAAACTATTTATTTTAAATGTGTTATGACAATTGTATCCTGTAACACATTGGCTATATTTAAACATGTGAAACTTAATGCAGAAAAAGGAAACTAGTCAATTTGTTGTTAAAATTCTCCAAAGAAAATCAAAGGAAATTTAATAAATGTCCCTTTATGGAGAAAGGAGAAAGATATTCTCCCTCTCTACCTAAATAAACCACATAAAGAGCCACAGGATTAGCTGGAAAGATGCTGTTGTTTTCAGGCTTCATGAAAAATAGACTCAGTGAAGAATGTAGATCTGAGCTTTTTATATATTTTATGAAGGGACCATAAACATTGTTAGCATGTATAGATCAGTTTATATTGATAAAGTGACACACCAGCTCTCTATTCAAGGACTGCTTTATTGGTATGAGACAGATTCAATAAAGTGCCAAAGTAAAAATAAGATGAATTTACATTCAATAGATGTTGAAGTCAATTTTCTCCCATTAACACATTTTGTAGCCAAGTTAAAAGCAGGCAAACTCCATATCTTAGTTTGTGACTAAAAGATGCTCTGCAAGAAGCCACAGTGGCACATCCACCCTGCTGAAGTATCCGCTCCTCTACGACCCTGACCTCTGACTTCCCTGATGTGACAAGTGAAGTGAGATCAATAGTGTTTGCTGAGAACATGGGACCTTACACTAGCACTGTGTGTGCCAGCAGCACACTGAGGAGGCTACCGAGCAAAGCTATTGAGCCACGAACTGCCCCGGCTGCGTTCCTGTCATTTGTGAGGGTGCTGTGAAGCACGGGTGCTTCAGTTTGCCCCTGGCAGTGCCTCTGGTCAGTGCCCACGCAGGCAGCATAGGCCATGGCGTGGGCGATGTAGTTCTGCTCTTGGACGCCCTGGAAGAGGTGTCCCATGGGCCCGCGGGCGAGCACTGCCACATCCTCTCCGCTGTGGGTGGCCGACTCTGTGGGGACGGCAGACAGCTGGACGTAGTCCTTAGTTTCTGGAGACAGAAATATTACATTGCATTAAACTGCCACTTTTGTCCAAAGCAATTTACAATAAGGAAGACCTTTAATACATACTTACTCCATTTCCTACTTGAACTGTAATCTATTGATTTTTGTTGTCATATTACCTTGTCATTTTCTTTCTTGGTTTATAAAACAAATATTGCAAATTAAATAAAAAAAAGAATGTCAGAGAACGAGAACGTAAAACTGATTATATTATAAGGAAAGGTTATACTGTATTATAGGACATGGATCTAAACACAGTAGGGTAAAAATTTAAAGGTCATTCCGAATAGTTTTCTAATCCCCATTTGTTTCTGGTTTATTTGGTTCTGGCATTGTCCTTGTACGCATTCAAGATAAAGAAAATAAAGCAATATGTTGCTGACTGGACTGGACTGACTTAAGGAGTGTTGTAACTGCTCTGGGAATTTGATAAAGTCTGTGATATTCTCGTGAGGAAAATAAAGAAATAATGAGTCTTACTAGTGTTGACATTGCGGATGTCTGGGCGCTTGCCGTTGGTGATTTTGTGTCCCGGTCCGTTGCCGTACATCAACGTGGTGTAAGGCAACATGTCTGTAGCCCACAGGGGAGATTTACCTGGAACATACAGAAAGACCATGAAACAATATCTTTGATTTATCTTTTTCGTTTTTCCTCTTTGCCTCAAAGTGGTAAACACATACACACATGAATACACACACACACACACGAGAAGGAGGGGTCTCTGGATCCCCAGGGTGCTGCACAAGGTCTACAGCTTGTTGAGTATCTCAGTTTCTCTCCAGATGAGCCATTAGCCTGGCGAGTCTCCCCGCTGATGAAGAGCTCAGAGTTTCACAAGCACATTAATCACTGCTGCACCGCTGGGAGGAAGAGGAGGAGGAGGAGGAGGAGGGTAAAATAAGGATACGACAGGAATAAGAGAGTAGAAAGGTGGGAACAGCATGACAAAAGACAAGTGCTCAATCAATAGAGGCTTTGAAGGCTCACACAGAGATATGTTTGTGGGCTGAATCTTTAAAAGTTTATATCGTCATGCCAGGATGTTATTCTGGGCAGTGTGGTAATGCCTCTGAAACAGCATTTAGACTTTTACAAGATAGTAAAATTGCTTGTACATACCTGGTCGAAAGTCGACCAAGGGTCCAAATGGGCTCAAATTAACCCTTTGTTATGGCTCGGTCAATTGGCCTGTTTAAACATTTGGGAAAGAGGAAAAAAACTAGTATGAGGTAAGCATTTTTTTTACTGAAAATCAATGGCTTTGTTTATTTTCTGGTGAAAACATTTACAAAACATTTACATCCTTCATATGATCTTCGGGTCAGTGTGACCCGCATACACAGACACAGACACAGACACACACACTAACACACACACACACACACACAAACAGATAATGTTACATTATTATAATCTAAGTACAGAGAAGCTGTTTGCTCTCACTTTCCCGCACTCTTTACCCTCTGTCATGTGTCCACCTGCAAACCCCTTTTTGTTACATTTTCTCGAACTATATGCCTTGCACCTGCACATCAAGGGGGCTGGACAAAAGAGATAAATACCTCTACATCATTCTCTGCTGAAGAAGCCCAAGAGCCAGCCACTGGAAGAGCCCCACAGACATATTTGTCTAAGAATGGACAGATTGAATGGTCTTCCTTAATTTTTTCCAAAGATAAGCAGGATTTATGACACCCAAGCATAGTGTATTTTAACATCAATTATAAGCTTATCGCAATAAAAAAGGAACCACACTTCCATTGTTAATTGTGTTCTGGTAGAGACTGATTGCAATCATTAAACATGTATTGTATCTCAATTGTTTGAAATCGAGATAAAAACAATATATGTTAATGGTTTATGAAGTACAATTTATTTCAGAATTGTTTTTAAAATGACTTGAGGGATACCAGAGAGTCCGAAAAGTGAAGACAATACAAGGGTTAATACTCACTGGGTACCTATGGGTATTACCCACTTACATGGAGTAAAGGGTAACAAATTCAGTGTGTAGGAGGGACCTAGAAATAAATAATACTGCAAGTACTTCAATTAGCCAGTACACATTAAAGCTTCGGGGCACAGGCAGGGAACCAAAAGGCTTAGCCTATATTTCCTTTCACAATAGCTATGTATTGAATAGGAATGTGTGGCACAAGATTTTTCTTTAACATCAGTTCTGATTGAACATAGCATGATTAGCTAACTAAAGAGGTGCACCCTTTCTAATGCTTAGCCGGATGATTTAAAACAGAAGCATATAAATGGAATTCAGCCACCATTCATTTTATTATTTACACCCATGCTTTTCCAACATTGACGCAAACCAATAAATCAGTTAATAACTTCTGTTCCTGCATAGGGTAGGTTTAACTGGGGTTGTAAGCCTTCCAGGTAAAGGAGAGGGAACAGTGATGGAGAGGAGACAGGGACTTGAAGCATCAGAGTTAAGGAGCAAGTAAGGTCGATAAAGAGATGCTCCAAAGGGAGATTAACAGGCGAGAAAGACTGACAGAACTAGCAGAACTTAAGAGAGAATAATGTAAAGGGAGAGAGAGGCGTCAGTGACGATGGTCAGAGACAGGCAGAGGGGAAGAGAGATGAGGAGAAAGCAAGGGACTGAAATAGAAAGGCGAGGGAGAGAAAGGCTGCCAGCTATATGTGTTTACCCGGGCTGTAATTGCAGGGGAGAGAAAGCAGAGGAAATGTCAAGCTGCTGGTGGCAGAGGCACACACTGAAGCTGAGAGGAAGCAGGCATTACACACAAAATGACACACACACACACAGCAACAAGCAGAAAATGCCACCTTGGGTGTCTATTGTCAGGGGATATAAACACACCTGGAAGGGGGGAATGAATGGATGGAGCAAAGGATGGAGGGAAGAAAGGAGGAATATGGGAGGATTTCTCCAAGGGGTTGAACTGGTTCAACCAGGCTGGAATCAAATCAATATAATACATTCTAAAAAAAAAATAGATGACAACAACTTTTGGAGGAAGTAACTGAATAAAGGAATTACCCAGAATGCTCTGCCCTCGGAATGGGTATCCATTGAAGGTAACAGGGTGGGAGTGGTCAGCCATCACTATGGTGAGAGTTTCCTGCTCTTTGGTGAGTTCAAGGCCCTTGGCAATGGCGTAGTCGAAAGCAACCGTCTCATGGAGCGCCATGAACGCCCGGCCAGCATGATGAGCCTGGTCAATACGCCCGCCTGACCACAGAGAGAGGAAGGGGTTAATGAGTAATGGCTTCCACTACTGCTTCGTACTTTAAGTGACAGAGAGGACATTTGATTTTTCCCCTTAAAATGAGAAAAAGTGTTTTTTTTAAATTTCACAGTGACAGTTTAATTAAACCACAGACCACTGATTAATTTTCTCATTTGTCAGAGTTTAATTAGGCTGACTCATTAAGACAAAGATTTATTTTACTCAGAAGTAAAACATTTATAAAGAAAATAATGTGATTCAGCTACTTGGTCCAGCAAATAGTAAACATGGTAGAGCTGTAGACCTTAGACTTGGATTTGACTTCTGTGAAAGACTTGGTTTGAGATTTAAAAGAACATTCAAGGTCGAAGAATTACAAATAAATAATTGTTAATCCTATATATTAAAAGAACATTGTCCTAGTTATGTAAAAAAAAAAAAAAAAAATACTTTTAAAAATAGTTTTAAAACCAGCTGTTTTAATTGGAAACATGCAGAGACCTAACTGATTAGCAATTTTCTGAGGACATCTGATCTAACTTTGACTTTTCCTTACAGACTTGGGACTTATCTTGAGACCTTCTATTATAAGTCTTGAGATTTAACTTGGAACTTATTGTCTGGAGTGACTTGAGATTTGACATGGACTATTTTGAAATGTCTTGTCATTTGACTAGGACTTGATTTGTATCCATTTACTTGTTACTTTCCTCCAACTTGTCCCTTATGACTTGCGACTTGACTTTAACAACTTAGGACATTACTCAACTACTAAGTTGCTTCTCTTGACTTTAGACTTGAACATGCATTGAATTACTTGATTGACTTGTCTCAGGTAACTTTAGACTTGACTTGAGGTTTGCTAGACTTACTTTAGATTAGTCTCAGATGACTTGTGACTTGTCTCAAAAGTTTGATAAATCGCTGATGGAGACAGTGAATTGTAATTTTAAGGAGCTAACAACAGTATCAGAAAACACTCTTGCCGAGTGTATCGATGCATAAATATACAGCAGATTGTAGATTCCAAAATTGAGCCTTCGGGATAAATTAAAATTGCAATGCATTTCTAGTCACAATGTTAGAGGTGAGCAGACTGAAAAATATCTCTTGGAATAAAATATAAATTGGGAAATGGGACCCACTTTCTCCAGAAGAGAATTTCTTGCTGTTGGCTCATGTAATGTTTTTTCTTTAGCGCATTCTTCCGTTCCCATCCTGTCCACTAGCTGTATTGGGAAGTGAGGTAGACTCCAGTTAATAAGTTGTGGGCTGTCAGTGATTGGGTGCACCATATGCCTGCTTCTATTTATACATTTGCCTGTTATTTTAAAGTCATTGTGAAGACACTCGGTAGCACTATGGAGTCCCCAGGCGGCTGCCTCAGATTAAAGGAGAGATGGATGAGGGGGTCGGTGAGGCAGCCGTGTGGAACAGAAGCCCGTCAGCCAACCACACTCGACTATAGCACACACTGCGGCAAACTCATAGAGCTGTATGCAGAATCAATGTCAAATCAACAGATCCACTGCAGGTACACACTGTTCTCTAACGTGCTGTATTGTGGAGGTTGCTGCTACGACAGATAGCAGGACAATCACTTCAAACGAACTCCACATCAGTGCTGAAGTGGCTATAATATAAATGTAAACACATATTGAAGTTTGAGCAAACCACAACAATTACTAGTGCAGTCATGTAATTGCCACTTGGCCCTTTGGGATTGTAACAGGATCAATAATTTAATTGATCAGCAGAGACCAGCCACGTGTTTTTTCCCCTATTTTTAGCAGAACCGTCACCTCTCTAGGGATTTTGATAGATTAAGTGGTGGAAGGTGGGTGAAGCTGTTGTCCTCACCCTCCACTAGCAGGAAGAAGCCTTTAGGGTTTTTCTGGAGGATGCGGATGGCCTTTTCTGTGGTCTCGACAATGGATGGGTCCATGTTTGGGTCCCTCTCCGCCTCAAAGCGCAGGTCACCCGGTTCAAACAGAGCTGAGGGGAGAGAAGGTGCGATCAAATAAAAAGATGCAACAGTGTTTTTTCATGTAAAAATACAGTATGTCAGTTTTATCAGCCCACAATGGAGGTGCTGCAGAAAGGAAAGTCCCATCTTCCTCCTACTAATACTACTATTTTCAGCACACAGGAAGTGATACACCACAGTGTACGGGTAAAATCCAAGTCTCTACAGTAGCAAGGGAGCACTCAGTCCAGAAAAAGCATGATGACTGAATCTCTACATTTCCTCCACACCATCACACATCACAGAGAAGACACTGTACTTCTGTTCACTGCCTGCAGCAAAAGATTCACACATTTCCCTCAGTAGTTGGCAGAGACCAAAAATGTCTTACATTCAGCAGGTGGCCAGAACCACTGTTTCAGCTGAGTTTAGAAGTCTATTTATTACAGATATAACACGGATATCTGGACCCCAAGTAACCAAGCTCAAGGAAGGCTGTAGGTTTGGTTTATCAAAACAGGAAAATTACAGGTGTAAGAAATAACCTTAATGCTGGCTGCATTCCATTTAGATATGCCAAGTTAAAGGGGAGCTTTCTTGTATGCAAACAAAAGTTATGAGCATTATTTACTGTTTCTCATCAAAATGCATACTGTGTATCGTTGAGGTCTACCAAAGCTGTTGCAGGGGAATGCTTTTCCTTATAAAACATTTGCAAGCCGATTAAGTATTTTAATTCCTGATTTTTTTTACATACATCTTTACTAGCTTGAAGTCTTCCAGTTGGCACGTTTGTTGGTCTCCCAGCAGAATAATGTGAAACCATTGGCAGGACTGTGTATTGTGTCACCCACATGTGCCTCCTCATGTGCATGCACAAGACAAACAAAACGGGGGACCCACTCATAAAAATAAAATAAAACTTTACAGAATATAGAATTACATTATGTATCTATCTATAATGGAGGCCAAGAACAAGAAATACTATGATTTGATGAACATTAGGACATGGCCACTTCAGTCTATGTGGAGTTGCTTCACAAGATAAAGTTACGGATTTAAAAAATTAAAGTTATAATATGTTAATCCAGGGTGGATTCCCTTTGTGCATTATGATTGGTTTCTAGTCATAATGCTTGCTAAGCTAACTGGCTGCTAGTTCCAGCTTCAAACATTCGAAGGGCAAGAAGGAATTAAGGGTATTTCCCAAAATGTGGAATTATAATTTTACTAGGAAAGTATGGTGAAGCTGAAGCGTTGTTGTTATGGTTACCTTCGGTTAAAGCTGCAGTTAGTAACTTTTCTAAAACTTTTTGTCATATTTGCAGAAACTTTCACTATATCCTGACAGTGGCATATAGGACAGATCACAGAACAAAAACAAATCAGGTTCCTTTGGCTCCTCCTAGTGCTCCTAATAACATTTGCAAGAATCTACCAGGCCTGAATGAAAACAACCAATCAGAGCCAAGAAAAATGGAAAGACGCTTTGAGTAGGTGGCTTGAAGATAGCGGATTGTTGAGTCTAATTCCCAGCGTCTGCATTTGACAACCTGGGAATGAGCTTCCGCAATCAAATATCTTTCTTGGCTCTGATTGGCTGTTTTCATTGAGGCATGGTGGATTCTTGCAAATACCCTTAGGAGCACTAGGAGGAACCAGAGAAGCCTGATTTTTCACAGAATATCTGTCTCATGAACTACTGTCAGGATATAGTAAAAGTTCTAGTATGACAAAAGGTTATTTTCATAAACGTTACCTACTGCAGCTTTAAATATACTGCATGCACTAACTAGGAACGGGAGAGAGAGTTTCACTATACGATGAACACATTATTCTAAATAATTTAAAGGATACCCTACAGTCACTTTTACATACTATGAATACAACAATCATAGTAATATGACAAGAGGAGCTAAATGTTGATGTAATCATCTGTGTGTACTGACCACAGTCTCACGCTGTGAATGTTTTTGCACTTTGTTGAAAACATTATGTAGGTCAGGTTTAGTAGTTTGAGTACTTGAACATAGTATATTCATGACTAACATCAATAATACAAGATGAAATGAGGAACCTAGTGCCTGGTGAGTCAACCAAGGACAGTACAGGCCTACTGATGTTGTGTTCTTCAAGGGCTTGATGGGGATGTTCTGTCTTTATGTATCGTTCAGCTCTGCTTGAAAGCAGAGAGGGCAAAGAGAGTAAAAAAAAACTCAACTCACCCATGAGGTAGTCCGTGGTTTCAGGGTCAACAGAATCGAAATCTGTTTTATTCCACACATAGTGGGCTACCTGTGTGACACACAGAACACACACATTTACACACTCAGTGGGAGGAAGAGTAAAAGTGCTTTGAGTCACCAGGTGAACTTTGCTTTATGAGTCACAAACAGTTTTCTCATCTGACAGTGTTTAAGCTGTGAATTCATCTGTAGCAATTCCAAACAAATCAATGTAGTGTTTTTGTCAAATCATTTGATACACTGATGTCAACACTGTAGACAAACAGAGAGTTTTACACTCTATAAGCAACTTCTGCTGTTCTTCTCTTGTTCTTCTGGGTGATAATATTGATTACATATATTGTACTTGTGCCTAAAATGTGGTAACAATTTATGGATAACAAAGTAGAAAAAGCACATTTCACATTTCAAGAGTCAAAAAAGTTTGGTAGTGAGGAATGACAAACAAGGAAAAAAAGAAATAATCTTTGCATGTAAAGTTAAAGAACACTCTCAAGACAACAGAAATACTTCTGGAGGATTGACATCTTTAAAGGGCCAGTTCACCAAAATGGCAAAAAATAATTATATAATTTCTCACTGACCCAGTGGTATCTATCTCTACAGACATTCTTAGCATTATGTACAGACCTTTTGGGATCCATGTCTAAAAATTCTTCCATTCATACACAAAGGAGGTAGAGCATTTAAAAATCCATTTGAAAAACTGGTTAAAACTTTAACCAAATGCAAACGAAAATGGAAATTAAACTGCATTTCCATTGAGTTTGGTGCATCAAGATGGACTAGATGGAAGCGGAAGCAGAGCTTTTTCTCTGGATGTCTTTGAGGGAGAGACCCTACACCCTGAAAAAATGAAAATGTACTTGCTCTGTAAGTGTTTTGATTTCACACCTTGCTGCCCTTCAGTTCCCATTAGTCTGTAATTTTGCAACGTCCCTTTTTATCTGAAACTCCTCACTGAAGCTGTTGCTATAATTAAGGCTGTTTTATTGGTCACAGAAGTGTTACCTTTCCAATTTTCATGCTCTGCCACTCATCGATGAGGTTGCGTCCATCCTTTCTTTTGCCCCTGGAGAAGAAATCCCTGGGGTATTCTGGGTCCTTAGTGCCCTTAGGGGTCATATACTTTCTACCTCCACCAATGATCACCTGGAAAACATTCATAGGCACAAACGCACACATGTAAATGTAAGTTTACTATTCTAAAACACAATCCAATTGTTTCAAGCTGACGATATGAGAATGGACTGAGTTAGGGAGAACCTCACATCTATGTCTGTGTTTTTGAGGAGCTGGGAGGCGATGTCGGTGCAGCCGTCCCTCTTGGCAGCATCAGGCATGTCAGCATCACTGTACCACTTCCTGCTGGCACTGTGAGCGTAGCTGGTTGCCGGGGTGGCATGCTGCACCCGCGTTGTTGTTACGATGCCGACAGACTTGCCTACAAGATCAATTTGTGTAAAATATGAACAGCTCTCAGGCAGAAGTCTGAGCAGCTGGCAGTGTGGTGGCTGAGCCATTAATCAACAACTTTCTTAATCCCTGTAGATATTGTATGACCATGTTGAGGTGTGGGGTAGCAAATCTACTGCTCCCTGTAACCACCTTGATGCACAGCATTGCTCTTTAAAGCCCCCCAGTGACAGAATATATATACAGAAGACAATGTGGCAGCCAGCAGTGCACTACTGGAAGCAACATACAGACTGCACAGACCTTCACCAGGATTGTATGATTGACCTTAAACGTCTATAAATATATAATGTGAAATATGTTATAATCAAATTAAAATCTAGACATAGTGTACTGCATACTGTTCCGACATATACAGTATATTCTTTATCTGTTTGTTCCAACACTTGCCAATTAAAGCAATGATTATATAATGCTACTGAGTAAACATTCAAACCCGAATCATCAACCATAGGCTCTGGGAATGTGTGATGCATTTTCACATTTTGTTGGCATTTTACGGACAAAATTAAGAAAATGATGGTAAATTTATCTTATACTCCAACTGGTTTAAATGGTTATTTTTGCAACACAGATGTTGTGAGTAGAACAATTTGAGGACTTTGTTGTAAACACTAAAAAAACTTTCTTGTACAATGTAATACACACACACAC
>NW_023340257.1:5653208-5666216 GCF_004916995.1 Morone saxatilis | reverse complement strand
ACACACACAAACAAACACACACACACACACACACAGCTGATAGTGAACTGAACATCCGCTGATGTGTCAACTCTGACTTTGTAGCTTTATCATGGCACACAGCCACCTCAAGGTGACTTGGTTGTGTTTGTCCAGACTGTCCACTTATTTGTAGCAGCTGAGCTCATACAAAAAGAGAAACAGACAGTCACAGGAGACGAGTGGCTGCTACGGTCTTTTATTTCAAAAGCATTGCTTGAAGACGAGCAGAGACGCAGGCAGCGTAACAGCTGACAGAAAGATTTCAGCAATTCGGTCAAGGGCGGCGGTGTGGAGGGGACATTGCATGGTTTAAAAAAATAATTAAAAATGCATTCCTACATATTAATATAATGTAGCAAAGGTTGCCAATGATGAAAGTGCCTTCCATAATAATGATAGAAACTAGAATTACCGCCTCTGCCAACCTGACACATGGAAGTGTATTTTTGGGCAAAATAGAAGTTATTACCATACTGATGATACATATGTGTGATTCCAGTGAATATACGTTACACATGTACTTGATTACTATGTAAAGATGGATTCTTGTAGAGTATAGCTATACAAAATGTGTTGCTTTTGTTCTCTCCTGGCATTTTTAGATGCTCTATGAGCTGTAGGTGACTCACTCACAGGATCACGATTAGCTAGGCGTGTTCCAATACGTTGTTTACATGTGATTCCGAGGACACTCGAAATTCAGAATGAGGCAGTGAAAGAGGAAAGCCTGTATTGTGCTAGTTATTGTTTACGCATTATGTGGTCCCAGTCAGCGTGTGTGTGAAATCTGAAATCACCCAAATTCTTGGCTAAAAAAGGTCACAGTGACAAAACATGATTTGTGATGTCACACTGACCTTGACCTTTAACCATCGA
Organism: Morone saxatilis; assembly: GCF_004916995.1. NCBI lineage: Eukaryota > Metazoa > Chordata > Actinopteri > Moronidae > Morone > Morone saxatilis. The sequence continues at coordinate 5,665,319 of NW_023340257.1, read as the reverse complement.
ATTCTAATCAGTTCATCCTTGAGTCTAAGTGGATGTTTGAGTGTTTGTGTGTGTGTGTGTGTTTGTGTGCGTGTGTGTGCATGTGTGTGTACCTTAGCTAGTCCGACATTAGGGAAGGTGTCCATGGTCATCACTGTCTCCTCTCCAGTCTGGTTCTGCAGCTGACCCTTGAGGATACGAGCTGCAGTGTAGGTCGTGATTCCCATGCCTGATGCACACATAACAAACACGCACACACACATCTTCTATTCATTTCAGCCTCAATAACTTCTCATAACTCATATCTTCCTCTGCCATAGTAGAAATGTCTCTCTGTAGTTTGTTCCTGCTGTACAGACCAAAGTCTCTCTGGGTTTAGCCACCTCTACGTGTTTTCTTTGAAATATGCGGGGGGGTTAGGCACACAATTATAAACCTACCATCTCCAAGGAAAAACAGGATGTTTTTGGCCACATTGGTGTTGAGTTTCCTGTCCAGCACTGAGTGCAAAGTCTTCTGGGCCTGTGACCTCCAGAACTCTGGGTTCTCCTCCTTAACTATAGGCAAACACACAGATCAGACTGGTTTTGGTAAAAAAAAAATATGATGGTTTCATTGGTGCAAATTGTGGAACTGCTGATTTTTAAAACTCATATATATCAGTCAAACCGTGCTTTGGGGAAAAGTTTGTAGGTTTTATCATGTAATAAAGATAAGTAACTACAGCACAACAGCTGCAGATTAAAGCTCAACATGGGTTTTTAGGTCATCATGTATCACACTAACTTTTCTATGATCTTCAATCTGGTGACTGATACAGAGAGTCAAAGAGCCGTGCATACTGTAGAGATCAATGTGAGCAAAAATAAAAACCCAGTTGAGTGCTCTTTGTTCAGGCCTTTTGGGACTGTGTGTATTATCCTGTTTGTTTGTAGCTGTCATATCTCACTCACATGCTCTTTTATCAACAGGTAGTTTGATACGGTAGTCCACTAACAAGCAGTAAATGTTGATAGCAGCCAGTTGCACAACTCCACAAGTCCTGAGTGTGCTGGTTTGAAAAGTTTGGAAGCCCCTTTCAGAACCAGCGGGTAGGAAAGTGTACAAAAAGAGTAAATTGTTGTAAAGGATCAAAGGAAAGGGGGAAGCTGAAGAACCATTAAGGTGAAGAAGGGGAGACTGAAATGAGGTTGAAACAGAGCGCAACATGAGAGGAGAAAGTGAGCCCTGAATGGGTGGTGATTAAGTTTTAAAACAGCACACAGAAAAATAGAACAGAAGTCTAACTCCAGGGTAAAAAGGTCAGGATCATACATCAAGCTCAACATTTTCAGGCCTTTGTGATCTGCCGGTTTTTCTGTAAGCAAGAAAAGGAGGGAGAACTAGAATGTATATTTGATTTATGTGCGTTCGCTGCTGAAACTCTGCAGTTAAAACACATCTACATCCACATACCTAAACGACTGAACAGAAAGATTGCCAATGATTCTCAAAAATACTGTAAAACTTAAATTAAGTTCTTTGGATGTATTAAACCTCTTAAAGCCCACTAGGTCGCCCCCTTGAACGAGTTCTACGATGCTTAGATCACCTTCACAAATATAAATGTTTAAACTTTTGTCAATATGGACTACACATTGTTAGATCGGTTATATTCTCCACAATTAAATCATTCAGTTCATTTTACAGAAACCAGAACCATTTTACAAAAATTTGTAACTAATATGTTATTCGGTAGCCTAATTTTTAAATATTTAATATTCTGGATTAAATAAACAATTTGATAGTATTTCCCATATTTGCTGAGCAAGAGTTTTGCGCAAAAGGAGTTAAAGGCCTGTACCATATAGACACCAAATAAAGGCAGTTTGAGTTCCGTCATTTTATTTGAAATTTTGAGGTATATGACCGTTGGAGTGTACCACCAGCGACAGGAGTACCAAACCTTTGTCCTTACACAATTGACCTATACAGCTGGTTCAAATACTGAAACAGGTGAAGTTGTTGTTGAAGTGGCTGCTGAAGTGATGCTGAAAGAAGGTTAATGTGTTGCCTGAAGTGCAGCCAACTGTATACATTGAAAGCTGTTGAAGTAAATTGTGCATGAACAATGGAAGTTGAGATAGAAGAGCTGGAGAAGGGTTCTTTTGTTGCTGTTGTTCAAAGGTCTCCACCTTCGAAGACCTGACAGAGTTTAAAGTATCCATCGATATGTAAGCAGGTGAATAAGAGATGAAAACAGCTGAAATGTCACTTGATTATTAACCACAGAAAGCAGTTGAGTTGTCAGGTGAGGAGCAAGTGGTAAAAGTAGCTGTAATTTCAGTTCAAGAGGAAGCACTGTGTGCACTGTAGGCAGTGGAAATGTCAGATTAAGTGTAAGAAGAATATTCAGTTCAAGTGTCAGTTGACGTTTAACTAGTCAAAGCAGTCAGTAAAAATGTAAGTTAATTAGACATAGAGACACTGAGCTCTTCGAAAAACTATACAAGGTATGAAAAAGCTGAATACTAAACTAAGTGCAATTGGTGATAATGGGTTAAAGTTTCAAGCTGAAAGTATGACTTAGTTTGAAAGGTTTAAAGAGGAGTCGACAAGATTCAAAAATGGGTGAAATTTCCAGGGTTTGAGCTTTCAAAGCAGAAAAAAAGAATAGAATATTTCAACAAGTATGAAAGTTAGCAAACATCTGAACAGAAGCCCAGATCCTAAATGAGTTGAACATATTTAAGTTTGATTTAAGTTTCCAGAGGTAAGGTTGCAACGTTGGAACCTCCCAAAAAAGCACGTAATAGCTCAACAATAATAATAAGGACAAATATACACGTCTAAGAGTGGGCATCGATTGATTTTTGTCTTACCTTTGGCACTAGACGATCCAAATGCAAGCAGAACCAAGATGGCCACTCTTGTCAACTCCATGGCCGCGTTCGGGCTGGAGAAGCGCTCCTCTAACCTTCCCAAAGATCCTCTCCTCCACTGAAATAATACTTGTCTCCAATCACACCAGCTGCCAATCACCTTTAACAGTCAGCATGTCATAAATGCATAATGACCCATAGGCCTTTGGCAAATTTATGACCTCTGACTGAAAAGACTGTGTCGTGGTTGGGTTAGCAAAAACAGGTAGGAAAAAGGTATAAAATTATAGCTAAATGACTGAAATAGTAAATAATGGCGAGTTGATGTTGTGTATATGTGTCAGTTTGATCCAGTAAACAGTATTTGATTAACAGTTTAAATCTCAGGAATTAATTATTGACAGTTATTAAAGCTTTAATGATAGTGTTAAATGATAGAGTTTATTTTGAGCATTATTTATGACGCTGTGCTAAAGATCAAGGGAATGATGGTGAATGTACCAAACAGCCATGGAAAGTGTGTGTCTTTGTGTGTGTTTGTGTGACTTCTAATCATAAACGGACTGTATTTGACAGATAATGCGGAGGGGATACAGTTATGTAAGTGAAAAAGAGTCCACTGGGACCGAGCTGAATGGCACAAACACTAAGCCATCTATTTTCCAATGAATACATTAGCAAGAGAAGAATATGTGTATCTGCAATCATGTTCTGTTTGATTGCTTGTCCAAAATTTCTCTAGCCCTGACAATGATAAAATAAAAGGTAACATGGCAACTGATGCAAAAGCGTCAAAGCATGTTCTAGCTCTGATTCAACAGGTACCGTGCGTCACACTGATAATGGAACCAGAGTTCATTTCAACACCTAATGTTCCCAATGAGTTCAGGGATTAGCCTTGCAAATGTGGATGGGACCACTAATGACAAGGACTGTGGTAATTTGTTAATACGCAAAATGTGTTCTTTTTTCTTTCCACTGTCAATGGAAGCAGGTAGAGCTACCATAAGGGGAAATAATTATATTCAGAAGAAGAGATTCAGGATATACCGTATGTGACCCTCATTCCTAATGAAGAGGAAAAGAATGAAGAGGACATTAAAAAAACAACAAGGGGGGGGGGTTCCAACTGGGAGCTCAGCCTCAAAAATATGAATCAGTTATCAAAGTAGAAAAAGGTGGTACACCATCAAAGCAGGCAAAGTCTCTGCAGCCTTGCGTTTTATTAAAATATCAGTGGTGATGGATTTCAGCCACAGGCAGTTCCTCACAGAATGAGTAGTATTAATGCAGAATATTTTATTTATTTTATTCAGTTAAACCCTATTTATTCCTTATTACTGTGCTAACTCATTTTTGTTTGGTGACTTCATTGAGCAGGGATAGTAGCCATGTGTCACAACAATATGTATGTTGACATTAAATATATTTGTATATTGTACAATCAAAATTTACCAGTCTCAAAGCTACAACAAAAATACCAATCTTACAACGAATCTTGTCTTCTTAACACAAACTTTTGGGGTAGGTGTGGAGACTGACCTGTTTATACCCATCTTCTCCTAAATAATCCTCGGTGGTGTCAGGCTCAACAGCATAGATGGATAAAGGTTAGTGGTAGCCGGTGACACTGACAGCGACTCTGACAGCTCAAAAAATAGGGACATCATCATCAACCCTTGGCCGTAAGCTTTTTTCTGTCGAGCCAATCAATGACTTTCTCAAATCAGTGACTCTGAATGGGATTAAGCTGGGATTAGCTTTGCTAACTGAAACTAGCCAATACCCAATGGCAGACAGTTTTCAAAACTTGTATTCCTGCTCAATTTATAAAGGGTTACGTAACAGCATTCTAGCTTTACATTTGATTTTAACTTACCACGTACATTAGAAAACACTGACACACACAGAGAGCTGTGGAGCCAACTATAAATCACTTATAATCTATAAATGATTGGGAAAATACAAATAAAAGCCAACTTTTCTGGTTTAGAATACTGTTAATAATTTTAAGTAATTTTAGATGAATCTCTGTCACAAGCAACAGGTCTCTAATGTGGACAAAACCACTTAAAATCCATTTAAGGGTTAACAAAACTAACAGTCAGCAGCCATACCAGCAGCTCCATGAGGCTGTATTTCAGCCACTTTGAGGTAAATGCTAATGTCACCCTGCTAACATGCTCACAATGACAGTGCTAACATGCCACCAGCATGGCATTAAGCAGGTATAATGTTTATTATGTCAACTGGCATACTAACAAATTACCACTAAACACCAAGTGTAAGAATGTCAAAAGATTTCCAAGAATTTGGATGTAAACCAAAATATTGGGCTAATAAAATTTTCAATTGGAGTAAAAGTCAGAGGATATTAAGGGCTCATCGGGATTCATCCACTGGGGACCATGAATATCTGCACAAATGAAATGGCAATCTATCCAATAGTTTTGAGATATTTCAATCCAGCCCAAACTGGTGGACCACTGACAACTGACACCACACTGCAAACAATTCAAAGCCATATTTACAACTCGCAACATTTTTAAGATTACATAGAATTTTCTATTCATCAAACACCCAAAACAAAGAAACCATACAAAATAAACCTGACCTTGAACAAGCTTGATCTCACACACTCAAACGCACAAATCTCCGAATGCACAAGACCTGACTGCAGCTGTGTGAAGGCGGAGCAGACAGCTGAATGGGTTGGTGTGGCACAGTGCATGGTGAGTGGAACCGGCTGACATGTTGTCAATGATGCTGGTGAAGAGACGCGACCACACTGCATCTTCCTCACTGGTGTGTGTCTCAACAGCCAGCAGGACAGCAGACTGTGGCACACACACGCTGCCATCTGCTACAGTTATGATTCATGATGGTATGATGTAAGCTCATTACTTTACTGTAGTAGGCTACACACATTGTGTACAACTGCGATGATCCCTGTGGGAAAAAAAGGTCATGGCATCAGTTAGCTGGGTGGAGCCAAACAAAAGAGTCGAACATATCAAAAGGGACAATTTTAACGTTACAAGAAATACCGAATATAGCGATCTGAGGCAAACATAGGGGACATAGTAAGTGTCTCAACATTGGGCCTTTTTGCAGCTACCGTACTTTCTTCTACATGCTTGCAATGCTGAGCTGTATTCAAATGGTTGCACTCTGCAACTTCACCACTAGATGTCAGTAAATCAAACACAATGGTCCTACAATGTGATTAGGCCAAATTGCTAAACAATATAATGAGAACAAATAACGTAAATATTAAGGTATATAAATACAACACAGTTACGCATCTATAGCAAGAGAAAGAAAGCAAATATGTGAAATATGTACACACTGTGTGTTGCCATATTTTAGGTGTGAACATGCATTTGAGCTGAATGTGAATGGTTTTGTGTGTGTGTGTGTGTGTGTGTGTGTGCTCAGTGGTGTCACGTGTCTTGGGGTTCTGCTGTTGCTGTGGATGCTGAGGTCAGGGCAGAGAGGTGTTGGCAGCTGATCGCTGACCTCCGGAGCAAATCCTGGGGGAGTTCTTTGGGCAGCCAGAAAGAGAATGTCTCTCAGTGTTAATGCTAGTAGCCTACAGTATATGTTGGGCCTACACTCACTATGGTTAATTTAAAGCTCCAAAGCGGAACATTTTCTATATTGCAATAGTAGCAATATAAGATTATCCTGTATGTCTGCAGCTGTTAGTAATCTCAAGGATACTCCAAGTGTCAAATACCATGGAAGGGTATAGCAATCAAGCCAAACCCCACACAATTGGCTGATTGGTATAGCATCTAGCTTCCAGGCTCAGTACAATCTGAGTGGATGTTCCAGACTAGTATGTTGTATTATAGAATGAGATTTATGATGATTCTGTGTCACTCTTTCACTTCTAATGACCTGTCTTTGTCCTTACTGAAGACGATTGTTTACCACTGGACTCATTCCAACAGCAACCTGTAGGCAACGCTCTGCTTCATCCTCATCGGTCAGAGATGTTCATGATAAAATGGATGCATATTGGAGATAGATGGTTCTCACTGGACAGCGACAATATGCAAGTCGATGTGAATCTTACACTTTCAATGTATATTCACATACTGTATATCTAGAAGTGCCAGATCAAAGGCAGCTGAACAAGATTTCTTTAGATACTTAGATTGCTTCAGATATTTTCTAGAAACTAAAACTGGTCTATTTTCTTTAACTTTGCACTCAGATATAACTAGGGGCATGTTCAGTCTGAAAACTTTGTGCATCATTTTGCTTTGTTTTCCAGGTTAAGTGACATGTTTTCTTGAAACTGTGCGCAAAAGGCTTTGAAGTACCTTTTTTCTTGTTTGGTGGGTTTACAGAGGAGTTACCAATCAGCAGCGACGTGTATATGAACCCTGCCATATGAAAAAGGTTTCTGTACTAGGAATGGGAAAATATACGATATTATTGCAATAAAAGACACTATTATAAACACAAAACAATTCATTGTGGTGAATTTCCATTACCGTGATAACCTTGAATATCTATGGATTCAGTTTTTTATAACGGTTGTAGAAAGAAACATTTGCTCACTTGTGTCTTCATCAAACTCAGGTTGTGTTCTCAAGCATTACAGTTTTACCTAATTGTATGAAGTATGATGTGTTTTCTTGTTTGTTGTTTAAGGAAATGTATTATTTCACAAGACATGTACAAGCTGTAGTGAAAATCTACCACAGTACAATACTGAATGTGGGTAGTATATGCAGTCCAATGGCCCCCTCTAGTGTATCCAGGATGGTTAAAACTGAAGCTCAACTCAAAGGTGAGTGTGAGGAAGGATAAGATCCAAGATTTCTGGGGTTTTGTGAAGAGTTTGCATTGCATTCTACAACTGAAAATGTACAAATGGTTTGCATTTCATATGCCAGTTTCAGTATTTCTAGTAAAACTGGAGGCTATGAGGTAGGAAAACAGACAGATAACTATTTGAATGAATGAAGAAAATCCAGCCACAACATGTGAACTAATGTATGTATATACTGTAGGTATGATGAATAATAAGTACAATATACATACCTTAATCTATATTGTGTTATCATATATACACAGTATGCACACACTATACAGTAACAATAGAATTCTAGTATAATAACATGATGTATATATATAAAACCCAAAAGCACAAGTGTTTCTTAGTGTGCATACTGACTGTTTTTTGAATAGTTTAAATGTTGTCACTTTTTCAGTGTAGACACACTTACTGAATCAATATGTAGTGTGGACTTGGGACAGAGGACGAGAGCACATCTTGAAGTATTTTTTGGAGTTGCCCGCCTCCACATTACAAACAGAGATAAAATCCTGCAAACACTTTTAAAACACTCAACAGATGTGCACAGAAGGGTGTCCTATAAACCATTTAAAACCAATTAGCAGGCAGCAGATGCAGAAAATAACTACTGAACAAATGTATTTAAAACCTTTTGCAGATGGCTTCAAATGGTGTTCCTGCAATATCCACAAACCATCAAGCACATGTGCAATCTTAAGTAAATGTCAAACCAGAGATCAGACTGAACCGATCAGTCTCATTTCTGTTTGCTGTTTGCATTTTATTCAAATGTTCACTGTACTGCCTTTACAAATCGATCATACAGCATCTAGACATAAACATTTGTAAAACTTGAAGACTTAAAGGTGATTAAAAGCGCCTTTTAATATGTGTGATTTAGTGGAAGGAGCAACTGTTCCCTGAGAACATTTCAACAACACTATAAGTCCACAGCTATGCTAGCAGCTCTGTGAGGCTGTACTTTGAACTAAATGCTAACATCAGCATGCTAACTTGCTCACAATGAAAATGCTAACATGTAGGTTAGCAGGTACAATGTTTAGCCTAACTTGTTTGCCCACTCAGGTAAGCCTGTTAGCGTGCTTATTAGCACAAAGTACAGCCGAGGCTGATGGGAATTTTTCTATTTGAAACTGAAATTTGGATCTGATGGCGCTAAATGACACCACACAGGATCACCACAGTCATCAAACCTCCTCTGGGGACCTGGAATATCTGTAGTACATTTCTCCAGAATGATCAACTGTATCACTGTGAATGTCTCTACAAAATGTGTGCCAGTCCATCTCGTAGATTTTTCATATTATTTCACTGAATACCTCAAAAATGTAACCTGCTGGAGGCACTACACAAAGAGTCAGAGGATCACCAAAATCCAGTATGTTTTATTCTGAAGGCCCTTTAAAATGTTATAGCAACCCAGTTAATAGTTGTTGAGATATTTCACAATGAATTACAAACATCAACCTCATGGTGGCGACCATGACCATTATTGGCCAACAAAATGTAATGGCTGTCCATCTTATAGTCAGATATTTCAGTCTGGACCGGAGTGGTGGACTGACACTGGCATCCCTAGAGCCATGTTGCTACCACTGCAGAGATATTACTAAAAAAAAAAAAAAAAGACTTCAACCTGTGCATTCATCATCAGATTAATGGCATACAATTGCTCAAAACATGCTGATCCAAATGGAAAAAAAGAATTTCTGCCAGTAAGAATGCAACGTCAGTGATCCCTCTGTGGAATCTGAACTACAACAAACTGAACTGTACAGTGCCCGTCTGGCCGCTTACCTATTCACAATACCCTGTGCAAATATGCTTTGGAAGAATTACATGGAAAGGAATGATAGGTCCACCGGTGACGCAACAGTGTGAAAATGTCATCTGAAAACTGGGTCCAGCTGAGTGTGATACTGCAGCCGAATGAAAGCAGGTTAAAGATAAGGCGATTCCCCCGAGGCTGAGCATGTCAGCAGGGAGAGAGCAGGTCTCGTAACAAGTGAGATAAGCTGATAAGGGCAGTTTAAAATGATGGCCTGACACTGGGTAAGGTTACACAGAGGTTGAGTTACAGCCTACAAAGGTTTCTGCTGTATATCTATTGTGTGGAGTGCTGTTAACAGAGAACATCTGAGCTTGGGTGTTTGGTTAAACTGTTAAGAGGTAGATGTGACTCCAAGAGTCTGTGGGCTGTGAAGCAGAACGCTGCAGTGATCAAAAATAATCTACTGCCTACAAATGTTGAAAGTAAAAATGTGGGAATGCTGAGGTGCTTATTTGCCTAAGCAAAGTTTGCTGAGCATACACACTCTATTGGACCAGAATGCTTTTAGGAGCTGTCCAGCACAACCACACTTTCTATTTCGGGCTGCTTTTGGGGGCTGAGTGTTCAGCCTGAGAGCCCACTCCCCTCCCCAGCACTGATATTTCTGTACAGTCTGGAGACTTGAACTGGCGACTTTACCTCTCTACCACAAGTAAAAGTCTACAATACAGGCGTATTCACAGCCGTGGGTTCCATGCAGTCCCTCTGACAAGAAAAGGCAGTGATACACAGAGCAGCTTTTCTTTGTTGCTGCTTAAGAATGTGGCTGGATTTCCAGGAGAGCCTCCAGCTGATCTGACCTGCAGGTCTTTGGACTGAGAGAGGAAACCGGAGCATCTGGAGGATATTCATGACCTTTTTCCTTTCTTTCTTTAATTCAGACACATGTAGTGCTAGTGCATGGAATTTACCATTACATAACTGCTATATAAGTCATGTTTATAAGTTAACATTAAAATCCTAAAACAGGAGGTTGTCAGTCCAAGTCTTTAAGGTTCTTCTTGACATGGAAAGGAATGGGGACCCCTGCCTTAATATATGCTGTATTCTGCTTTCAACATATGTGAGAAACTAATAATAATAATACTAATAATCAATACTAGAATCATCCACAGTACCCCGCTGACAGAAACATCATGACTGTATTGGGGTCTTTTCAGTCTACTTTGTGGCAGCTGCTTAAAAACAAACTGACTGCAGTGTTTTTACTGGTTTCTACAACTTGTGTGAAGAGACTGGTGATGTTGTCCGTTAGAATAATATCCAAAGTGAGGATCTTTCTCTGCAGAAGAGGATTTAAAATTTCTGCTTTTCTCTGAAATTGATACTTATGTTGTACATTATTTGTACTATGTACTTATTTTTGTTGTCACAAGGTACAAAAAGTATAAAGTGTTAAATGTATTTCATTCAATTTCTTTTTGAAGTTTGCTTACATATTTTGTATTTTTACAGTTTTTACAAAGTAGACACTCAAACTATAAGACTCCTGATTTTCTACCCATTCACTTCACTTGATGGAAATGATCTTATTGACCATCTATTTAGCTAAAATGTGTGTTCTATTTTGTGATGCCCTAACCTATAAGTACAACCTAGTTTCAATGGCAGGAAAAGTTACAGCTACTGTGTTTGAAGCTGGTTACAACACTGACAGTACAAACACCCGCTCCAAACACTCGAATTACAATGTATTGAGCATAAACTGCAGTAGCACCTTTAGGATACATCTGTTCAAAATGCAACATTATAAGAGGTATTTCATTGCACCGTATGGGGCTATTTAAAAGATAACGTTTTATTTGGACGATACGTAGAGATAGAATCCCATTGCAGCCAGAGTTAAATCCTGTCTGTGGAAACCTTGACAGGATGAAAAATGTAACTCAGAGCTTTGCAGAATCATTGTTGTGTTTCTTGGCCGTTTTTCCATTTTATACTTGGCCAACTACTTAAGTAACCAAATAGTGAGGGTTCAAGGAGGGCGTCTTACTTTCTGGAGTTCCCCAAGAAGTCCAGCACTGTGAAGCCCTGTCTGTGTTTAGAAACATGGGGATGACCTCACAGATGCTTCATCCAGTTCTGTCTACAGCCTGCTGCGACCACAGCCCTATTCCTCATAGCCAGCTGATCAGCTGTTGGTCCTAAGGCACTGTGCCTCAGGGCTATGGATCCTGTTGGTTCTCTGCCCTGATACTAACCAAAGGGTTTTGTGTCTTTTTTTTAAGACCTCGTTACTATGGTTTGTGTTTGTATGAACGCTTATAGAGAAGAAAGAGAGTGAACGTTTATTAGTTCAAAGTTTGAGCAGGAAAAAGGGAACGAAAAAGAAATAACTCAAGGGCCAGCTTTCTCCAGAGCTTTCAACCGCATCCCAAAGCCTTCATCAGCAGATGGTTTGTTTGGTTGCCATCCCCCTGACCTCAGTTACATACCTGGGGGGTTGATACTCACTGACAACTGAGCAAATTCCACCTGCAGATGAAGACCATGAGATGTGGTTGAAAGTTCTGGAAAAATCTTGTAGACGGAACTTGATATTTTGTCCCTAGTAAGTAGCCGTTGAGTGAAGATTTTTGTTTGTCAAATCAAAAAAAAAAAAAAAA
>NW_023340257.1:5639747-5653108 GCF_004916995.1 Morone saxatilis | reverse complement strand
TAGAGTGACATAAAGGTCGCAGTGTTCACACTGAGGTCACAATACGTCAGACCTGTCTGATTTGGACCACGTATGAAAAGTGGAATTGAAAAGGTCAGATTCCATGTGCTTTGGGCTTGTCATGAAAAAAAACTGTTCTGAGTCACATATAAGCAAAACAATGTGAATTGACTTCACTTGTGCCTGCAGTGTGAACGTGGCCTTTGAATTAGGTGAGAATACATGCTGGAAGGCCCAGGTGGCAACAAGGGGAAACTTTAGCAATGGAAATTCTGGCTTTGAGGTACCCTGTGGAGTGTTCGAGAACAAGCAGCGTTATTCAGCAGTGTTTTTATAAGTGGGTCCCTATTTTTCACAGGTGGTGGCGACGTGCCAAGAAACACCAGAACGTAAACAATGCAGGTTTCAAGCAGCTTTGCAAATGTTTTATGAGGAAGGAAATGCATCCAGCACATTTGTTGGACCTGAAGGATTCAGAATGTAAACAAAGGAAACTCCACAGGACACCTTTAAAGTACTCAGAGATCCTGTAAGTAAATTTGCAGTTCTGATCAGAGCTACAGGTTAAACCTTTTTCCCCCCACGGTTGACAGTTAACTTAAACGCCCTCGCAGCATGGAAACACACAATACCTAGTACATACTACACAATATAAGCCACACCCGTGCATTCACAGAGCTTAGTGTAAATGGCTTGAGGAACACAAACAACAAGCTCTGAATGGGCTGCTGACTGTACAATAGATGTGATCAGCTCTGTTGTGAGGCAGAATACAGGAGCGTATCGTCTGCGATCAGAGAGGACAGCCCCACAGCAGTCTTCACAAACGCACAGGAGTTTCTTTTATTGGCAACGATCTTTATTATCTCTTCCAGTTTTGGATGTGAAAAGAGGCATTAATTTTCTTTAATTAAATATCTTTTTAATAAAGTAAAGCAAAAATATTTACAAATTTTCAATTAACTTGTAATCAATGACTTGGGTTGGATAATTACAAGCACCTTCTGCCAGCTGAGGAGAGAAATATATAAATACAGGGAAAAGAGCATTTTATCTTTGAAAAAAACAAAACAAAACAAAAAAACAAAACAAAAAAAATACACAATCCATCATATATTTACAGAACTCTCCTGAAATGCATTTCCACTCATGGAAGCAGAAAAGGCCTTAGGATTCGTACTGTTAAACTATTTTTAAAGTTTTTCATTAAAGTGGATTTTTGACTGTATACTTTTCTCTTCAAGTTTCAATAACAATATCTTATCTTTTTAAAATCCGACAATGGGCTTCGCAGGAAGGTGCAGCCGTGAGCCCTCGCTCTTGCTCTCCCCTTCTCAGTCCACAGTTTGTTTTTTGAAGCGCAGGAAACATGTGAAACAGACACGTCGGAGGGTATACTGGGGTTTGGGCTTGGGTTTGAGGGGCGTCGGGGGCAGCAATCGTCACTCCCGAGCAGCAAAAATGGTCAATGTTCATCACCCCCTCCCCATAGTGACACCGTCCTCATAAAGTCTGCGTGAAATCCTCGGGAGTCCACAACCGTTACACTAACTCCTATCTGAAATGTCCGCTCTCGCCACTTTTCTTTGTAGTTTTCTATTTTCTTACAAAACACACTCCAATCATCCAACAAGGGAAAAGAAAGAGAAACATAGCTAGCCGTCTACACAAGCGTGTCATGTAGATCAAACACCGTACATGTGACATGACAACGTGTCTGTGTCGTGTCCACATGACAAAGGATGAAGTCATCAAAAATATAGATGTGAACAGCCTTTTAAAGTTCTCTTATATATCTGTCATTAAGCAAAGTGTCTTGAATAGTGTTGCTGTGGCGAGGAAAAGCCATTTGAAAACAGGAGATAAACCTCAAAAAAATACTGAAGGAAACATTATCTCCCACGGCTTTTAACGCTTCTCAGCATTCTCTCTCTCATATCTATTCTCTCTATTTAATCCTGTATTTTCATTTACTTCAAAAAAGACATTCGATTGCTCAAGGAAAAACAAGAAACCCAAAAAAAGGAAACAAAAAAAATAACATGATCGAACGTTCGATCCATAATACAATCTCTCCCAGTTGAAGAATTTTTTTCTTGGTTTTTTTTTCTGTTTATGCAGAAGGATTTTGCTGATTCAGAGTTCTCTGAATCATCCACAGAACATTCGCTCTCCCCAAGGATCCTCTCTGAACTCCCACCAGTTCCTCCCAGCGGAGGGGCCTAGCTGTTGTCGGACTCGTCCTCGGCCTCGCGGAGCCAGGTGAAGAAGGCGGTGACGGACTTGAGGGCGACGCCCTTGCCCTGCTGCTCGGCGGGGTCTTTGCTAGACTCCCACTTGTAGAAGGCCTCCTCTTTGATCACGTCCTCGTCGTAAAGAGTGTCAAAGAACATCCGCAGAAGATCTGAGGGAGGGGGGAGAGACGTGTTGACAAGATATTTCTCGACAATTTTAACTAAAATTAAAAACAGTTTCACATCAAAAGCAACAACAATTAATAGAATTCACATCTGAAAAGTTATAATGCCTGCATTATTTTTGTGGGAAATATATTGAAATAATGCACACAAAATAAAATGTTATATCTGTGGTAACAAAGACAGCCACTCACTGGCAGGCTGCTCCATCTGCACCATCAGGGCCTGCAGGGCGTACAGAGCCTGCAGCTCCTTCTGTTCGTCCTTCAGGTATTTCTGCAGCAGCTTGGCCCTCTGTTTGATCTTTTCACCGTCCACCTTGTAGGGGTTCTCATCTGCAGGCATTTTAGGAAAAGGTCATTCAACAGGACTCCAAAGGCACAGTCTGCAAGTAAGCGTCGACTTGAATGCTACTGCATTTGCACTGGACTACTCGAGTAACTCACTGACTTATTTTCATTCATACCACCATGGTAGTGATCAGTGACAGTCTAGGCTTCAGTGAGGAATGTAAAGAACGCAAGGTGATGACTCACAGATGACTGCTGACTGGCAGATGGAGGTCATCAGAGCTCGGACAAACATGTTGGAGGAGGTCTGCTGTTCATCTAGGTTGGCCTGCACAAAGACAAATGTATTTACACACATGCAGAAAACTGGAGCTTCAAATATCAATAAAAAAAGTAATAACATAATGTTGCAACCTGTAATAGGTAAAAAGACTCCTACTGCTCTGTTTGCTTGCTTACAATGAGCTGCAGGGGACACATTCAGCATGTCTCAGGTTCAGTATTCTGAATTTAATTACTTACATTTGATGTTATAAATGTCCTTTTTTTGTTTTTCTTTCAGCCTTTAAAGTTCAGAAAGTCCATATACAAAATTGCTGTTATGCAGACCTGCACTCTAAAAGGTTGTTCTGCTGCAAAAAGGGGGTTTTCAGTTAGATTTGGTCTCATGTTTTTGTCTAAATAGCAGAGCCATGACTAGCCTTCACTTTACCAGGGTTCCCACTCTTTAAGAAATTTTCCAAGACATTTTCCAGTTTTTCTTGACAATACAGGACAGCACTTGCACACAAACGGTGGTCAGCGTTTATTCTTGCCGCGCTTGAAAGTTTTCCCCTATCAGTAACATAAATTTGGCGACAGCCCTTTTTCTTTTTTTTACAGAAACCTATTCTCACCTATTAGGCTATTAAAATAAGGTAGAAAGCATTTCCAAATAGAGCTGAAATTAGTGTTTTTTTCTGTTCCGCTTTGCATCTGGTAAACCTGCTTGGAAGTTTCATACTGTGCAACTCATCCTACCAACAGTGGAGTTTAAAAAATGCACACCTAGGTTCAACAAATCTGAGCGAAGGGCTAAAATACAATTAAAATTTTCCAGGACAATGTAGATTATATTCACGATATTTCGGCGTCCCTTTCATTAATTTCCAGATGTTTCCATTAATGGAAAACCAGTCTCTAAATTTCTAGGTTTCCAGGACGCATGGGAACCCTGTTGACTTTTAAGAAACACCCTGAAATTAGTACAACTGATGTCATTAATATGCAATTCAAAATATTAGGACAAGTGCTTGATACACACGTGACCAAAGCCTTATTAGCCCACTTAAAAACAAAGGAGTGAAGATTGTGAATGGAAGCAAATAGACAAACTTTAGAAATCAAACACAAGAAGGAACACAAACCTCAATCCAGTCAAAGACCCTTTCGTTGTCGGCCTTCTCATTGATCAGTTTGTCCACCTGTTTGGTCAGCTCTGCAGAGCTCAGCTCCTTTTTGCTCTTCTCAGACTCATCCCCCAGTGTGAACTCCACATCCTAGTTAACACCATGAAGACAGAAACGGGCTTAATGATCATCTTTTTTTTTTTTTTAGGTCTTTTTATTGAAGATTTTCACAACATGCAGAGCACAAACAATACAAACAATAACCAATCCCTAGTCACCACCCACTTCGAAAAAGGGACTACAGTCCTTATCTTTGTTTTTATACTACAGTACAGTCTAATAACTACCAACTACCAACACTGTAAATATAACAGATGATTAAGTGTATACTGAGAGAATATTGTAGTGAATGTCCCCAGTTCACGTTAATGAAGCTAGTGAGCGAACTCTCACCTTTTCTGTCACAAACTTGTTGACGTCTTCGTCCTCAGGGAGGAAGTCTTTCCACTGGAGGTCAGCCTCCCTCCACATTGTGCCTGCCTTTTTCTGGCTCTGATGAGGGAGATACAGGTTCACTGATCACATGTGGCTAGATTGGCAGAACATTTTTGCTACTAGAACTGAATTACAAGAGTTTTCAAACATATTCAAAAACACTTAGCGGTCAGGATAATACACTATTAGATACAATATAATCTAGATAAGGGATTATAATTGATTTTTCTCACCATTCCTTTGCAGAGTAAAGTCAGGATCTGGGCCAGCAGGACTCCAGCTTTGCCCAGAGGGATCAAAGGCTTTGAAATCTCCCTGGAGGCATAAAAGGTCAACATAGGTCAGACATCTCATTAACAAATTAAAAACAAGCCAAAAGCTATCTTCTCTTGCAAATTTCCTCTTCTAACACGCCAGGGGGGACGAGTGAGGCCTGGGACTAACCTGAAAAGTTCTCCCATGGGGATCCCTCCCTCGTGGAGGATGGGAGTGATCAGTTCTGCTAGGTACAGCCACATGTGGGGGATGTCTATTGCCATGTCTTCAGCAACCTCCAGGATGTCCTGAAGCCTGAGGAAACACACACACAGTGCACACATTACAAAGTTTATTCAAGATTTAAAAAGGAAAATGACTCAACAGATGGGACTAACTAAGCAATATGGCACCACACGGACACAAACATATGGAAACTGACTTGTTTTGGCTGAGCGCAGTGGATTAAAGATTTCTCAATTTCAGCAACTGCTTAAAAAAATATTACTTCTCAGAGACTAATTTACTAGTTGAAGCCAGTATTTCCCCTGTGGGCTTGTGTTTATTTAAATCCTGCTATTATAAACTTTATTTTAATCAACACTTGAAGCTGTGCTATAATACATCTCACAGAAGAGTATAGTCCAACCGCACTCTTTTTCTATAGCTTCTCATATGTTTTCTGCAAAACTCAAAGATACACAACATACATATAACTACATGACTTATTGAGCCACCACTGTGGGGCTCCATACTGACCCTTTATAGTACTGCTGTGTTGGGAGAATGCCTGTTTTAATGAGCTGATGCAGCAGCTGGCCCATGTGCTCCCTGGCGATGGTGCTGCGCTCCAGCGTTGACTCCAGCCCGTTTCGCACAAACACAAACAGGAGCTGAGTGCTGTTCATCTCCTGCACACACTGCAGAGCCTCCTGTTGGGACACATTAGACACACAGATTGTTGTTTAAGGTTGTTAGTGGGTGCCTTCTGTTAGGATGTACCTGTTCCTGTAATATACATGTATGAGGGATCCACAGTGAACAGTGTACGCAGGTAGCTCAAAGTTACTGTTACTTCATCTGATTGATAGAAGCCTCTCTGTTCAGCGATAGGCAGAGTCATATCAGAGCTGTATTCGTTACTGCTAATACAACCGAAGAACTACAGTGTGACTGGATCATTTTTTATTCTTTACAAGCGGGTAATGGAACAAGAAGCAACAGATCTGTACTCCTCTGTAGGGTTTCTTTTCATTTTTATATGCATGTCAGTGTGTACCTTCATGTCATTGATATGGAGGTACTCTTCGATGATGGCTGTGGACTTCTTGTTCAGTTCTTCTTCGGTCAAGGCAGGCTTGGTGGGGGTCTGGGGAGGTGGTGGGGTGGCAGCCGTCTCCCGCTTGGCTGTTTACACACAAAACAAAGCAGGAATTAAAATTCTACACTAGAAACCTGAATTCATTATTTGAATTTTTTCTTGTTTTTTTTTTTTTTAGAAAAAACAAAAACAAAAGTATATATTATGTAAATGTTCCCGTTGTAGAAGTATTAGTGTAGTATGTAGGTCAGAGTTCATTAGACGTCTAATAAAAAAGTTAATCTGGTGTGGATAACGTTTTTTGTGCCAACATTCCCTTTCTTTTGGGGAATTCCAAAATTGACTGTGTTACCAGAGAGAGAATTTTATTCTTAACACAGTAGAACAATTTTATATCAGCTTTCAATATGCAATTTAAATCTATACTACCGCTATTTCATGCCACCTACCATTCTCTTTGCTCCTGGCTCTCTCTCTGCTGCCTCTGTCTCTATCGTCCGTCATGCTTGCTACTCGGCGGACAGGGTCGGCTGACCCACGCTGCTCCCTCTCCCGGCACCGTTCTTCATTCTCCCGACTGAAGCTGCGCTTGGTGACCTGCAGCCGGTTTCGGTCGCGGTCGTCCCGTCGCTCATCCCGTCTGTCAAACCGGTCGCTGCCACGATTAGACCGGTCGAAGTCACCACGCTCTCGACTTGAGCTGTTTCTGTAGCAACAGAAACACAAAGTTTCAAAAACAAAACAACACACACCAGAAAACTGTGCATTTGTTGATTAAAGATTGCGTCTGAATACACCTAGATGGCTTGGAGAATTGTGTCCTGTTTCTCACCTCTGAGGGACTCTTCTGTCTGAGTCCAGTGAAGGGCCTGAGGAAGACGAAGGCTGCTGTAAGGCTGAGAACCTGTTCAGAGTGCTGGTAGCTGGACGGCCGCCTGACTCTGAGCCTGGAGGTAGAAAATACACACATAGCACATGTTGAGTTTCAATTGTGAGGCGCTTGACTAGATACTAGGTACTATATTTGTTGTATAACAGTCTGATAAACCTACCAGAATCTGCAGGTTTGGCGCTGGTGCCACCGCTGCTTCCCTTTCCCCAGCTCCCCCATGTACCTTTGCCTCCTGGGGCAAGCAACTGATTGTTGAAGTCAAGAACAGGAGTCTGAAAGAAGAGACTGTTGGTTAAAAACACACTACCTGCTAAAACTACAAACAGGATACCATCCAGCTGATTAACGCCAGGTGTAAAGCCGCCTTTCTCCCCTACCTTAGTGATTTTGCTAAGGCGAGAGGTGTCAATAGGTCGGTTCTTGGAAATGGGCACTGTATTCCACCCCTCATCCTGAGGAGGAGCACCACGGCCTGGGGTGTGAGGGCCCCCGCGACCACCAGAACCTCCTCCACCCATCCTGCCTCCCGGGCCGCCACCCGACTCCTTCTTGGAGACAAGAGCTTGCTGCACCTTCATATGCTCCCTGTGCTCCTCAAGCTCAGCCTCTTTGTGGATTTGGTCGATGGTCTTGGGACCCTGGTCGCCTCGCCGGGGAACCCAGTTGTTCTAGGATGGTGTAGAGGAAGAGACTGTGAGACTAGTCGTGCTACAATTAGGTACTGAAGTATTTCTCATTATGACTGATGACACAAAGGCATCTAGGTGTATTAACGCTGGCGGTGGACAGCTATTATGACTATGGTGTTCATAGGAGAGACTAGAATCGACAGGGATCAAGATTCTAGTGATTCTTAACTGCGCTTCAGCCTTTGCCTAGAAAGGAAATAAAGTGTGTGTTTCACAGTTAAATTGGGTCAATGTGCTGACTTGAAGCAGCTGATTTTGGCTTGTAAAAACACTGAAGACAGCAGGTTTTGTAACAGTGTGTGGGCGGGACAGAGAGCCTAACTACAGGACTGCAGCATTCCTTCAGAAAAATAAGACTAACACTAGAGAGAACTAGCACTATACTGGAAATCTCTATTACTCATTTCTATACTCTACTAATTCAGCCAAAAGTAGAGGTGAATTAACATGCTACTACTAAGAAGAGATGATGGAGTTTGTGTGAAACGGTCTATGGCACAGAGCAGCTGCATTAAAGAGCTGAGGAGGACATTTCTTTCTTAGCCCATATATGAGACTCGAGCCCAGGACTAAAGGATCAGTGTGGGTGTCTCTGAGGCTGTTGTACAGCACCACAGTCACAGAAAATGCCACTTTAAGGATAGTTTAGAATTGTTTTCGGTGTACACTCAAATGCGAAAACAAGAAGAAAAAAAATAGGGCAGAAATTAAAGGAATAGATTTAGCTAACTTAACACACACAGACAGCACTACAAACCGAAACTATCATGGAAGTTTTACTCTATGTGCTCAAACACAGAAAGTATAAAGAAGCAATAGAAATAAAAATAAAAAGGAAATTATTTAACTTGATCAGTGAAGTGACTAAGGCATTGATTCAGTGGGTTTCCAAGTAATACGGTGCAATGGGTTTGATAATATATTTTACTGTTAACAGTCTGGCGTAAAAACAAAACAGTCAGGGCTGACTGCTGCTGATATGGAAATAGTCAGTGAAAATGTGCTGACAGTTCTTATATTAGATGTCTGACCAGAGATATTCTGACATCAAGACTCGACAGTGCGGGTAGTTTTGGACTGCTGGCTCTGCTTACAACCACTTTCCTTGAGTTGTTATAAACAGCTGAAATGCTCCAAGCCATGTATGCAAAGTATCACACCTGTACTGTATGTGTGTGTGTTTCTGCTTTACCCGTCGAAGGTCCAGCACATCCTGCAACATGAAGCGGATCCTGGAGCTCGTCTTCTTCTCCTTTATGATTTTCTCCATCTGATTGAAGTACTGGTCCATACGAGGCTGAGGAACACCACAACAAATTGGTGAGTCTATGTCCTGGACTACAGTTCCAATTAAAACTTGATTTAAGTACAGATTTATGAGCATGGATATGTGCCTCTAACCATGTATTTGTGTGTGCAGGTGTGTGTGTTGTACCTTGGCCTTCTCAAAGTCTAGGTCCTTGCCGATGGTGGACAACAGTCTGCACAGGCACTCCAGGGATTCCTCGTCATGGTTTTTGAGCAGCTTGACAATGCAGTCGTGCATGATGACCTCTGTGAGCATTTTAAGTTTGAACAGCTCACCGATGAACTTGATGTTGCCCAGTGAGCGCCTCCTGGCCTTGTCTTTACAGTCTTGTAGCTCATCAATGAGCCGCTGCTTCACCTCCTGCCAGAGAAACAGAGTCACATATAAAAAGTGATGAAAAAAACTAAAAGGAAATTGTTGAGGAGGACAGCAACTTTTGTGAGGCGGTATTATACCTCCGAGGCAGCTTCCAGCTCTTTCTGCTTCTTCTCAAAGATCTCGTCGTCATCTTTATCCTTTTCAAACTCCTTCTGGCATCGATTTAGTAGCAGCTTGCGGAAATTCACAGTGACTCCCGGCTTATCTGTGGTTTGGACTTTAAGCTAAATAGAGCAAAGAAAATGTACATTTAAAAAAAGGAGCAGGAACAGACAGGGTGTACAGTTATGTACTTCAAGTCACTCTTCAATCCCATCACTTAGATCAGTGGCACAGACACGTGGCACTATTTTAAGGTCATTCAAGAGACATCTGTAAAGTAGGACTGCCACAGTGAACACATGACAAGCTGTTTTACTTTTTGTAAAGTTAGTGTTTGAAGTACTCTGATAATAAATTGTACATTTATCATAGAAATACTTCCACTACTTCTATGGGTTTTATTTATTAAACCCAATTTAAAAAAGGTCCAGTGTGTAGGATTTAGAGGATATAATGATATAACAAGGAGTTACTGATAAGTTCAATCAGCAAATAATTATTGTGGGAATTAATGTGGTTCTATTATCCTCCCCTTGGAGCAACTACTGGTCATTGTGTGACCAGAGTGAGTCGGTCACATTAAGAGAGTTTTGCATTATGGGGAGTTTCTGTTGTCTTGTGTTTTGGAGCCCCATATCCAATCATCTTAGTACATAAATAAATCATCAAGTCAACCAGTGAAAAATGACTGGTGAGTCTGAAAAATTCTAACAGTGAGAGAAGCTTTCAAAAGCTTGACAGGAGAAAGTGAGCATGTGACACAATGAAACAATTAGCTGCACTTACTTAAAACATACTTGAACAAGATAAGCTAATATGGAATTCATGATCAGGTTTTACTTTAAGAGGCTTTAAGAATGAAGACTATTTTCTTATTTTAATAGTACCTCAGGAAATTTTTTCAACATAACCGATCCGATTGTGTTTATCTTCAAAGAGTATTTTTCCACAATCAGGCGCAATTCTTAGAAAGATTCATTATATTAAAAAAATGCTAGGCTTGAATGAATCTTGTGAAGTTTAGTCTCCAGAAAAATGCATTATCACTCCAAAATAGTCTGAGGTTTGTAAACATCATCAGGAGGGATTATGTATTTTATATGACCAATAAAAAGTACTTAGTTTTAATATCTTTTAACACCTCATATCATATCAACACACACGAGTTCCATGCACAACTGTTCTCCTTTGACCACAACAGTTCTACAGTAAACACATATTTCCATACTGTGTGTGGCAACACTTACCCCCATAAGGCAGCGGCACATGTTGGCATAGGCCACCGAAAAGTCTGGCTCGGAAATGGCCTTTTCGAAGGTAAGATCTATGACTCCTTTCAATCTCTCCTCAGTGTCAATAGTCAGTTCCGTCACCTGTTTCATCAGCTGTTGAAACTTTTGGGGGGTCAGTTTGTTCAGGATGCTGCGAACCCGTTTAAATAGCTCCTGTGTCTTTATTTGCTCTGGATCGTTCTCCTCAGCTTCCTCTCCACTGCGGCTGCGAACGGCTTTTTTTGTTGAAGGTTTCCACGCCTTTTCTGCCTTATTCAGCTGCACCTCCTCACTGAGTGACACAGTGGTGAGGATTTTCCTTAGGTCTTTCCTCTGGATCGGCTGAGAGCGACGTGGCCCACCAACTCCGATGCCCATACCAGGAGGCTGTGAGGCGAGAGAGGAGACAGAGTAGGAAGAGGAAGAAGGGACAGAGATGTGATTTCATTCATGGGCTATGAACTTCAAGTGCAGAGCTCTTGGGATCACATTAAGAAGATGTTAACTTACTGGTCCTCTGCTTCCTCCTCCTCCTCCTCCGCCTCCGCCTCCTCCTCCTCCTCCAGCGCGGCTGCGATGGTTGGCAAAGGAGGGTGTAAAGTCGGGGCCACAGTTCATTCCTGGTAGACGACTGGGGTCCAGTTGACGCAGAGGGGTCTTATTAGCCTAACAGAAATGAACATCACAATGAAAACTTTACTTGTATATTACTGAAAAAAATAAACTCATAAGAAGGACAGATTGTCAACAGCAATGGAGGGTAATCATATTTATACAGAACAATTTAAAGTACATGAGAAAAAAAGAGAAATTATTTAAGGCCAAAAGTATGGCCATGTCTTTAGTGGTTGCAAGGTTGCACCTTGTCTAGGACAACGTCACTGATGGCTGGTAGACCCTCAGGCTTGTTCATGCTGGCTGAGCTGAACTGGAAGCCCAGAAGAAACTCTCTGTCATACTGCTTCTTCTCCTCTGGGTTGATCGGCTTCCATTGTTCTGAAAGAGGAACCCAAACAGTAAAGTTACACTACAATTGAACTGGGACATAAAGTCATAGACACAATGCTCTTCAACCCCACTAGTTGTATAGTATAACTGTAGATGTTGTAGATGCCTCATAATGTCCACAAGGTGGCATATAATGAATGAATGAATGAATGAATGAATGAATGAATGAATGAATGAATGAATGAATGAATGAATGAATGGGTACTGCAGTCTATGGTATATGTGGTCTGTGCTTTGTGTAACACAAACATCTGTGGATACATTTAAGAGGTAGTATCTAATGAACTTCAACAAAGTTTATCATATAACTATCATTTTCCAGTAAACACTCATATCAACAGAAGCACAATCAGGTAGAATGCCACTCCCTAATTTTCAACAAAGCAAATGTATACATAGCCAGCTGCCACATTGCCGACTCGTGAACGTACGTGAGATAAGAGCATTATTCACGCAGAATTGCCGGCACGAGGCACTGAAAGGTATCAAGGTTCAGAGACCCACCCTCTTTGTACTGGTACTTCTTGTCGGTCGGCGAATCTGGCTGAATGTTCTCAGCATCCAACTTGTCCTCCTTGTCCTCCTTGTCCTCCTTGTCCTCCCAGGTCAGGTCCGCCTCCTCTGGGGCAGGAGGGGAAGCAGCAGGGGGCTGGGTCTCTGGTGCTGCGGCAGAGGCTGGCTCGGGCTCTGGTGTGGCCACGACCTGCTCCTGGTTCAAAGATGTGAGAGGGGTTTGGTCAGTGAGACTGCAATTTTAGAATGGATGCGATATGCTAAATGAAACCACGCTGCAGGGCTACATTCAAATGAAGACAGAGAGAAGCCACTTTTCTCACTGGACTGTGACATTTACATGTTGATTTGAATCATACAAAGAGGCTTAAATTTGTGTCTTTGCCAGTGTTAACGGGTTTGGAGTTACTGTAGGCTCATGAATAAATGCATTACTGCACACACACCTCTTTAAAGGCATCCAGGAGGTCTCCCACTGTCTGCTTTTTGTTCAGTTCCTTCATCTTCCTCTTTTTCTTTTGCACAAACGTAGCAGCTACAGGAAGACAAAAACAATCAGCCTCCCTCACATGAGCAACAAAATATCTGACAAAGCAGTCTTTATTAATGATGGAGATTATAATTCTAAAATATAGTAAAATAGTTATAACATGTTGTAGTTAACTGACGTTGCATAGTAGTTTCAACAAGGACAGGTGTGACCGTCTGGGGAGGAGGAGTGTCCTCCCTTTCCTCTGCTGTGGGAGGGGGAGGAGTCGGCACTGTTTCTGGGTCGCTGTCAGCTATGGAAACAATCTCTGCGGGAGATGGCTTCTCTTCCTTGGCGCTGGACTGGGGCACTGGGATATCTTCCTCGGCATCCAGGGCGACAGGAGGAATCGCGTCTTGCACCTCAGGTTGTGTGGGTGCTGCCTGGGTTACTGGAGCAGCAGGAATCTCCTGGACAGTGGGTGCAGGCTGGTCAACGGGTGCAGGTGTTGCTGGGACAACGGGAGCAGGTGTTGCTGGAACAACGGGCGCAGGCGTTGCTGGG
>NW_023340257.1:5636214-5639647 GCF_004916995.1 Morone saxatilis | reverse complement strand
TTGCTGGGACAACGGGTGCAGGCGCTGCCCGAGTGATGGCTGCAGAGGTCTGTACGACACACTGCTGGCTAATGTCAGGTTCAGCGATGGGGCTGTCGTCATGCTCGGCTGTACTGATGGCAGGCACCTCAGGGTCTTGTGGGGCCGGCAGTGGCAGGCCATTGGGGAGGCGGAGCTCCTCGGGCTGTGCAATGGGAGACTCCAGAGGGGCATCCAGGTGACAGGGTGGCAACACGACTGACAGCCTTTCTGGCTCCACCTCTGTGACACCGTTAGTGGTGGAGGGAGGAGCGAGGGGTGTGTCCGAAGAGGCAGCTGCCTCTTCTGCTTTAGCCTCCTCCTCCTTTGACTCTGTGGCTTTCTTGTCCGTTTTGTCTTTTGCAGCAGAGGAGGGGACAGGGTCAGGGAGCGGTGCAGGGTAGGCGGGCACCTCAGGCGCAGATTTAGGCGGTGGGGTGGGTTCCTTGCGAAGTGGGGGAGCATCCATCACATCTGCAACAGGAGGGCTTGGTGCAAGTGTGGAAATAGTGTCGAGAGGTGTGTCCTCTGCTTCTGATAGTAGAGGGGGTGAAGGGGGCTTAGTGTTCGTGTCAGAGGAGGTAGCCTCAGTGGGGATCGGGTCACTCTTAGCAAGTTCAGGGGTCTTTGACAAAGGAGGGGGCGTAGGTTTGCCTCTATCATCTGGAAGGTAAGAAAAAAAAATGACTCTGTTCAGTTCATTAATTATGTTTTCATAATCTACACTTGTCTGTCCCTCCATATATGGACCACCACATCATCAAAGGTGTTCATGAAGACTTTACAGACATAGGACCACATTCACCAAACAAAGCTCTTTAGATGCCACATTGTCTGATAATTAATTTCCTTGAACTAAGCTGCCTTCATGGTTATAACCGGACTAGCGGGTGAAGTCACCCCTACAGAAGAAAAACACATTTGTCTCATTTTTACACAATAAGATTAAATGCAGTAAGAATACTGCTGCCTAAGCTTAATATAAGATATATTAAAAGGCTAAATGAAAGCTAATGATAGCTTAGAAAACGCAAAGAGGAACATGCTGTTATTATTATTATTATTATTATTATTATTATCATCATTATCCTAAAGTACTTATGCAGCAAAATAACCAGCCACTGAAATAGTAAGCTCTTCAATAAAGTGTTAATAAACATGCCTTGGTTCTATATAGGTCCCCATATACTAAATAAAACAAACGAAAGCTTGTAATAAGCCAGGCAAATATTAGTAGCTAATGTAAAATATGAACAATATAACTTTGTGATATTGAATTTGAAAGACTCAAGTGGCACTCACCTGGTCGAACCACTGCTGGTGTAGCAGCAGCTGTGACGCTCTCACCGTTGGCCTGGGCCACTGCTGTACTTTCTGATCCAGATACGGCTGACTATTAGGAGACCAAAAGGTAAAGTATGACCTTAGTTGGTGAGGACAACACTAATTTTTCCACGACTAGAAAAAAAAAGTTTCATGTTGGCTATGAGCCGAACGTCAGGACTCTAAGAGCAAATCATAGATCAGTTTGAGTTTGACACATTTATGAGCACGTGCATTCTGCAGCATTCCCCATAAAGTAGTAACATATGGACAGCACAGGCAAGTAAATTCTTGTTTTAAATCTATTTGACATGCTATAATAGACAAGCCTTATATTTGCACAGTAGAAAGTACAAGAAACAAGACTATATATTTTTAATATGGACCCCCAGATAACAGCAGCCGTTACCAGCTAAAAACCATGGACTGCATAAACATGTATATATAAAGTATAAAGTAACTGTATATACGGTCTATGGTAACAACTAATGGGGTCCCAAATAAACACTAAACAAAAAACGTAATGTTCCCATGCACTGAAAGCATGTTGGGGAACTACACCAACCCTAATAAATTGCTATGAGTGTTAGTAAATCACAAAACTTTATTTGTACACTTTGCACAAGAGAATTAAGTAGGTGTCTAAAAATAAAACTAAACCCCTAATAGTGTGCTAGTGTGTTTGCTCTGCCGACTGTCTTTGGTGTTGTAGCTCACCTGTGGTGGGGTTGGGGTAGAGCCGCTTCGGCCCCCTGACATAATCTCCTCTGTAATGTCTCGACCTCCTTGGTTAGGGTCTCTTATTCTGATCTATGGTGGAGAGGAAAGAGATCCACTGTCAGGGTTAGAATACAAATGATGTCAGGAAGGACAGGGTAGAAGAAACAAATCTGTATGTGAAGGAAAGAGACCTGACTGTAAATGAAGAAGCGTACGGAGAAAGGTAAAGGGTTAAAATGTTTCAAGGTGAGGACAGCAGCATGTAAGAAAAGAGCCTTCCCATGATGCAAAGCCTACCTTGGTCAGCCTTTTCGGTGCGTATGACTCGCTAGCTGCCTCGCATTCAATGAAAGCTACATTTCTCACATTGTGAACACTGAGGCACACCAAATCCAAAAAACTAACCGCCACGCAAATTCCTCTGCTGTACAGCTGAATGTGCTTCAGCTTGTTAGTCACCGCTGAAGCTGTTCGACTGAGCGAGAATCAAGTTAACCAACTTCAAGACAAATTGTAAAACAAATTCCACTGCTGCTGTTTAAGTTGTTATGAAAATGCCTGACTCTCAAGAAGGCAATTCACAACCAGGCAGACACATAACACTCAGGCACAAGGAGAAAAAAAAAAAGTAAAGATCGGATCAATCACTCACAAGAAGTGCCCATACATTACAAACGCATGCTTTCTATTCAGCACTCTTTTTCTCTCACTCACACTCTACATACTTACTCTAGGAAGTCAGAACTGTCATGAAACTGGTGTGAGCAAGAAAGCTACTAAATAAAGTGACGCACACAGTCACTGCATGAGGATTAAACTGTAGAAGTTAACAGTGAGCTGCTAAAATACTGCTGCTCTCTGGCCTACTTTTGACTTTAAGAACAACAATATTTGCTTGTTGCTAGTGACCTTTACCTGGTTCAGTCCGTCAGCAACTCCTCTCCCGGAGGACTGCAAACCCTAGCGGGCCTCTCTCATCCTGGGGCTGGAGTAGCTGTTCCAGTGGACTTGGGGTTGGACTTAAAACCCCACACAGCAGGATGGTGGGTGGACGTAGCCAGCGTAGTTTTACCTCAGCTCAACTCGCACACATCCAGGCTGTGATAGAGAGCTACACGCCGGCAGAACAGGACAGAGCAGGGCTGGGCCTGACTGTCAGTAAGCTAGCTAGCAACTTGACTCACTCTCTCATACCCAGAACAGGGAGGGGTGGAGGGGAAAGGATAAAGCGACTGGCCTTGTAAAGCTATGGTATTGGAATGCACAAGCCCGCCCACAAAGACTAACAGACAGTTAAAGGGGCCGGAGGGGCAGGGTAGGGGGGAGGGGTGGTGGGAGGGTTTCCAGGAAAAAAAAAAGTTATCCTTATCAA
>NW_023340257.1:5600383-5636114 GCF_004916995.1 Morone saxatilis | reverse complement strand
AGGGTAGGGGGGAGGGGTGGTGGGAGGGTTTCCAGGAAAAAAAAAAGTTATCCTTATCAAATGAGCTGGCGCTAGCAGTAGAAACTCCCCTTTTTCCTCATTCTCTCTGTCTGCCTGGTCATCCTGCACACTCAAGTTGCTCCTCAGATTTTCTTTTTTCATGCTCAACCCCTTCTGAGAGCAGAGGAAACCAGGAGGAGGAGGAGGACGACGAGGAGGAGCAGGGGGTGCCACAGCAGCAGAGGAAGGCTGGTTGGTTAGCCCTTCCGGCTCAAAAGGGGGAGGAGACCGGTGGCCACGTGGAGCTGAGCTATGTGCTGACATGTCCTTCACCCCCTCCCCTCTAGATTTTCTCTTTGACACAGAGGGAGAGCAAGAGAGTAGAAAAGTAGAATAAGGGCAATTTGCAAAAGGCCAAAAAAGAAAAGGTAAATGGTGGAAATTAAAAACATTTTAGGCTAGAAAACACTTGAATACTCATTTTAAGAACCAGAAAGTTCAAACACACACACACAGTCTCTCTTTCTCTATGTGACCTGCATACAACTACATAAAGGAGGGTGTGGACCTTGCGGTTGCACATACACTGTCTTGTAAATGGAAGGCCACAGATTACCCACAGAGGGCTCTAGCTTGTGTCCTGTTGACAGACACACAACCTCATCATTCTCAAAAAGCAAGAATGCAAAGCTTGTGGTGTGTACACATGCACACACACACCCACACTTCAACACAAAAGCCTTTACATACAATATTATGCCTAACATCACTGACTCAAGTCATCTGTCATCTTAAGGTTTACATTGAGAGTTTACATTTTGTGTGGATTTGTGTCACAGAGACAGTGAAGGGCCTTAAAGCCAACGTTGTAGCACCGGCTGGGGCCCATGGGAATGTGCCGAAGTCCACCCCAGGCAACCACAGTTGCTGATAAGCAGCCAAGTTCCCCAGAGAGAGGGACTTGACATCATGCAAGTCTTGTGGCAAAAGAACAGAGTCCCAGCATTTAACACTAAAAGGCATTTCCTGGTAATACTGGTAACAGCTTCAAGTATTTACACTATACTAATATTAATACATGAAGGGCTCTACATACAAACTACAAACAATGTCATCATATTTCTTTCAACAAAGCATATACTGGATTTGGGAAGTTTAATCAGATAAAGACAAACAGAAAAGTTACCTAAACACACAAAAAGGTTCAAGCTAGCCAAAACTAGATTCACAGTCACACAGACAAAGTTGATGGACGGCGCATGAAGGAAAAACCATTCACTGTTCACGTTTGTGCTTCTCCTGTTACTATGAATTTTTACACTGGAGACTTTGATAGCTGTTTCAGAGTATATTCCTTAGCTTTTCTCAAATATAAATACTCAAAAACAAGGACATTATGTCACTTTGGCTGCAATCTTTGGTTGAACAAAGATGAAGTTACACCTTGAAGCTACACCATTTGAAACAGGTTTAAAAACAATTCAACAATGAAGTAGACTAAATATTTTTCTTTTTAATTGGATAAAAGAGTCTTGGAGGATTCTGGAAAGTCTAAAAATTCTCAAATGTAACCGGCATGACAGAAACGATGATTATATGAGAGGCACAAACTGGGTCTAGAGTTCACAGAGAGCTACCACATACCAGGCAAGGGCCATCTTAGAAAGCAAAGGAAACACTAGACATACTGTAGAACTTGGGCAATATATCATACAGCAGCTTAGCCTTACATCACACCAAGTTAAGGTCATGCTCACTACTACCTGTGCCAATCAGTAAACTGAACTCCATGTTGAGACTCAAGAATGATTCTAGAATGATCTTCAGAAAGATTGCAACACCACTGACTAGCTGGGTTGTCTATACTACTGCAAAGGAGATGTTAAATGAACGACTCTTGAAGTGGTCAATCCGAAACATTGATCTTCCACATGCCACATTTCCTTTGATGCCTACAGTGACATTCAGAAAATTATCAATCTGTACAGTTTTAACCAACAATCGTGTATTTTGGCCCATTAATAAACACTTTTAATATTAAAAGAGTACTCCACTGATTTAGCATTGGATTCCTATAACACTGTGGGGGGGAAAAAAGGAACAAACTTGATGCAGCAGAATCATAGATATCATTATTTTTTCTTTCACACTGCCAACTACTACTCGAATACCCTCATAGCAACTTAACCAGTTCAGTCAGAAATTCAGGTGTGTTATGCAAGTAGTGGCTAATGTAGCCTTCGAGGTGCTAGCCTCAAGCAGAGATGAGAAGTGGGAAACTGAGGTCTGGTAAGCTCAATTCTTTGAACTCCACACCACCAGATTTTTAAAATTTTTTAAACTTTATTGTCTTCAGACCCAACTGACACGTATCAGACTTCACACAGCTCCCTCTGGAGCCACAGAAAGCAACCTAATAGTTCAACCAACCTAAAAAACAACACAAGTGGACAGATTTTATATAGTTTAAAGCTCTATTCAAAAGTGCTAATATAAATTGAGTCAAATTTAGTTTGTAGAAACAACAGTTTTGACCAACATTAGGATGAGTTGTCAATAGCTATATTAAGGGACACTAGCACACTTTACCTAAATGTATCTTTGCTCCTCACTCAGTTTAAAAGTTTAAAGATGAGACTGACAGTTGTGTGTACCTGGATGTATTAGTGTCTTGCATGCAATCATGTATGCATTCAATACAGTACATAGCAATGCTGAAACCTTTTTCCATCATTCAATTTGGCTCTTAGTTTGCAGTATCACCAGGATGTATGTGCAGATGTCGCAGATAGGTCTAAAATTATCAGATAAAGCTTGAGTTTATTTCACAGTAGCTGTGTGGGGCTGAACTTTTCTCAAGAGCAGAAAACACACATATAATGTAACCAGACGGAACTAACATAAAATAATAGTGCCAGTTACAGTACCTGATCTACACTGATAAACAGATCTTGTCCAAACAGGGCTGATAACAAACTTTTCCATTTTAGGGGAACTGTTCTTTTAAGTCTGTATTACTTTCCTATTGACATTACCATTAATTCTGCTGATGTTAGTATATGTATCATAAGTAGGCAGTATGGAAATGCTGAGCCAGATAGCCATTCTCGATAAGCCATTTCGAAGTGTAAGACGTTTTGTGACTGTACCTGTTTACGTTCCCGTTTGGTGGGGATGTGTTGGGGAGGCTGAGGTGGTGGTTGCTGCTGTTGAGGGGCAGGGTTCATAATGACGGGTGCCGCCTGCACTGGGGGGGTGTACTGAGGCTGGGCGGGGTAGTAGGCCCCTGTAGTGGATCAGAGAGAGAGAAGAATGTAAACCAACAGATACTGACTTAATCCTATAACCATAACTTGACACAAACACACACAGACACGCACATGGTTAACAGTACACGGCTAATGTTTACACAACAACATTATAGTCTATACTGCTAATGTTCTAAAGCCTACTCTGAGGCAGTTAGAAAAGCTGCATCTAAAATGTGAAGGTTTGATTTCTTCCTGATTTATAGTGCAGCAGCTGCTGTTTTATGTCCACAGAAGATATAATGAGGTAACTGCACCTTTTTAAAGTCTTCTCACTGCCATGTGAGGGTGTGTTACACTTTAGGCATCCATCAAATGCTTGAGAAAGAACAACGTACAATCTCATTAAACTTCACTTCCTAGATTACAAAATTTAAAAAAAAATGTTTAAGTAAATACATTAGACGATATTCCTGTAGACACTGTAGAGACACCTTACAGGTGAGAGCTTGTAAAGTTAGAACACAGCAGCATTTCAGTGTTACTGCCACAACTCTTTGTCAAAACTGGACAGGGGACTCTTAAGGGATTACGTTAATAAGTGAATAACCATTGTGTGATGACATTAATAAATAAAATAAATAAATAAATAAATAAAGAGGTTGGGGACTTAAAGCAACAAGAAGGAACAAGGCGGCTCCTGTAGACAAAAGGGGTAGTGTTTACATATCTCATTTCATTGATTTAAATGGGAATTCTTCCGAAACAAACTCAGTGGCAGGCATTATCTATATAAAAATAGCCAATCTTCTTGCGTATGGTCTTGTTTGTGAACATTCAGACCCAGTCATCAATCAGCTTATTAAATGATTTAATTAAATACCAGGTCAAAATGTTTTGCACAAACCATTCCATCTGAAACATGTTGTTATTAATGTCTGGCCCTATAGCCAGACTGTCAAAAAACAGTGAAAAATCCTTTCAGCTCTACACCTGTACATGTGTGATTTTGTAGCCCATGTTCTCATGCAGTCTGAGTAACCAGTGACTGACATCAGCTGATTGCAATTTAACATTTTGAAAAAATACCACAGACTCCAACTGCTTCTTTTCAAGCAGGTTTTTTTTTTCCAACCCTAACCCTGCCTACACACATCTTCAGATACCTGCAAGTTGCCCTCAATCCTGATGGTTCCAGAAATCTACTTGAACAGACATCACTGCCTCAAATCTGCTTCTAATTGTACCTTTCCACTGACTTTGTATGCGTTTGTGCTATCTGAAAATCTCCCTTCTTGTTGTATCTGAATGCAAGTTAACAGAAGCAGACAGAAGTAACTGGAAGCCCTCACATGTAGGCCTTCAGACCATGACACAGCAGTCTCTCCCTCCACCCAGCCCTGCATTGGTGTCCCCATTTCTTAAGACCATGGATGTTTATCACATTCACCAATTTGTCAAGAAAGCCGCTGCCAACATGACCAAGAAAAATAGGTTTCAAGTTCAAAGAACCTCTATTAGCCTAACCAGTCAATAATGTCAACAAAACCAAGCATTCAGTGATATTACCTGGCCTTGTACAGTAAATGGCCTCGACTACAGTTCAGAACCAGTTGTAGCCCACTTTCAAAGGACAGGGGTTAAAAAAAAAAAAAAAACCTCAGGTTGAAGAGGCCTCCCTTTCAGACCGGCAGTAGCTAGCTCCTGCTCTGCCTCTCTCCCCCCTCTTCAGGCATTTCAGTCTAACTCACATTACTGAGTCTGCATTGTTGACCAGGAGCAGCACAGCCTAAATATAGTCAAAACCCCACACCGGCTGGGGGAAGAGAGCGTGCAAGAGGGAAAGGGAGGGAAGACAGACGAGGACGGAGAGAGGGAGAATGGGAGCATGCTCAAAACCCAAAACCCAGATTGAGACTTTTCTTGGACAGTGTCCCGATGTAAATAAGAGGACTGAGATATGACTCACAAAGTGCAACAGACTGAGACAGCAAATGGGAAGGGGCTGCAAACAGACACTTTTTCTAGAAGACACCTACCCTCAGAGTCCTTCTGCTCTTGAGACCCACGGTTCCCCATGCTGAATGCAAAAACTGCGTATGGGCAGAAAAAGGAGAGGGGGTTTCTTCTTCAAACCCCCTCTCTAACTTCTTCCCGTCCTCTCTACAGGTGCCCTCTCAGAATGACTTCTTTTAATGCTCGGCCCTCCCCTCTTCCAGCGTGTCTGCATTTTGCTCCTCCCTCTGACCTTCCTGATTCCTCCCTGCCTTTCACTTTTTTCCACCTTCCTCCCACCCTTTCCCTTTCCCCTCTCTAGGGAGTACTGGCAGGAAAGCAAAGCTATTAAGTTGTGTCATTCAGTTTAGCCCTGTTTGCCTGAAGACTCCCCTATCTCTCCGTCCTGGACAAGTGATCTGATTCATGCGGGCAAAGAAGTCACAACCTACTACAAAGGGGGTGGGGCTGTATGTATGTACATGTATGAAGGAAAAGTTAAGCAAATCACTCGTCTTGGGGGGCGGGAGTCTTAAAAATAGTCACTGTACTCTGTCAGCACTGCGTATGTGTGTGTGTTTCTATGTGACTGCTAGAAAAGGACTCAGTGGTTAGAGAGACTGCACCACTTAGAGGTCCAGAGGGGGTGCTGGAATGATCTTCTGGGATTGTTACTATGCTCATACCAGAACTTTATGATGGGCATTATAGGTCCTTAAGGCAAAAAGCCTCATCATATCCAGATAGCCAGTATATCTGTATCACTGCCTTTCCTCTGTGACATGGTGGAAATCTCAAGCAGCCCTTGAAAACCCCTGCACTTTCAAAGCCAGTATCGTGGTCAAGCCCATAAGAGAGTGGAGCCATGTCTCACTGTCACATGACCAGTTATTTAGGGTCATGTGCCAACATCATGTAATGACATACCATGTGACTTTCAAAATGACCAATGTGACACAGCCGCCAACATAAACACATGGGACGCTATGTCCTGTGACGTCATACAAATATCTGGCATAAATAGCCCTCCAACAGTAGCCTGCTATTGAGAGAGTAAGTAATCTTGACAACAAATAGAAATCGATTAAATTAGCACTAAGCCTGGCAGAGTCACATCAATAAACCTAACAGAAATCTAAGATATACCACTAAGATATGAAGAAAGGGCAGCAAGTATTTCAGAGGTGATTCATTGTTCTCCAATTAGCATTTCCTGTTTATGTGCAGCCTGTCGAATTTCAGTCAAAAGTATAGATCCAGAAGTGTTCCCATTGTGCTTAAACTGATGTGGGTTTTCAATAGCACGTTTTTACAATTTATGATAGTTAAAAAAAAGACATTTATTTATTTGAGTTTCCCCCAGAGCAGCAGCGTTCAGATCATACATTTACACTAAAGATGTATTTGCAACTAAGCAATTATATTTTATCCACAGTCTAGAGCAGTTATTTATTTCCTATTGAGAATGATGCGGTTCACACAGATGAACCCTGAGAACATGGACCGTGGTGTTGGATTGGAAAGAACAAAATACAGACCAGCAATAAAATATTAAGTCCAGTAAAGAGGGCTGTCAGAGGATTGGTTCAGGACCCAACACACATTTTGTGGACATGGAAACCTGAATCTTCCACATTACACTGGAAGAATTGTACTTGTATACCACATACAATTCAGTTAAGTTAAGTCATTGCATCCTTTAAACTAGCCCTGTCATCATATGATTAATGTTAATGACTGAGGGGAAAGCATGAATGTCACTCTAATGTGAACAAGCAAAATGAAATGAATGCAAAGACTAATAACTGATACTGTCTGAGGTCATCTCAGGCTCAAAGATCTGATCCTATATTTTTTTCCTCAAGGACAGTGCACATTGACAAACACTGCAGTAAATATTCCAGTATTAGCCAAAAGGCTAGTTTTTATCTGTAGTCACTGGTCAGGTGTGAGCCTAAAGTCAGTGTAAAATCAATAAACAATCATGATGCAAGGCATGACATGACGTAGTCAGACACTCAAATTACTTCCAAGTACATTGGTTTACATTACAGGTTTAGAGGGAGCTCTAAAATCAAAATGCATAAAATGATCTAGGCTGAATTTTAGCTATTTGATATTTGATGACACATTTTCTACATTATCTCTTCTTCACTGACTTCAGTTACACTTCTGTTTTAAAATCAAAAGTATTGTTGCCCTAGGTCAACAAACTACTATCTGAAAACAATAGACACAGAGGTTAGAATTCACCCACAAACAATAGCAAACATTTTTTTAAATTTCTAGTTCTAGTTACATGCATACGCAGGTGCAGAGGTATTGTTCAAGCACCATGCAGTGTACAGTGCACATACACTGATGTGCAAAGAACATGACATAGATAGCCTAATAGGCCTTACAGTGCTGTATTCAGGCCAGTGCCTTCTATTGATGATGAACTACAGTTTAAACAAAGACTACACATAGTTCAGATGCCTGCTAGTGGGGGGTCAGCAAGTTTGTTTTCAGGGCATCATCACTTCTTGTGGTGTACTGACTCTCAGCCACCTCTAGAGGGTGTGCCAACACATGGGATCAACTGCAAACATCTGTAGTGTTACTGTATATAGTAGGAGATGTGAAGTAATAAGACAACAGA
The DNA here is from genome assembly GCF_004916995.1 of Morone saxatilis. Taxonomy (NCBI): domain Eukaryota; kingdom Metazoa; phylum Chordata; class Actinopteri; family Moronidae; genus Morone; species Morone saxatilis. The sequence goes on along the minus strand of NW_023340257.1, from coordinate 5,628,230 downwards.
GTATGTTTGGAATAAATAAACCCAAATTAAAAGACTTTCATGTGTGTATTTCATGTGTATTCATGTGTGTGAACTATGATAGCTACATTCCTTGAGTGTATTATAGAAACATGCTATAATACTGTAACATATCAAACATTCATGCTCAATGCAGATGTTATTTTAGGCTGACGTGCTTTCATTCACCTTTCTGGAGTGCCCATTTGGCTTAACATGCTATGATAGTCAGCAACTTTTAACATTTTCCATTTTTAATTCCAGCCACACCCCTCAATGACAACACAACACTAACTGTATTTCATTATGGCCATATGCTCTATGTTGGAAAGGAAGAAAGTAATCTCTCCTGATTTCTCCCTGTGTTATTGCTGAATGTCAGTGCACAAATGACTCTAGAGAGATGTTGTTGTTCTTTGGTTCGGAGGAACTTACATGAAAACACACATTGCTACTTCGTCTTCTTTACAGCCAAACAGCTGCGTGTGTGTGCATAATAGGGTACAGATCCTAAGCAAGTACAATGAGTTTCAATCCAACGTCTAAACCTACGGGTCTATTACTTCTCATTTCATAATAACAAGTGTCCTAAGCAACAAGACCGGTCAGATGCGTTGACGTGAATTCTGGGATTGACTTCAGATAAATATGGCCGTAATTAAGAGCAATATCATACGTGTGTGGTTTATTAAAAGGAAGACATGCTTTTCTGTAAACATTGATACGAAAAGAAATACTAAACAAACAAGAAGGCTCTCAAACAATAGCTTAGCTAAAGGCCAAAACACTGTAACAGATGGACAAAGCCCAGATTTCCTGAGCAACTGAGAGGATCACAACAAATGTGAAAAATAACAGGACTACAGAGACTGCTGAAAAGTGGAGCTGAGAGGTAAAATGAAAAATAGATCTCAAAAATGGACCTCAACAACTGCCTTTACTGATGTGATGTGCAAGTCATCAAAAAACACTACTAATTATTTTGGCAGATTTTTACATTTGGCTACCTTTAGATGCATTTCCACTATAGGAGGGGGACTGGCCGTGCTCATAACAAAGGTGGTGTAACGCCGGGCAGGTCTGTGTGAAAGAGCGTGTCTGCAGCCGGACATCGAGCTTGTCCGCCGTCGGACTTCGTCCATGTTAGTGCCACGGGAAACTTTCCAGTGTTATCGCCATCACTGTTTATAGCCTCACAGTGGTCTTCATCATCACCATCACTTGTTTACATTTATGATGTCTTATTTATTCTCCTGTACAGCACTTTGGTCAACTTTGGTTGTTTTTAAGTGCTTAACAAATAAAGTGGATTGGATTGGATATATGGTACAGCTCGACTGGTTACTTACTGCACTTTTGGTACCTCTACTTCATTTACCACTACATGTGGTACCTATATATCACACTACTATACAAACATACTATTATCTATATTATACTTATATAGATAATACCGCCTAAACCTAGGTAGAGCCAATTGTCATGGCAACACAGTTAGGAGACAACACACAGGAGCTTTATTTTGGTCTTTGAGAAGCTGCAGCTTACATTCACTAACAAAATGTAAACAACACTGTCCATTTACTGCCAGAATGATAAATTCACTGCTCTCTTTTTCTCTGCACGGCCCGCAGTCTCTTGCATCCACACACTAACTACGCACACAAAAAGGAGCTACCACTCTTTGAACAGAGGATGTAGAGGTATGGCATTCTTGATATGTCTGCACTTTGTCAATTGACCATGGGGTGGATATGCGGCCTGCCATTTTTTATTGAATGAATAAATAAAAAATACCTTTTTTTTTTTTAAATTGTGTAGGATGTCATGTTGCATTGCCAATCAGTGGTCTGCAGTGTTTTCATGTCACCTTGTAATAACAGGTCAGTTTGTTGGAACCTTGACAGAGGTGGTACCAAAAAAAGCATACCAGGTACTGTCCATAATGGACACCATGCGGTGGAAAAGTAACTTTAGTTAACTTGCCACATTGCACCATTGAAACATTTTCCTGGCATTACATTATGCAAATACAAATTTTCATGCTATGTGGTTCTGATACTTTTCAGTTTTATACCCGTTTGGCTCTCTAATGATGGTTAACTGAATAAATTAGAGAACCATTGCTGACCAATTACAGGTCCAGTGTGTAACATTTAGGATGATCTATTGTCAGAAAAAGACTAATATTCATAGGTATGTTTTCATTAGTGTATAATCACCTGAATATAGGAATAGTTTTTTTTTTTTTTACGAGGTACGATCTGCAACTACATCACTAAATGCCACTTAATCCTACACACTGGACCTGTGTCAGGTAAAAATTCTGCAGTGTCTGTATGTCTGTGTGTATGTGTGTATGTGTGTGTGTGTGTGTGTGTGTGTGTGGCTCAGGTGAGGCCCCAGGTAGAGCCTCTTACCGTAAGTACCATATTCAGCGGGGCTGGTGCCTGGGTAGTAACCTGGGGTGCCTGCTGGGACTGGGTATTGCTGGGGTGTGGCCACATAGGTTGCTGACCGGTACTAATGAAACAAAGAAGAGAGGAGAAAGGGTTAGGGAGGAGAGACAAACAGTGTTTTTAGATACGGTCATAAAAGCAGTTTAAATAATGAGTGCAAACATAGGCCTGCTTTAGGCCATTAAAAGGTACGTCAATATTTTGTGGATACATTGTTTACAGAATGTATTCAAACTAAAAAAAACACAAAAAGAAAAAGCTCGATTTGAAAGAGATGTTATCAGGAGAAATTCTGTCGGGGGTGTCACGTTAGCTGTCCCTACACCATCTGGCTCGGGTAAGAAGAAGATTTGGCAGCATCAGTACTTGAACTACGCCCAGTTTGTGCCCCCTACCTGTCCCGGTATGAAGTAGGCAGGTCCCTGTGGTGAGCTGGGGAAGGGCAACTGTTGTCCAGGGATCATCATCATTTGTGAGCCAGGGCCCGCCTGGTAGACATGGGTGGGCGTCACAGGCCGAGGGCCACTGCTGGGAGGGACGCCCCGAGGCCCACTGTTGGGAGGCAGGGTGGCCCTGTTGGTGTAAAAGGGCTAGAGAGGAGGCAGAGGAACAAAGCAAGGAGGAAGATCAGTGATTGAGAAGACACAAAAAGAGGCCACAAGAACAAGAAGAAGAGAAGGATAAAAATAGGGGTAGAAGAGAGAGAGACAAATACAGGAATTATTAGTTACTTTTCTAATACCTCTGACATAAAAACCATCCCCCATGCCCTTGTTGGATTTTATCTCTTGGTAAAAGTGGAGCTAGCTTGTCCAGCCTACAAGCTAGGCTAATAGTTTGTCCATGAATCTATGGCTGGACTCCAACTGGAAACATATTGGCCCTGCCTGCCAGAAGAGATAAAACAGCTAATGCTGGTTCATTCAGAGACTCCTCATTGACATTCTGCTGCTGTCCTGGGAGCTAACTGCCGTAGCCAGCAAGATGACACCGAGCCAACAAAGCACAACGTTGCCAAATATTAGACACACACATATGCACTCCTCAAGAGGGTGAGAAAAAAAAAGGGATGGAAAAAAACTGGAAGAAACCGGAAATTGAGTTACCTGTAGCGACCTGAAGCTTCCCTTCAGCAGCGCAAACACAGATCACACACAGAGACACATCAAATGGAAGCAAGAAGAGGGTGGGAAGAGAAGGATTGTGAAAAAGAGAGCACCACAATCAGTTAGAGCAAAGCCCCCAGAAACTGTCTGTTCTGAGCCAAGCAGTGAATTAACAAGCAGCATGCAGAGAATAGGCAGAACACTGAATCCAAATAAACTAGATCTACCGGTAGTTACTCTTGAACAAAAACTGTAACTGAAAGATGGGCATTAATCATCTATGTTTACTTCTTTCAATTATAGCAATCTGAGCACTTTTCAAACGTTAAAAAAACAAGTGTTTTCAACAGTGTTAATACATTCCCATGTGTAACCCACAATGTTAAATATTCCTTACCAGTAATTAATATTATCTGTCAGAAGAATCTTTAATTTCTTAATTGGGTTGCATACATGTCACGTTTGGGAAAGTAACTATTCTTGTAAGTTTCCCATAGTTTCATGTACAAATATTTCCTTACAGCAACAACAGTCACCTTTAAAATGGTATCACATTATGATATCAAGGTATTTGGTCAAAAAATGTGTTTTAGTCCTGTAGCACACCTTAGGAGGCTCTCCATCTACTACTGCTTCTAATATGTGTTACAATATAGGTTAGTCAGTTGTGCTGTTAGTACCTGTTGGTGTATAGGCCGGGGCCCTGGGGCAAACTAGAGGAGGAGAGGCAGACAGTACAGAGGTTAAAGACAAAAGCACAAGATCCATGCTTTACTCTTCACCTTGTCAGGCTCATTCCAGTTCTGCACCTTTACAACTGCACCTAACCACAGCCATGCCCACTTTAATTTTCATATGGCATTCTTTTACCCAACTGGCACTTGCTTACCAATTTATTAACAATATAACAATGCTATTCTAAAGGATCAGTGAGTAGGATTTAGTGGCATCTAGTGGTGTAGTCGCAGATTACAACCCCTTACCTCACTACAGTGGAAGCCCCTATCTAGAACCAGTTTTTGGTTTGTCCGTTCTGAGCTACTGTAGAAATAGATCCTCCTACATTTTACACATTTCAACAAATATTGAAACTGTAACAAATACTCAATTAACCTGCTTAATCTTGTACACTGGAAATGATAAGTGGCTATAAATAAGACTCCAGACAAAACATGTATTAAAACTTAAATGAAGAAAGAAGGGTCTGCCGGCATATTGGTTGAGCTCTAATAAATGACATCAAATCCAGTTGGGGCTGCTTGCATTTCTTCCTGTCAGTCAGGAGCACTAAGCAGTTAAAGAGTTTAAATCATATAGCTGTGACACTTTGTGAGGTAGAGTATGAAGGCCAGGCTCACAGTTAGTAATTGTGCAGAACTGGTGAAAAGTAGGCAGAGAGACATGCAGGAATTCTAAGAAATTCACATATGGATTTGGGAGATTGTAAAATATGTTTCCATTGGGAAGATTTCAGTGACCAGTAATCATGCCAAACTGCACACAGCAACTTTTGCAGTGGAAAGAAAAGGCCTTGACACTTTCTATCCTGATTGGTTTGTCTGTCACTCACATGACAAATGTGAGGTTTAGGAATTGAAAGGACACATTTTAGATTCATAATGCACCACAAAAGTTAACTCAATAACTGGTGTGGAAGACCATGAACTATTTCTCTCTGACATGTGATGGAAGAAGTAATTCTTTTCGGGAATGGACCAAAGTCCGCCACTGTGGGTGCGCTGTGGGGTGGGTGAGCAGCGGGCAGGCCTACCTGTCGGGACTGTGGTGTTGGGTTCATTTGTGGAGGTGGTGGGGTGGCAAACACAACAGAAGGGGGCTGCCCAGGGGGGAATGAGGGCTGCAAGAGACAGGAAGTGATATCAACAGCAGAAGAGTGGGACGCAGGAGGAACAAGGGGTGAGAAGGCAGGGATGAACAGTAGACAAGTGGTCAACAAGGGCAGGAGATTGATATTTGAGGTCACATTATTCCGCTTCTTTCAAAATAACATCTTTTCATATTTAAGTCAAGGGAGATGGAAGACGTTACCTTAAGGAGAGGGAAAACTTTCAGAATTTTATTACACTCTTAATTAAAGAAGACAAAAATTTTTTGGGCCAGAATATATTTTAAAAAACAGTGAAAACTGGTGATCACTGTTTCCCAAAGCAACATGATTCATATGTCTTGTTTTGTCCACAACTGTCAAAGAGGACTGAAGAAACCAGAAAATATTCATATTTGAGAAGGTCCTCAAATTTGGATTTGGATTTTTCTTATAAAATTACTCAAAACGATTAATGAATTATCAAAATAGTTGCAGATTAATTTAATAATTGACGACTAATTGATTTATGGACTAATCGCTGATAATAACAATGAAGATGCTGCAAGGCAGCTGACAATGTGATGGCAAAGCTGTAAATGGACCTAGCAGCAGCCATAAACGTGGCTGTAGTTATGTCTGACAATCACTATGGAGTACAAGGACTGTTTGTGGGACTTTCTATACATGGTGGTTGTACCAAAGAACTGCTTGCGGCTGGCTGCAACCATTATCCACCATTGAGAGAATGCATGTTTTCTGATCTCTTTCATTATGTGCGCGACAGCGCTGCACGAGCAGCCCTTTTTCTTTGAGAAACAAGTGGGGGGGGGGGGGGGTGTGATAGGAGCAAGACGTTCCTAAAAGACCAATACAGGAAGTTGAGAAGCAGGGTTTTTTCTCACCTGGATAAGGCCGGGGGTCCTGTTATAGGCTGTGGTGCTTTATTCATTTCATGGAGTTCTGCATGGGGAGGCAGATGTGGACCTGTGTACAAATCTGACGAAAGAGAGAACAGGGGGGTTAAATGGGTCTTCTGTCTTGTGTCTGCTTATAAAGGATACCGGGTATTTCACAAGTTATTGTCACAATCAGTCATTTGGGCCACAATGTATTACAATTTGAGTGTTTTTAGAGAATGGGTAAAGCTTTACTACTTGAATAGGTCTTCAAAATTATGTATGCAAGTATGTGTAGAGTTTTAGTAGCATTTAGATTTACCAGGAGGGCTAAACATTTAAAGTTTATCTTTCCTGTTAATAGTCAGTCATTTGTATACTTACATTTATGACCCGAGGAACGTTTTGTCCTAAAAGACAGACAGAAAGAGAAACTTTGTTAACAATAGGCATATATTGGCTAATAATGCATTTCAATTTCCTTTTTTATTTCCCTTCTTCCATTTTTCATTTCAAAGTTACAGCGTAACCAAACCAAAGAAGTTAGTATGTACAAAACATTTAACAGTTTTAAAGTAGATTAATAAAGGCATATAACTAATAGGATTTCTGATGATACAAGTCTGCAGTGTCATCTGCAAGGCAGAAAAAAGGATCATAGCATACATTAGTGGTGAGTTACAGTTTTAAAATGACTGGAATTGGACTTAAGGTAGTACAAACAACAAGTCTTGTGGAATCCATTTGTATGGGATTAATTCATTAAAAGGGTTAATCCAGGTGAGTGTTGTTAAAGAGCACCGCCAGAGCAATGTGCCCCGTTAAGTACACCTACCGCTCTAGACAGCACCTTATCCAGTGAGAGATTAAAGCAAGTGGGTCATCAAAATCACACCTTTAACTCAACTTACAACAGTCCATTGAGCCCACATTTCTACACACAGTACAGGACTGTGTACTGGAAGACATAAGTTCCTATTCACCTGGTAAGCCAAAAACATCTCTCTTCTGCCCCTATACAGAGACAGCATACATGTACATATACAGTCTGTAATACAAGGTCTTAATGAGTCTTGGTCTTGATTATCAGTGCACCACGCAGACCTTATTTGAGACTGTGATAAAGATTTGCAAAAAGGCTGAAAAATTACACACCAACTCCAAACAGAACTGAAACAAACAGGAGGACATGCATGTTCAAGTCAACACAGCCTCTATAGCCAATTACACCCCACAACTATAAACTGCATTACACAATATTTTGTTTACATAAAAACATCTACTAAGGAAAACAGTTAATCTGCCAATTATTTTATCTGGGAACTGATTCATTGTTTGATCCATTAACCATCAATAAAAGTCCAACACAGAAAGAAGAGCCCAGCTTGATGTCAGGAAATGTTTTGTTTTGTGTGACAAACAATCCAAAACCTGAAGATATTCAATCTATTACAAGATAACACAGCTTTGTTGAGAGGTTGAAAGGGGACAACACGGAAAGGATTTCTGTTACATTTCCTGAACAGCAACACTGCATTTCTAAATGATCACCAGTCCAGTAGATTAATTAAAAGCTTTCTTATTTTAGCCAATCACATCTACATGTCCATACATAACTGCATATGTGACCGTACAAAATGTTACGTGACACATATTATGTCACGTTATACACTAGAATTTGTCCACTTGATGGCAAAAGACTCGGCTGTGCATTATTTATTTCCTGCACCATTTTGGACGGCACTTTGTAGCCAAAGAACAACTGACTTCTTGTCTGCTTAGATACTGAGAATACAGGATATCAGTGTTTTTAACTCAGGAAATGTGGTCAGCAGCATATAGATTCTGATACCAAAATGTAGGGTGTTGTCATTATATCAGAACAGATACCATGGGCTTTTATTTATTTGCAGTTTAAAATCTGTTTACCTCGCTGAGTGATACTGAATTTATCCTTCAGTGTGTAAGCAACAAAACAGTTACCTAAAGTGAAGACACTGACACACTGATTGTTATAAATTTGTATCACGTTTATAAACTATGGCTGAACACTCAGTTTTCCCATTGTATCCCCCACACAAAAAAGTTAAACTACATGTGTGGAAATAATATGGATTGCAAACTACAGAATGACAGGGAGTTGAGGTTTTTCTTAACAAAATGTAAGGTAAACTGAATCCTGGAAGTATTTTGGTGATTAGCAGCATTAGGCATTAGTGCCTCAGTTCACACCTCCCACAGGAAATCTTTGTCATTTTGCATCCACTGGCATACTTCCATTGGCTACTTTTACAATTGCACAGCCTCTCAAAGTGTGTTTGCATTCAGTCTGAACACACACTGACATATATATTTAAGAAACAAACTCTACATAATACAGTTTTTGTCTCAACGACTGAAACTATGTAGACAATTTCTTTACATAGTACCTTCACCCCTCTGACTCAAGGGTCATTTCCTGATTCCACTGTAATTATCCTCCTTAGGTCATATGGAGGTTACAATAATGACACATATGGTATTTATAGCCGAAGCCTACATTAGCTCTGCTATTGAGACACACACACACACACACACACACACACCCTTTCCCTTTCCACGCACGCACAGGAGCAGCAGTGTAAAAAGCCTGAGTCATGATGAATCAGGGTGTTTTTTTTCGTTTCTCAAAGAGGAGGAAATCACACTGCAGAGATGGTTGTAATCGCCACTGTTACCATGACTATATGAGCACACAAACAAAGGAAGGCCAAAGGATAATTGATTTTAACTGAGGGAGGGTTTCCATATCGCCAGATTAAACCCCTGGCTTAGAAAAACACTGAGTGACAGACATCGATGGAAGGCTCGCCCCCCTTACGCTGAAGCCTTGGAGCAGGGAGAGCGGCGGCAATATGATATATAGGGTTAGGAAGGACTGTAGAGGGGTGGCAGGCAGCAGTTCAAAGGATCATCCACAAACAGAAAGACTGTCAGACTGAGCGGGGCTGGCTGGGAGATGAAATGCTGAGTAAACAATCTCAGGGCAAAGAGAGGGTCTCAGACCAACAACCTACACCGCCTCCCTGGCTTTACTCTTCTCACCAGAGAACACAAACTAAACCTATAATTGTTTGGGGGAATGCTTTACCCTGAAGCAGTGAGACGTGAACGGCTTTCTGAACAACTACTGTGCCAGTAACACACACAGTCAACCCCAGGTTAGTCTGCAGAATATAGGAAACTTAGCAACCAGTATAAATTCAGGGAACAGTGCACAGCACTAAAGGACCAGCGGAGAGGGGTACCCCAGAAGCACTCGTTTTGGAGTCAATTTGTGTTTTAGCAGAGTTATGTGAGCTAACGCAAGGCAGGTGCCTCACCACACACAGCCCAGTCATCTGAGCTGGTCTGACATGCAGCACCGTGGAGATCCAGCCACCAGAACCACTGCTAGTGAGACATGCTCCTTCAAATGTTGCACAAGCCTCTGCATGCACTCCCATGACCCTATAAAGAGGACGGGGAGAACATTTGCTGAAGAAGTAGGCTATCGTGTCACCTATAGAGGGTGGAGCCACTGCGAATTTACCACCGTCTCTGCGTACACATGGTCTACGCTCACTGTACACACTCAATGTGCAACTTTTGTTAAATAACTGCTTGCTGAAAACGGCCTTTCCCCAATATGATCCATGCTGAAAACTAAGCAAACTTTACTGCCTGTGGCCGTCAGTGAAAAACTACATGAGTCATTGGCTTTATGAGCTCATGGCCTGCTGCAGATTTCAAGATAGTTTGCAAATGTCATGATATACACTGAACTACTGCATTTACACACACTGAATCCTCAGCATCTGCTTTGCCCAGCATCCATCACTTTCATTAACTTCCCTGTTATATGCAGTTCACTGGCCTGCAGGCTGTTATGGAAGTCTGTACCTGCCATCACAGAGCAATAGCATCTGACATTAAACAATCCCTATCTGCTGCCCACATCTTTTAAATGCCCACATCCCCAGTTTGTAACGCAAGTAACCAATCTGAGACAAAGCTTCCTTCAATGCGACAGAAGACAAGTGATCTTCATATGTAAAATGAGTGGCACGCTCCTTTAACATAAAGCTACAGCAGCTTAAATAAACACTAAACACAGATTTACCAGAACAAACCCATTCTTTACAATACTGCCACTAACACTGATCAATAAGATCACATTCACCCAAATGTGGCTTCACTCAGACATTTCAAGCTGAGAAGGATGTACAGACAGTGAAAGTTAAACTCCAGTGACACAGCATCACACCAGCACAGCATGTCCGTCCGTCCGTCCGTCGCGTCGTCTCCCCCCCCCCGCATGTTCTTCTGGTTAACTAAAATTCTGCCAAAACCCACACACATGCCCAGACTCTACACTTTCAAGTTTAACAACAGGAAGCCCAGCAGTGTCCTTATGTCAGGCAAACTGTGACAGCCTGGCTCTGACACATCATGCATTTGTCCTGTGATTGCACTTCTGCTATTAGTTTCAGTCTGACTGAAGCATGTTTGCATATTCTCTTGGATTGATAAGTGGTAACCAAATAATTAATGTGTGTAGATGTACAAAGACATGGGAGCTGTATGGTGTCCGTTGCTATGAATAGGAAACTGCATCCATTTTGGACCCACATTCTCAGCTAAGGTCACATGTCTGCAGTCCTAAACATCAGCCTCATGCCTGCCGCAGCAAGCAGGATGAAGTTATCAACAAACGGCTTTAATCATGAACACACCGACCCCCAAACCAACAACCTGACACACTGTCAGTGTCACAAGACAGCTGCGACGCTCATATCCAGTGGTGAAACACCGGTGTTTCTGCTTCAACTGTGGGACACTTTTGCTATGACACAGGGGCGTGTCTGCACGTCTACACACACACACACACACACACACACCGCACGACAAAGACAGCGATTTGCAGGGCATTATAATAAACACACAGCTATTAAATTCTCCCTCTTGCCAAAACACCTACAAATAAGGGTGCGAGGACGTGCTGCTCTATGTTGTGCTGTTAGCCATGTTGCTAACTTTCCTAGGCCCAATCTGGGCTTACCACGTGGTTTCTCCTGCTATTGGCGCGATGCACGCCCCAGATGCCGGCTTCATGCCAGCCACACCTCAACCGATATCGGCTGTAACAACCATGTATTTCGTGAAAAGCAAAACACGTACCAAGCACAAACGACGCTTTAAGGAGTCAGCAGTGCAGAGAGGCGTACGGCGGCCGTATCAATGAATGGGAATACTAACCTAGATAACTCAAGCTAAAGGAGGTGGCTACCGGTTATTAGCTCCTACATTCGCATTCAATATGCAAATATGCTACTCACATTCAGTGACTACAACTGCTCCAAAGCGTCGGCCAGCTAGGTATAAACACAGTTGCAGTGCTGTCAACGACGTCGTGACAACAATGAGTTAACGTGAGCCAGAATGAGTCAGACACCTCCGTTTCATTTCGCAGCCAAAGTAACATCTCGCCCAGATTACCAGCAGCACCACCATCGTGACAGCCTACGTCTGCGTTCATGCATTACAGGGGCTGCTGCTGGGAAACCCAGAGGCATAACTTCCATTACCACGGATAAGTTGAAGGCACAGCGAGCTGTCAGCCAACCCAACAAGGCCACAGTGAAGGTGTCACAGCTTTCAAAGTCCACAACAACTGTCCTGTCAGACATTCACCAGCCGCTCTTTAACCTCCACCGGCACTGTCTTATTAGTATTATTCCCTTTATTATCCACGTTACATCTGTGGCAGCGTTAGCTTCCAGGTATTGTTTCACGTTGTCTGGGTAACTAGGGGAGTAATGTCACGGACAGAGACCTCGCTGCACCACCACCGTTTCTGTGAACCACCTTTAACGTTACATACATTGCCGCCAAACAAAGCTGGCTTCAGACTGCTGCCACCACCGTTACATGGCCATCACATGGTTTCAGGTATAAAGTTCACATCAGTCGGCGTGTTTTCCACAATCACAGCTGTCAGCAGACATCTCTTCACAAACACCGAGGCTGACACATGAGGAACACAGCCTCCATCACTGTCTGCTCGGAGGTGGCACCAAGGCAGAAAACACAGCGCCGACACAACTGGAGTCATTTAACCTACTGCTACATTATAGCTCACTGTGTAGCAGGCTAGCAAGCGGTTGGATAGCTAGCAGCATGAATTACGTTAACCGGCGAAAGCAACAACACTGTGACGCGACAGTCTGCTTGTCGCTTTCCATATGTAATATATCACACACGGTATAATGCGCTTCTGAGCGGCACACGAGTGAAGGCTCACACTGACTGTCTATCTTAGTGTTAGCTCGCTAGCCGGAGCAGCTACAGTGAAGAAAGAACACCCACGTCGTATTAGCATGGGATGCTAGCAACCAGCTAGCTAGCTAATCCCTGAAAACACAGCAGGAACAGCAGTCAGCGGCAACCACTGAACAAAGTCACCGCACTGAGCTACATCTCCAGACTAAAAGACCAAACATACATTTGAATGGCGTCCCAGAGTCTCTGTGTAACAGCGACTTAACACTCGTCTGAACATTTGAGCGTTTTAATAAAGAGTTCAGCCCAGGACCGCGGCCGTTACCTTTCTCTCCTTGAGTCCGCAGAGCCGGACGGACGGAAAATGTTCCCGGAAGCCGGTAGTGATGGGCGAAATCCACAATCCCATCACGTGAAACTTCCCCAGTAATCGTGCTCTCGGCTGTAGAGACAGTGAAGGGGTTTCATATCGTTTGTGTTCATTGTGTTCGCACATGAGTAACACGCCGGAGACGTTTTAATATTTAAATGGTTGCCAAAACATTTAAACTTTGTTCTCAAAATAAAGACAAGGTCCAATTTATATGCAGATAAAAGTAAGGAATGTTTGATTTCACGTTAAAGTTCAAATTAGCCATCATCTATAAATTGTTCCAACACTGCATGGTTACTGTTAAATTCTCATTAGGTTATAAATAGGTTTCATTATAGGTTAAATAATTGCCCTGAAGAGAAAAGTCAGTTAAAATTCTTTGATGGGCTGATCTGTGCTAAGGTAAAAATACGCATCAGCCACTGTTTATGGGAACAGACTGTGCATTATATTGCATGGCACACAGCCAGAGCTTGATATATAACACATACACTGACAAAACCATTCAGATTTGTCAACAATCCATCTTTAAAATCAAACCCCATAATACATTTTTGCAAATGTTCATAAGGGTAAACTGAACTTCATCAAAGACCAAGGATACACAGCCTAATTGCTGTCATACACCTGGAGCCATGGAGAAGGATGGACAGACCCAGTGTTACATCTGCTTCATAGAGGTTTAGAATGAGAAACTAATGGTACATTTATTTTAAAAAATAATGATATTGGCTAATTGTAGCTCTTTTTGAGTATTTCATATCTCCTGGAAGTTAGTTGACAAAGTATTAACGAATTTCAGCTAATAGCAGAAATATTAAAAGCACACTTAAAAAGTAAAAATGCTCTAACAGCATCAGTGCTAAAATGTCACAACTATTGCTGACCTTACTTTCCTCCATAAATATACACACTGCAGACAACTGTCTAATAATGACTTAACAGCTCCTCCTTGTGGAGAACCTTCAGCCTACTGAATATGAATGACAGCACTTGAGAGTAAATCATCAGTCAGCCATAACATACTTTGCACCTAAATCAACATAAAACACACAGCCATTACATTTCCACCATATGGATCAGACTTTTTTATTTTTGATTCAATCTTTTACAGTACTGTAACAAAAAACCAAAAAAAAACAGAAGAAAAACGTGATGAAGAATACATACTTTTAAATGCTCTAATTACAAAAGATGACTGAGGATGTAAGTATTGGGGGAAACACATGTGAAGCACTGATGGGGACTGAGCAGTTGTTTTCCCATTTACTGATGAAATATACAGGAGGTTGGTGAACAGTTCTCACATTGAACTGGCCCTGGGTCAGTCAAACAGCTGGTTCAGTACATGTGGGGAGAGATGGAACAAAATTAGAGCAATGAGGAAACCATCTATGTAGAGTGGATGAGGTCCCAGTTTTACCCTCCCCTGTGTGATCCCAGTCCAATTAACCAGACCCCAACCATCCATTTTTAATGAGCGCTGGAGCTGGGCCAGTGAGAAGACACAGCGAGGAAGAAGGATAGGCCTGCCTTGCTCTTTTCAGCCATGCAATAAACAACTAAATATAACAACTGCCAAGAGCCATGGAGGGCTACCCTTACAAACAGAGCAAAAGGCCTGTAAGAATGGGGGGTTTTTTTTAGGGAAGGGGCCATCTAGGTTTCATAGTTGGGATTCTTGCGGAGGATAACAAAGCCCTCCAGGATGGGGGTGACAGGGAGGTACTCCTCTGTGGCCAACTCAGCCCTCTCTCCGTGAGCCAGCAACACCGGCGTGGTGTGGGTCTGGAAACCTGTGATGGCCTTTGGCTTGCCCGCCTGGCCCACGACATCCACAGCCTGCAGACATCAGACAAAGTCATGTTAAACAGCCATTTCTGCTCTCACCTTCAGACCAGAATTCTTGGATTTTGGTTTCTGAAAAAAACATTTCTAAATAAGTGTTGGATGTTGGTCCACACTCCAACATCCAAAACTTAAAAGAATAGTTCTACATATTTGGAAAATATGATAATGGACTTTATTGTGGCAAGTTAGGGGGAAGACCAAAAGCCGATCTCCGTTAAATATGAAGTTACAGCCAGGAGACTGTTAGCCTGACTCCAATTACCATGATAGATCTCGTTTGTTTAATCCATACAAAAACAACAAGCTGTGGTTTATGGGGGGCTATGTACTAAACTGTTTCTTGGCCAGTCACAGTGACTGCCTAGCAACCTAATGGTGAGGTCAACATGATAACATAAGACTGAACTTAATTCATCCTGAGGGAAATGAATGAACATTAATCAGTGAGCATTAGAGGTGGCGGCAGGTGGTTATCTATGGACTGAGCAGGGAAAACCGTTTTCCCCTGCTTTTATGCTAAGTCAAAGAGCTTCTTGTTGCAGCTTTTCATTTCAGACTGGTATCAACTTTTTCAAAGCATTACAGCAGTCACACGTGAAGGCAAGCGAGTGACCATAGTTTAAGAATTCGTACAAGTATCTAGCAGAGCAGTTTCTGTTGATAAATACAGTTTTCCATAAACAAAAAAACAAAAACAATTCACACTAATTTGACAATGGCAATTTCTACAAATAATCCTGTCAGACTGATTATACTAATATTAATTTTTCTAGGCTTCACCTGTCCAACCCTGACAGACACAGGCAGTGGTCGTAGCTCCTCATCGAAGGTGACCAGCATACGTGGCTGCATGGCTGCTACCAGGCCGTAGAGAATGTAGTGAGATTTCCCCAGGATTACTGTAACGCACACAGTGAACACCAGGAAGAATGTTAACACAGGGTCATTTAATTACAACCTTCAAATTATAAAACAGAAATGGACAATTAGTGTGTGTGTAAGCAGAGAGATGTTGCGAAGGCAACAGGAGAAAAATTAACTGACTGTTCTTGACGTCGAGGAAGGAAACAAGCACGGTGAGCAGTCCAGCCACGGCGACCTGACTCATCAGCTGCCTGTCGCTATGGTAGGGACAGAGTGTCAGTGTGCCTTTGCCCAGGTGAGTCAGACCCTGTGGAGGCACAAACAGCAGACAGTCAATAGTAGCTCGTAAACACACTCACATTTTCACAAAAGTTCATTTGCGTCTGGTACAGAGTGCCTTTTGTGTTGCCACCCACCTGAGCCAGTCGGACCATGAAGAGATTGTTAGGGTCTTTGGCGTGATACTGAGCCAGCTGCCGCAGCATGGCGGCCAGACGGGCGTTATTTGTGCCTGAGAAAAAGGAAAAAATGACGAGCCCTTAAATACGTTGAGGAAGTCAACACTAGAGGCACTCCCAGAGGACGTGGCATTGTGCATCACTGAAAATGTCAAACACATAAAATACACCTTCAAGTATTCAAGGCTATTTCTAGTGAAAATCAGCAGTGGGGTAAGACTAGAACATCTCTCTTCCACAATAGCACTTATCCGGAATTCATCTGCATCCTAAACGCTTCACTGGTTGTATAAAAAAACGTGTCTTTATGGGCATATGGTTGCACTACTGTATTTATTGTATCATTACTGCACTGTAATTGTGGCAGTGTGTTTTTTATGTCATAGGTTTTATTTTGAGCACACCATAACAAATTCCAATGAATCATGGTTGAAGCGGCAATACATCATTGAATCTTTTAATAGAGGAAAGCTGTCCCCCTTTGACAGATCATGTGTGATATCAGTGCATGATTATAGTAACAGCGCTGTGACAGCATCTTATTTGTATGTGCTCAAAATAGAAGAGAACCTATTTAATGAGTGGGTGTTCATTTCATTAAAAAGTTCAGCTTTGTTTTGTCAATTTAATTTAAAAACAGCAAAAAGGTGTGTTTATCTTAATATATGCAAGTCATGATACTGCTAATGTGCCATGACTATTGCATTCAATTATCTATTTCTTTAGTTAAAAACAGGTTAGTGTGCATCAAGGCCGTTCAGTCAAAAAATTCCAAGACTACACTTACACAGGAGCTCAGTATTGTCACAGCTGGGTTTTTTTTTTTTTTCACAGTTAACATTATTGTATGGGATGCTTATAACCAGACTTACCACTGCCAACCATGCCCATGGCAAAGATGGAGTTGTGGGACACCTCAGGGTCAGCATCGTGGGAAAACTTGCTGAGTGTGTCCAAGATGTTCAAACGAGGGTTGGACACGGAGATGAGAGCTAAGGCTAAGGGCACCGCTCGCCTCAGAGTGGGCTCACCGTAACGCAGCTGGTGATAGGAATACAGAGAATATAAGAGAGTCTTAGAGGGTGTCAATTCATCACTCCGATGCAAAGAGAGGAACAACAACCTGACTCTAATTATTTTAATTGCCTACTTAAGTGGTCACACCTCAGTATACAAAAGGAACTCTTTATGCTGTGATCTTAGTTTGATTCATTAAGGACATCAGGATGACTAAGAACAGAGTAACCACTGACGGATCGTAACAGAAAGAGGAGGAACATATATGGAGGAGGATCAAACGTAGGAATGATGTAACATGGATCAAAAGAATGGGAGGTGAACTGAAAAAAATAAGTACCGTTCAGTCAAGATAACCAGACAAAACGGTCTCTTTTTGAACAGACTGAGGAAGGCAAAATGTGACGTAGATCAAAAGAATAAAAAAACGAAGGGTGCTGAGACGGGGGAACAATGATGTATTCAGTTAATGTAAACAAGAATAGAAAACTGACAGTAAGCAGTGCTACTCACCAGATGTCCAAATGTTCGCAGTGCCATTTCAGAACCAATCTCCTCCCCCATGGCAATGAGTGCAATACCAAGAACAGCTACACCCTGAGAGGAAGATATAAGAATGAACCGTTGTCTCTTCCCACCCCCAATACAAAACTACACAAGGATCCATGATATGGCTGACAAAGGAACTACTGAATGAAGAAAAATAGTCAAATAATTGAGTGATTAGAGTGATGAGTCAAATGTTTGAGGATAATCATGATAATAAGTTAGTCCTTACCTGGTGGGAGCCCATGTCAGCAGCAGTCTCCTTCTTATCTTTGTCCTTCTTATCCTTCTTGTCTTTGTCCTCCTCCTTTTCCTTCTCCTTGGCTTCGTAGTGCTCACTGCAGATATGGAGAAGCTGCTGCACCTTCAGCACATTACCAGAACCTGAGAAGGATGGGGAGGCAAATTATTACAGTGAGTTATGACAGTTTTGGAGATTAAAATCAGCAGACATTGCACTACAGGCACATCTGTGTATGACTGGCTTATACAGAGGTGAATACATGCAGAGACTGAGTAATGGATATGTGCATGCGTGCAAACAATAAAGTAACTTTGGAATGGCTGGAAGACAGTACTATGAGACTGACCTGCGTATGCACAGATATCCACTAGTGTGTTGGCAAAGCTGCGGAAGGGTTCAGGTACAACTTGCAGAGCTGCCAGGGTCGTCTCTATCGCCTCTCCTTTACCTATGACAGTTAATAACACAAACACAATAGTTACAGCAGCTATATCAAAAGCGATGGAAATTTACCGTTGTATTGGAATTGGCTTCTGTAATAGACCAGAACTGATCTACACAAAGGTGTCCGTGCTTACCCAAGTGGTTGAGTCCCAGGCCTAAAGGCAACCAGCGAGCATACGAGTCCTTCAGCTCCTGTTCGTTCTTCTCCATGATGGTCTGGACAATGGTGGAGGTCACGTCACCATTACAAGATCCTACTGCGATCATACCGCATGCCAGTGCAGTCACTCCAACCACCTGCAGATTAAACAAACACACACACACACACTTGAATACTGCTAAACTGAGCATGTGTAGATTGAGAAGAGCACTCAGCACAAACCACACATCCATACCTCCATGCTGGATTTGGAGTCTCCCATGACAGGGAGAAGCAGAGAAAGGACATCTTCTCTGTTGGAGCCAGCGTAGGCCAGGCCCAGTCTGAAACAAAGGCACACAGTCATAATGTGCCATCAGAAGATAACACTGATCCCCAGTGGAGACTCAACAGCAGTACAAGAAACAGAACAAATAGATAGATGCAAGATACATAGAGGAAAAAACCATATACAGCACTCAACACTCCTAGATCCTGAAAAAAATGTCCTGGTATAATTGATCAAATGTCCTTGTACATATGCTCTAATGTTTAACTTTCTCCTCACCCAAAGATGGCTCCTATCCTCATGATGTTGCTGTTGTGGAGAACGTAGTCAGAGAGCAAAGCGAGGGCCGGGTCACACTCGTTCCTCACACCTGAGTTGACAATGCCACAAGCCAGGAGGGCACCAGACTGAGAGAGAGATGATGCAAGGGTAAGAAAAACAAGAGCGACAGTTTTTCTTCCTAAGAATACGAACAATAGATAATAGTTGTTCAGAAAGTCAAATTCAAAACACAGTAAGGAAGCAATCCTGACAGAGTTGCAGTGTATTGCAACAGTTAAAGATGTCGAGATGAGAATTATATTTTTATTGGCTCACCTTAAAAAGGTTGTGACATTATAACAATATATCATCACCTGAAAGTAATATGAGCTCTATTATGGAAAAGTTCCTCCGTTGCCCAATGTTTACCTTGATGTAGTCCTCAGAGGAATAGAGATATTTGTCGATCTGGGTCAGACCGCCATCCACGTCCCACAGCAGGATCATACCTAGGGAGGCTGCAGCGCTCAACATACCTGAGGACATTTATATCATCTTTAGTCAACGAACAATCACATAACATGCACTGAAATAGATAAGTCACCATGAATATATGGATGTCAACACTAAACACTAATGTTTAGAAATGTAAAGAAAATCCAGTGACAAAAATGGCGACAGCACCTATTGAGTACTACAACTACTATTGTATCTGTCTTTTACCGTGGTCCTTGTTCTTGTACAACCATTTGTTGCCGTCATCTGTGAGCAGCTTGTCTTGTCCAAAGGCTGCGTTGACAAAGCCGTTCACAAAGGAAGAGGCCAAGTTCATACGAGCGGAGTCCACCTGGGAGCCACTGCCTCCAAACCCTGTCGCATACAGCACAGGGGTCATGCAAAACACTCATCAATAAACAAAGCTCACCAGTAAATCACAAAACACAACAGCCATCCCTATTTTGCTTTAGAAAAAGCCCTTATCTTCACAACCTAAGTGAACTTCCAGATATGGACTTACTGTTGTTTTCCAGGTGTGTTTTGTAGATGTCATCTGGGACTTTGGGTTCCATGATGTCCAACTGAGGAGGACAACACAAGTGCATTTTTAATAAAGGTGACATGAAATCTCTTATAAATCATACACCAATATTTTACCAGTGTCATCCCTCCTACTCTCAGTTTCCAGTGACTAGTCATTTTGTGCCAAAATCATAAAATCACAATACAACAACAACACGCATTGCTCTATTCCATTTCACCTTTCTTCACACACCCAAAACCTTTGTAACTTCTTTGGGTTTTTTTTGTCACAGACCTTTGTGATACACAGTCCTGGAATTAACTTATCAGCAACCAAGCATGAAAAAAATAAATAAAATGTGTCCAGCTTTTCAAGTGTATCTGAATAAATCATTCATGCCATTTTGAAAATCTGGACATGTACCATTTTCTATAAACAATTAAAAGTTTAGTCTCTGAGGTCCTGCATGTCTCTTACCTCTCTGGCCAGGGCCAAGAAGTTGCTGTTAAGCTGCACATTGGACATGATCTCTGTTAAGTCCTCGTAGTCCTCCACATCCTCATTGAGCTCCAGGAACATGCCATGGCGACCCAGCATGAAGGCCATCTGCTTCTGGATAACACTGCAAGGCAAAGAGAGAGAGTGTGTTTTTCATACACCACCCACTGTGACGGAATAGAGAAATAGTGTTTTTTTTAATATCCTAATCCTTACATGTCTTTGCAGGATGTGAAGATGTTTTCTACTAGCTCCACATCGTTGAGCATCAGGGCCAGGCGCAGGGCCTCTGGATAACGGTTGAACTTTCTGAAGATGTTCAGGGCACATCTCAGCAGTGCTGAGTTTTCTGGCTCAGGGACGTAGCTCACGCAGCTGGAGGAGCGATGCAGAGAGTTAAGAGATGAAATGGTATACAACATGCTAAATAACAGGGTTTGTGTTTTCTGAGCAAAGTGTAAAACCGTAACATACCTAGTGAGGTACAGGCAGACTTTGCCGTAGGCGTTTTCGTCTATGTAGTCCTCCAGCATGTCCAGTCTCTCAATCTCCATCAGCAGGTCGCATGCCTCATGCTCGGCATTGTGGGCCATGTTGTAGGGCACAATCTCCTTCACTAGTTTCAGCAGCGTCTCCTGCTGTGTCTTGTCGCTCTCTTCCACCTCCTGCCACTCTTTAGCCACCTCACCAGCCAGGTGCCTGGAAGACAAACAGAAAGGTACTGCAGATACAGTAGAATGGTCCAAAGACGTTCACACTTCAATCAAAAGGAAAAACCCCACCTCTGCCCTGTTTTTGAAAAAAGTGCTTTCTCTGCAACATCGGTCATTATTTCTTTATTCCATACTCGACAAACAATATGTCTTAAGGCAACACTAGAGTTGTTCCGATTCCGAGAAAATGCCCTGGCATCACGGCCTCATGCGGTGCGTACCCCTGAGTCCAGGCACTGCTCCCGACTACCAGCGTCACATTCCTACTCTAGCCCATTCACCACGCTAATCCTCTTTACTCGGTTACCCGGGCCTCCGTTAAGCTCCTCGGCTACAGTTCTTCTTCGCCGCTCTTAAAACAGTGCGCTGTGGCTGCAACCCTGCAGCCTGCTGTTTTAGAAGGGACGAGGAGGAATCGAATCAGCGTGACCCAGCAGACACAACCAGACCACACACCGTGTGTCCCAGAGCCGGCTTGACAGGCGAGGCTTGGAGCCCTTAAGCTAAGTCACCGCAAGCTATCCATGGTCGGGCGGTGCTGACCACCATCACTTCTCACACTGGACCATCCCTCCACCAGTCAACACCACTGCGACCCATGTAAACCCCGTGTCTCAACACGATAAAACATCTCCAAGGGGCAACGAGTGTCTCGCATAATTTTAACCCAAGCCAATTTAATGAAACACCTGAAAGAGCGCGTCACCCTAAAAGAGTCCACGACGAATTTTTCACAACCTAACCACAAAAGGGGAAACAAAGAAGGACACAGACCGCAGCCACAAACCACCTCCTGGAACAGCCTGCTTCCAGCGACGAGAAAAATTCCCCCAGAGACACGCCCCAATAAGCAAACAAGATAAGCAGACAAAATCCCTGCGACCATCCTTATCTCGTCCTGGATGAACCCCAAAAACCCCTTGCCCCTGGCCTGCACTTTAATTCTTAAATAACACTATATAACTTCCCCTAGATTTAACGTTGCTGTTGCACTCACTGTTTTTTATACTGTTTTACTTTAAAAACAAACTTTAAAAAAAATAAATGTGCTTGAATTTGCTGTATTTATTCATGCGTTTTCCCAAGCGAAGGGTTCAAAACAAACCTGAAGCCAGGCCTTAAACCAACAAAATGAATAAAATCATAATCACCCAGTCCATGCACGGAGTAGTATGAAATAATTAATAAATTTTATAAACAATAGCTGGTATCCACAAGGATCGGTACCTAAACGGTACAAATCGCAAAACACAAAAACCACGGACGATACCCACAGCACAAGTATCGGAAGGGAAAAAATGGTATCGGAACATCTCTAGGCCACACTGCACTCAAACAGTCAGTGAGTTTTCATCTCTAAAAGGCTTCTTTCATTTTTCTTTCTGAAAAGCTGAAACATAATTCCTGGACATCAACTATGTAAAGGCTGCAAGAATCGGAACACCATCATTTTTAATAAAAGTAGAGGACTAAATAATTTGATAGCAATCAACAGCACCCATTTCTATTGTACAGGCCGATCTGTCTACTAACTTGACAGTGAACCAAATCACATAAAAAAATAAATATTTCCTCCATTTACAATGCAGCTTGAATAACATGAATAAGCTGACGATGCGGAGCCGTGTCTTACCTGACGTATTCATGTCCCCAGGAGGCCAGCTCTTCCTGGGAGCCCAGCAGACGGTACTTCAGACACTCCCTCTCGCCGCTCATGGTCATGGCCAGCACTGACACCACATCAGCACAGAAACGCTGCCAATACAAACAATACACAGTTTGAACTTGAAATCTTTAGACAAGGCTAGAGCTGCAACCATTAGACAATTAATCAACATTAATCAGCAATTATTTTGATAATCGCTTCATAATTTAGCTACACAAATGTGAGGATTTGTAGCTTTTCGGTCTGGTAATAAGTCGAACACACATTAGAAGAAAACACTGAGGTCTAGAAAATGATGATGTTTAATTTTACAGATGTAGTATTACAAACCAAATAACTAATCGATTAATCAAGAAAATAACTGACAGACTAATTGATTTTGATTATAATCATTAGTCGCAGCAGTAGATATGGTTTCATTGTAAGTCTTGACACTTTTGTCAAAAGTGACAGATTTAAAATTTTCTGGTAGATAATACAGAATAATACAAAGGCAAACAGTCAATACATTTCTGATTATAATACGACATTTTGCGATAAACGATATTGAATAAGAGCAAAAATAGCAGCAATGTATAGGTTCTACTTCTTGTATCTGCACTGGCTTTTAAAACATATATTTGTTTGATAGTTTGGAGGCAGTGCCATTTTTCTTATGGTGATTCTGTGGAAAAGAAAGAGATGCACCGAGGCATGAATTTCCTATTTTCTGGCGAGACAATAGAGCCTTACCTTGTTCTCTCCAGGAGCCATGCCATCATAGATTTCTTTGAGCTTGCCGTAGTGTGGGCGCAGGAATTTGAGGGGCTTGGGTACTGAGGTCATGGAGGTGGTTGAGGAGCGGATTAGTCTGCGCAGTTCTTCCAGCGCAGGACGGTACAACTCTGTGTTCTTCTCCTGCCGATGTGTAGAAACATGTGAGGTTTTGCCCTGTGGTGGCTTAAACACCCTGACACACAGGAATTGTTGTAAAATGAAAAAAGACATACAATAAAATAAGTCTTTTACTTACACCCAATCTCTCCACCATCATCTCCAGGTCCTCCTGTAACTGCTTATCTTCCTCTGACTGAGAAGTAGTGAACACAGAGAATACCATTACACGTTATAATAATCTAAACCTAAAACAAAACACAGAAAACAAGGGTTTGACACGACTGTCTTGTCCGAAAATGGAGAGGGGTGACCAACATTTTGCCATTAATAAAGTTATGATGGCCATAATAACCTTTGTTTACTTAAGCTGCCCTTATGAAACTATTCATCAACTACCTGACTACTGCTGCCCAGGACTGTGATGTTGTGAAGTACCCATGGGGACAAACTAAGCTGAAGAATGAACTTGGTGACCTATGACCTTGCAGATACCAAGCATTGTTTGCTGTTACATAATTACGATGTACAATTTGAACCCGTCAACACTTATACAATACTTAACAACAAAAGTGTTGTACTATATTTGTATCTACCAGCATCTTTGGCACATATCATGTAAAAGTCCTCTTATATATTTCTAAAATAGCTGAACAAACAGTAAAAGCTACAGTAAATGATGGTTTATTGATTCAGTGTTATGGCCCTAAAGCAACATTTGGTACCAGCTAACTTCACATAAACCCATGAGGGTGAACTTAGGCTGTACTTCTGTGCATTGTGATGATGACATATTAACTACTTCTAAAGGCATAAACAAAACAGCAATACATTTCCAATTTTCTAGTGAATTTCACATTGCTATCCACTACCTAACCAGACTGATCCGGTCGATCCAGAATAAATGGTATAATGTGGTGATAATGAGTGTACTGCACTTCCAGTGAGCTGCTGTGTCATACAGTAACGTTATCCAGAGGTAAACCTGGTTAGCTGACCGTGCTAGAGAGAAGCTAACGTTAGCTTAACGGCTGAGTTAGGCTAGGCTAACGTGAGCTAACTGGACGAGTTCACCTCTGAGACCTTTAATGACCACGAAGTTCACTCAAATAAAAGCGAGGGTGCTTTATTTAAGGGATTCTTTTAAAGTAACCGAGCGTCTGTAAGCTATCTATCATTAGTGGCACTGACTCCGGCCTGCTCAACCATGTTGTCACAGCGGCAGTGACTAAGGCAAAATAACACGTCTGGCTTCTGTAACATCAGATAGCACACATTTGAATGAGAAAAAGGCCCAAACCGACCAGTTCTTGCTCCTCTTTCTTGTCCTTATCCTTCCCTGAGAGCTGTTTCCCCTTCTCCTTGTCCTTATCCTTCTCATCAGTCTTTTCGGGCTGCTTTTTCTCTTTGTTTTTTGCCTCCTCCATAGTTGCGGCTCTGTGAACTGTCGGCTAACAAACGGAACTGAGAGGGACTGCCGTGAGCGGACCGCTTCTTCTTCTTCTGTGTGGGAAACGTGCTGTGAGCTCTCGTTAGCGCCCCTGCTGGTTGGACATTTCATGTGCTTGTTTGGGAGTACTTCAAGTCCGGCAGAACACGGCGACTGAGTGACAACTTTGTGGTTAAAAGAGGAAAGCCCGCAGGAAAACTACAATTTTGAGTTGCTATTTTATTTTATACACATCCACAATACATCTGATGCCATATATAAGTAGCGGCACATGCACACATTCAATAAAATGTGTGTTTTCTCAGTTTTTAAGCATTTTTTTAAATGTTTCTAAGCATTTCGATTAAATACATACTAATATTTCGATTAAATACATACTAATAATAGCATTTATCGTGGGGAGAATGTCCTGCAAGTGCTACAGGGGAATGAGGAAATGAGTGTGAGCTCATATCTCCCATGTTTTGCGAGTCATTGAAAGCAGCAGAAGAACTTGACGGTCATATGACCAAATGGAAGTCTAAATCACATGCCCCCGACTGTTTCCCCGTTATATCAACATGGCTATTCAAAGCTGTAGGTTGCTTCTCGCCTTCTTTCTCCTGTTTTCCCTCGTTGTTGTCGGAGAGGGACAGTATAAGGGGTTCAGGAAGTTTAATGGAGTGCATGATAACAGCCAGAAAGCTGTGTTTGAGGAACAGTGGTTCACTCAGAAACTGGATCACTTCAATGGTGCAGACAGCAGAGAGTGGAAGCAAGTAAGTGTGCTTATGTCCAATGTGTAGTCTTATGTGTATTCTTATAAGGGCTGAAATACATTTTGATGATCAGTTCTCAAATGATCAGATTTAGCATATTAAAACTAGTTAGTATATGGTCCCATCCATCGTCAGTGTGCATCTGTCAAAAAGTGGAACTTCTTGGCTCATTTTACAGATTACAAACATACTGATGCCAACTTGAACCTTGTCTGTAGGTCTTTCCACTCTGAGTAACTCTCCCTTTTTTCCCCTCAGAGGTACTTTGTGAATGAAGCCTTCTACAAGCCAGGTGGTCCAGTGTTTCTGATGATAGGTGGAGAGGGCCCAGCCAATCCAGCCTGGATGCAGAACGGCTCCTGGCTCACCTATGCTGAGAAACTAGGAGCACTTTGCTTGATGCTGGAACATCGCTTCTATGGAAAGAGTCATCCGACTGCGTATGTTTAACCTTACTGAGTTAACCCTTGACCCTGTGTGAAGGTGTTTACTCAAAGCCTGTTTAGATCAGTTTATTCAAACTCTGGAGGGTAGAGGCAGGTGATAACAAGGCCAGATAAAGGAGAAGTGCAGTTTGGTTTTTTGCAAATGAATTCAAAGGCTCCAGCAGGAAATTAGCCTAAATGCAAAGTTATATGGGTAGAGTGAGACGTGCTTTAAAAACTTGTTACATTTAAAAAGTATTTAAGTATTATTAACTAGTGTTGTCACCACACCAGACAAAGCCAATTGTGGCAGTACAAAAACATTTTTGATTTTAGTATGGCCGTTTGACTCTGTGGAACATTTGTTTATCACTGATTCATATCTATTTTGGGTCACGTTCTGTAGCTGGTTTCCTGGTTTGGTCTCATGTCTCTATTCAGTAGAAACAGATACTGCAAAAAAAGGCTCTTGAGCAAGATGTTGAACCAGTTCTTTTGCTGCTGTTTTATTTCCAGAGCTGCATGGATTAGGTACAATATTTGGAGAAGCATTTGAGTCAGTACAAAAGGCAGATAAATTAAATCTGTTATAATTAGAGAAAGTACAGTATAAGTAAAATAATGAATCTTGATAATGAATGCTGCTCATCCAGTACTTTCAAAAAGTTGTTTTTCAGACAACAGCTGATTTTCTTCACCTCAGTGGTTTGATTAGTCACACTGTAGTGTTGTCCTACTGTAAAATGAACAAATAGCTTCCCAGTGGGGATTGGGGAAGTATCACTTTATAGTATGACCCGTGCAAAAGGGCAGACATCACCCTCAACACGAGTTCACAGCAATTTGAGAACATTCAACTCTGGTTGCACAATACTGTGGCCTCAACAAAAGGACAAAAATCCACTGAGGCACAACTTCATGTGTTTGGTGTGTGCAGCAACTGATGCTGGTGCAGCTGTTGTACCACTAGATGGCAGCCCTGCATTCAAAGGACAGTCCTGGCCATATATTGTGCAGACTGAATGGTTGGATACACTGTAGGCACTCACTCAAACTGCTATATTAATTCCCTCTCCTGTCTGTTTAGTGACCTCAGCACAGACAACCTGCATTACCTCAGTAGTCGCCAGGCGCTGGCTGACCTGGCACACTTCCGCACCATGATGGCGGAGGCCCGGGGGCTGACCAACAGGAAGTGGGTGGCGTTCGGCGGGTCGTACCCAGGTTCTCTCGCGGCTTGGTTCAGGCTGAAGTATCCTCACCTGGTCCATGCCTCTGTGGCCACAAGTGCACCTGTTTATGCCACTGTTAACTTCCCAGGTATGAAGAGGCATTGTGTGACATGATAACACATACACACACACACGCGCA
>NW_023340257.1:5593422-5600283 GCF_004916995.1 Morone saxatilis | reverse complement strand
AAATAGAAGTCCTCTGCCTAAATTAAGGGGGGCGTGTCCCCTGAAATTCCCCCCCGCCAGAATCTACGCATGCACAGACATTTGCAACATTGCTGTCTTTGTGTACCCCTTAATATTTGTAGTGTCTGATGTCATGGCCGCTTGCAAACTGAACTGAGACCTCAGTTTTACAGACACTGATGTGGAAATGATGATCATCACACCAGTACACAAATCTGTCCACCTCAGCTTTGGGGCAGCTAATGCCAGGGTTGCTGGTAAATAAACTGAAAAGAAGCGTCATCTGAAATCTTCACAACAAAACTGATCAGATTAGGAGCTCACACAGTTGTTTGTGTGCAGAGTAAATACAAAAGGTTATACAGACACACCCTACCCTTGTGTTGTATCAGAGAGTAAAGATTTTTGGTTGTTTAAATTACCACTACAAAAGGAATTACTGAGTCAGGGTGTTTTCAGAGTGGGTTCGTATTGTGTTTCAGATACTTTGGGCAATGTTAATAAGTCAAATGCTACTTCCCACCTTTGTTATCTTATCTCAGTTGGCCCCCCTCTTTGCTGAGTCACAATCCAAATATAATGTATGTAGGTGAGAGGCTCCACTTCTCATATAGAGATACAGACCAAGTAAGCAAGCAAGCAGCCCCAGGAGCCTTTTTTTTTTTTTTTAAAAAGGCAGCATCTCTGGGCCTCTCGCTGTTAAACAATGCAGGGTTTATTGTGTTTCAGTATACTGCTTGGCCTGTCTGTAACCCTCCTACACCTCATAACTGCCTTCCACTCAACCAAGACTGGATATTAGGTCAACTCCTGACCTACAAAGGCTCTACACAAACTCTCCCTTCCTTCTATCTCAGTTCACCATGCATAAATTATGTCATATCTGATATGGTGTTTCTATATCAGTTGTCTGTCACCCCTAAGGAGATACTCGAATCATTTCTCAGGTCAGTCTATAAAAATTTCAACCTGCCTCAAAGCTCAGCTCCTGCTATTTTCAACCTGGAAGTTTTCCCTTCATATTTCTCTTTTCATGTCAGTATATAAATATTAAATTGTAAAGACATGCTTGGGGGATTATAGAGATTGATTTTTCAGTGCTAGGACTGTACTGGCGAGCTATGCAAGTCGATCTAAAATAATGCAACTGATGAAAATGTAGCTAGAATTAATCAGCGTGATTAGGAAAAAAGGTTTTACATTGAAAATATGGCTGAAATTATCCTTTAAAAGAACAGACTGGAAACAGCTAGCTCGTCTTCAGTGCTGGTAGGCGGATTTTGCTTCCAGTCTTTATACTAAGCTAAGCTAACCAGACACTGGCTGTAGTGTCATAAGTAGTGCGGAGATATGAGAGTGGTATCGACCTATTCTTGGGCAAGACACTGAAAGGGCATAGCTCCTAAAATGTTGAACTATTCCTTTATGCAGCTAATAACCATCATTAGTGTGATATGCAGTAAAGAGTTTTAATATCTTATGACAGTCTATATACTCTTTATGAGTAATGAATACTTATTTTGGCATGAAAACAACCTGATTTAAGGACAGCAACTGTTGGCCTGAAGTGATCAGCATCTGCTCCCAAAATCCATGTTTTATGATGTTTTACGATGTTGTTTGGCACGTGTCTGTTACCCCTCACCTCAAAGCCCCTGTTGTCTTCATTGTACTGGACCACATCCATAAAGTTGCCAGCCAGAGTTTCCAGGAAGTAGGCAGAGTCCATTTCTGTCTGGATTTGCAGTTTGGAACACAGGCTGGAGGGGGAGAGGAGAGAACAGATGGAGGAGGAAGGAGGAACAGAAAAAAGAAAGCAAGGAAGGGAGGGAAATGATGAAGAAGAGGAGGAGGAGGAGGAGGGAAAATTGCGGGAAAACAGAGGTGGAGAAAGGGAGGGAATGTGGGGGAGACAGAAAGGCAAATTGGAGTTTTGGCATTTGTACAGTGCATCTTGTCATATTTTCTCTTTTCCTGTGTTGTCAGGAAATTAAACCTCTAGGTAATTTCACTGAAAGTACAACAATTAGCCACCTGCAAGTGTTTATGGCTTCTTGTGTATGAGAACCAGCAAGACAAAAGAGTTGCACATCTTTAGAGAAGTACCCGGCCACCAGGGATAAGGATGGACTGTGTTGACCAACTTTCTCTCCAAATATGGAATAAAAAAAATGTATTAGTCATGATAGGCTCTAGGGACAGCAATATCCTTCCGCCAGTTTGGTCCAGACTAAAACATCTCAACAAATATTAGACGGACTGCCATGAAATTTTATACAGACATTCATTGGTTCCCAAAAGATGCATCGTACTGACATTGCTGACCCCCTGACTATTCCTTTTGCGCCACCATGAGGTTGACATATTTGGTCACCATGAGGTTGACATATTTGGTGTTTTTGAGTTGTCTGAAATGAAATTTGGTTCAGGCATTTATGATGTGTTATGGTAAAATTACAGCTTCCTTTACTGTCTGTCTTTATCTGGTAATTTCATCTGTGTGTGTGTGTGTGTGTGTGTGTGTGTGTGGTGTGGTGTGTTGTGTTGTGTGTGTGTGTGTGCAGTGACGATGCCTCCTTCATGATGAAATCAGGACGCAAGTACTGTTTTCTCTGAGGCATTGTGGTTTGGAAGCTGGACAAGGCTCCAAACCACCTGTGTGACCTTTGTGCCTGCATGAGGACATGTCTGAATCTACGGTCTGCGTGATCTGCAAGGAGCTAAAATAAAAGGTGTCCAGTGTGGTTGCGGCAGAGCTGACACAAAGACAGGGCTTTAGTGTGTCTCCATGGCGGTATTACTTCTGCGAGACTAACCACATCATGTTGACTGACCTTACAGTCACTATACAAACCTAAAATACGCAAATATAAAATGACACCAGAGACGGCCACAATGACTGCACACGTAGCACAAGCATGCTAAGAATAACTTCATGCTTAAAACTGAAATCAATGGATGAAAAATGAAGAGGGGGATTAGTGAAACAAGGAGCTGAGAAAATAAAAAAAGCCATTCATTGAAACCTTTGACTACAATGATAATGACACTAATAAACACAATGTGTGGAATATGATTAAAATGTTTAGTTTGGTTTAGACGCTTTCCATCGACAACCAATGCAGTGCTGATCGATTCTACAATGAACAGATGTAAATAAACTGGATCACATCCATCCTATAACAATGGGTGACACTGGCTGGCTTTATTTTGATATCTGCCCATTGTATTCCTCTCTGGAGCATGCCCCACATTCCAGTGAGTCCCAGGCTCAGTCCAAAAAAGCTTGAGGGATGCTCATGAAGCTGTAACAGGACCCGACTCAACCAGGACCCAAGACAACCCTCCCTGCTCTTTGAACCTCTCACATAGCTCCAGGTATCACTAGAGTCCACCTGTTGTTACACTGACGCTATGACCGCTCACATCCAACTGTGCTGCTTCAAATGTAGCCCCACTTACTGACCGAAAATGATTAAAGGAATAACTCAAAACCTTTTCTTTCTGAGTGTTAGATATACTATTGATATCCTTTTGATAACTATATAGTTAATATGAAGCTAAGGCTAGTTCGTTTAGCTTAGCCTAAAAGCCTGGCTCTGTACAAAATCCTAAATTTAAAAATGACAGCGTGTGGTTTTAAGCCTTGTTGTCACTGTTAGGTTGCCAGGCAACCAGCAAAGATTACAGGCACTCACTGCATTTCTATGGATACAAATTGGTCTGTGTTTTTATGGATTAAACAAATGAGATATTATGTGTAAATAAGTACATTATAGAGGTGCTGGTAGGTGTATTTAGTTAACTTTGTAGTGTAATTGACTGGGCCTTAATGCTAAGCTAAGCTTGTCCTCCCAAAACAAAGGTGATACATTATGCACATACTCTCATGATTGTCCCAAAACTACAATATCACTGAGAGAAGTCAACTTTCTCCTTTCCTTTCCTCAGATATGCTCTGTGCTAGGCTCGTCCGTGGTTAAAAGATAAAAGTGAAATATATATAGTTGCATCTTAAATAAGATAATGTTACAAAAATGCTAGCTAACTAGCTAGCTGATCCACATCAATCATTAGCTAGTTGCATATGATAGCTGATGTTAGCAAAGCGGAAGCTAAGTCGCTTGTTAATGATTAATGAAGATTAGCTAGCAAGTTAGCTGTCGTTTTGCTAACATTAGCTGACTCAAGATGTCACTACGTAAGAGTAAATGTCGCTTTAATCTTTTAACCATCTTCAGAATTCAAATGGAGGAAGTTGACCGCAGTTCCAAAATGGGCGGGGCTTAAGAAAGGTCAGTTATGAAAGCAATGGCTTTTATGAACCCTGCAACGATAGGATTACTTCATCATTCCCATGTTTCTGTTGACAAACAAACAACTCCTAAATGTCATGCTCTATGATCATTTTTTGCTATTTGACAGTGAAGACACACTATAGGCCTTCTTGCCACAGCACATATTGTAATGTTATGGTAGGAAAAGCACGGGTGTAATTAATAACATTAATCTTGGCTGTATTCCATTT
Source organism: Morone saxatilis (assembly GCF_004916995.1). NCBI lineage: Eukaryota > Metazoa > Chordata > Actinopteri > Moronidae > Morone > Morone saxatilis. The sequence continues at coordinate 5,595,755 of NW_023340257.1, read as the reverse complement.
TAGTTTACCACTCCAGTACCCTGACGACGTGCATGCTGACTCACTGTTTGGGCTTGCTGGGACACTTAAAATGTAACAGAAACATAGTTAATGTTATTAATTACACCTGGGCCAGTATCAGTCAAGGAAAAGGTCCATTGCTTCTTTGCATGCTCACTTATTCTGTCTGATTCTGTCCTCTGCTCAGTTAAGACAGGTGGAGCTCTGCTGGGAGTTTACTGAGGTTATCAAACTTTATTAACTAATTAAGCTGTGGATCAGTCACTTCAATCACAACATCAGGAGAGTGAGAGAGATGTCAGTCAGTACAGTTTGCCCACACAGCTCACTGCAAACACCTGTGTAGGTAAACTATGGCTGAATCATGGCAGACTTGTCAATAGACAAGATGCATCCCAGGTCAAGGGAAGCAATGCCACGGAGAAATATCATTCATTTCTAAATCAATTCAATACTCGTAGCTTTTGCCAGGATGTGAGGATTTGCAGCTGTCCTTAGTCATATATGACAGTAAACTGAATATTTTGGGGGTCTGGAGTGTTGATTGGACAAAGCAAGTAACTTGAAGACCTCTGCCTAAGGGGAAATTACAATATTTCACTATTTTCCAACAGTTTATAGAAAAAGCCATTCGTCAAGAAAACTAATCATCAGAGTAACTGATAATAAAACTGTGTATATAATGTTAGTTGCAGCTCTAGAATCTAAGCAAGCAAAGCATCATTATGATGTTTTGTGGAATAATTTATGGAATTTAAACCCTTTAAATTGATGATAGAAAATGAATTGTGCCAAAGCCTGGGATAAAATAGAGTAAAAATGCAGTAAATGCAAATTATTTAGTATATTATTATATTTAAAAAATAATTTTGACAGTTTAGGGCTGTGTTCTCCTCTTCAGTTACACGGATATCTTGATGTATCCCAGATGACCATCTTATCACATATTATTATGTATTGTAGAATCATTTGTTATTGTGGAAAGATAATCATAATTCCCATTGTCATCCTTCACCAGATAATCAAGGGCCAATTATTTTACATGGTTGGCTGGTTAGCTGCTTGAAAGTGCAATTACAGAGTTATTTGATATATGAAAGAAGTCTTGTAATGATGGTGTACATCATCCAAAGGTTTGGTCAGCTCATATTTTGCAGTTTTTTGGAAATTACAGGACAGAGAAGGTATGAGTTACAGAGAGTTTAAGCACTGTACTTGAAGTCTTTGGTGATGTTGTCATAGGTCTTGGGATCCTTCAGGCGCTCGAGAAGGGTATCTGAAGCCTTTTTTACCAGTAACGGGCACTCTGCGTTCTCTGAGGCCAACGAACGCCGCACAACCTCCAAGTACTCTGTCAAAACATAAAGACAGAGGGAGGGATGGGTTGGACACTTAAACCTGGGCTGCTATAGAAAGACCACAATAATACACAAAAACTCTAGTTAAACATACAGGGCTATTTTGAGACGCTGCAAAAGTACCAATTCATCTTCAAAATAAAGCATGATGCCAGTTCTGGTCAAGTGCTTTGTGAAAGTATTTGTTTAAAAAGGTTTCTGTGAGGTTGAAAGTGAAATGATGAGTCTCAACCAAAGTAAATTTCACAGTTTATGAAACTCTAAAAAGCAAAAAAAGCAAGGCTCTCAAGGGAAAAACTCGACATTACAAAACCTTGGAACATTTCCACCTGGAGTGAAAGTCAGCCTCTTACTGCTGACTAACTGCAGTGCAGTTAGGGGAAATAATAACTTTGCGGTGCCATGAACTAGGGAGGAAAGATATCTGACGTCAGTACACCATGTACACCATTCTCTGTGAGTTTCGTCTTGGATACCTTCCTCGAGTCAAAGAGAATGTGGTCCGAATGTGTGCGATAGTGTCTTCAAGATAGCAGGAGTGTGTGGGTGGAACAGTGCAGATCCATGTTCAAAGCTACTCTGACCTTCATTCCAGCCTGCAGCCTTCCGGAGGAAAACAATGGGCTCAGCCAAACACAACACAGACACAGATAGAGAGTGAACCCTTCCTCATCTTTGATCTGTCTAGGGCCCTTACTTCCAAGGCACTGAACAAAACTGGAAAAGTGTAGTAAATTTCAATTCAACGCTTCATGTGCTTTACAGAAATGCTGATACAGGAGCACACTGTAGGGATTACAGGCTAAATACATTTCAAAGAGGGTGTTCTTTAAATAGGCGTTGTTTAGTGCATTATGTAGAGCTGAATTTAACAGTGAAACATATAATTAAACAATCTCAAGTCATCCTTTATGTGGGATCTACAGTTTATTTCCTGAGAACAAATCTGACTTAAATTAACTTTTTTTAAATGGA
>NW_023340257.1:5567542-5593322 GCF_004916995.1 Morone saxatilis | reverse complement strand
AAGGCAATGTTGGAAACAGCTATTTTTTGTGTGCATTTTTTGGGATTGTCCATTTTTGGTTGTCAGGGTTGGTGTTGTTTTTGCTATTATGACAGAGAATAACTGGCTTAAATGATGTGATTTTACACTCAACAATTAATGCACGAGACTCAAAGCGGAACAGTTTCAGGCACAATATAACAAAGCCACAAACAGTCGGTTGGGCATGGGGATGTGGTTTTACAGTCATAATGTAGCCAATCCATTTTTGGAGTGTCTGTCGAAAAATACCTTTTTTAGAAAACTGTTATTACAAGAGACTAGGCGGATTCTGGCAAAGTAGCTCACTAAAAAAATACCTCACTTAATGATTCAAAAACTCCCTGAATGATGTGAACATCCAGCATACTACCTATAATTATATATACTATATATATATACTATATTATATATATATATAAAATAATAATAAATAGTATATATATTATAATATATATATATTCTTCTTCTTTTTTTGGGGTAACGTATCAGACTTTAAAACATCTTATGTGTCTTATTTTTGAAATTGTACTGAGGAATTACACTTTCTAAGGCTGGGTGCGTTTATTTTCTTATGTTCTTCCTATGTTGTCTCATGTTGGGGCAATCAGTATTGAGTAACACTTTGAGCGTTTAACCAAAATGGGTTCTCTATATTCCATGTTTACCTTTGCCCTGGGCTGTGGTTCCAGTTCAGCTTCAGTTTCAAGAGGGGAGGGCTGGAGGGGGATCATTGGAACAGGAAGTGGTCTTAAAAAGCCATCTGGATGTTGTCTGCATTAAATTCCCACCAGACACCCCCACCTTTATATGTGGTTTCGTTGCATCTTTCGCTTTAATTGGGGCTGAACAACTGTAAGAGGAATACTTTTTTGGGAGGAATGCCTTTTAACTGTTAGCCTTTACCTGCCTGTGTTGTGATTGCTTGGCATTTATATGAACCAACAGAATTTGTGCGTGGTAAAGTTTGTCGTGTGTGTGTGTGTGGTGTGTGTGTGTGTGTGTGTGTTGTCAGGGAGACAGTGGGTCTACCAGCCTGCAACTGAATTTGGATTCTTACAGAGCACCGATTACCAACCAACCTTCACCGTTTCCTCTTGAGTGCGTACACTAAATATTGCCTTCTGCCTAATAACTCTCATTAATACAGGTACATTACTACTACTACTTATTTCACATTCATTAACTGGTCTTCTCTTTCTTTGCTTCTGTTTTATTAGGGTTGCATAGGATAATCTGTGTTTTCTATCTAGGTATCAAGTTGAAACAATGCCAGACTTCTACAACGTCAGTGCTGAGCAGCTGGCGGGGCCGTGGGCCCAGACAACGAGTATTACGGGGGCTATGACATGCCTGCCAGCAGATAGTTCTTCCAACGTCATCGACCCTGCATGTTTGGGATCACCAAGGACTTCACCCGACCTGCCTGTGTTTTCATTTCAAAGGTGAGAAAGAAAGCGTAATGGGAACCCTAAATGGAAGCACTGTGCAAGTTTGTGTTTACGCTATAATATCTTCTAGATTACGATTTTAAAATTGTATTTATGAGATGGTCTGGTACGGCACTACTTGGTAGAGCTGCAACCGTGTCCATGGCTGAGGTTATGCAGCGGCATGGTCTGACTCCAACCTGTGGTCATCCCCCTCTCTCTCTCCCTCGTCTCTGTCACTCTTCCAGCTTCAATATCAATTAAAGGACATAAACTAGCTCCCACATTTTCCATTTATCCCAATTAATTTTGAAAAGATTAGCTGATCAAAATTCGTATCTAGGATCAGGTAAACTGGACCAGTTTTGGACTTACAGGATACATATAATCTTGTTTTCAAAAAATTTGAGCTATGTGTTACTGCTTAACTCCGTGTGAATTTTTTTAGAGTATCAAAATCAAGCCAAAATGCATTTCATAAAAAGTCAGCTGTCTTGTGTACGCAGTTATAGCAGGTTGCCTTGGTGCCAACTCTCCTTTGACCATTAGTTCATATTAAGCCTTGAGGGACTTTTTGAATTTGTATTTCCGGTCTAAAATCTGTTGGGAGTAAACTGAAGGATGATTTTTTTTTGTTTGTGGTTTGCTTTATACTGACGAAACTAAGCAACAGATTTTCAGAGCAGACAATGGGACTTACTTGTTATTTCTCACTTTATTAGGTGCTAATTGTTCTTGTACTCAGAAAATCTTCAGTTTTACAGTTTTTCTCTGCCACATCCTTTTTATTTATGTTTTCTCTGAACAGGAACAGGCCCACTGTGCCAACATGTACCCTGCCAGGAGCAAGGATCTTCCCCGCTTAGCTCTGGCCGTGACCACATCGTTCTTGCTTTCTCCAGAGTGTTGAAGCAATGAAAGACAGGCCCGCAGGCAAGCGTGCTTTGCAAAGCAGAACTAATTACTTTTTGTCCTGATTCATTGACATTGGAGTGAGACTGTTTTTATGCCATGGTATGATTCTGCAAAAAGCCTTTCCAGATTCAGTATTTTAATGGGTGGAGAAATCTGAGTGATGGAATAAAGTGTTTTTTTTTTTTTAAAGTGTGGAAGCTATTCTCTTTGCCGTTTCTTTGCATATTTCTAACATTCTATCTTACATAACATTGTGAGTGAACACAAATTGAGTAATTTGACCACTACATGGCTGGTTTCTGGGGTAGTGCTATATATGAACTAGGAAGTAGTGTAGGTTTGCTTTCAGACATGGTTTAGAATAGTCATAGAATAGGTAAATGTACTTTTAAGAGGACTTATGAAATTCTTGTCTGTCAGTGGACTACATTGATTATTTGAATTATTCAGTTGAACACTAACTGAAGTAGATCCAGAAATACTAAGGAACACTATCATAATTTCTACTCTTCTGGAGAGCATTTTTGTTGTGTACCAAACAACGACAAGAAAGTATGTTGAAAATTCATTAACATTGCTTTTAGATATCTCCAATGTCACTTCTTTTGTTGAATTATTTGCAGTATTGACAATCCTATCTATTTTTGTGTAGCGGACTCTTGACAATACATTTCCTATTGAGAATTTCACAGTAACTTTTTTTGGGAAATTTCATGGAACTTAGGAAACAAAAGTTATCAATAACGTTAATCAAACTCGGATGACTGCCACTTTCCATTTCATAGCTGATGCTTCAAAAAACAGAAAATCTGTTTAACAGGCAGCAGTGACACAAAGACAACTTTCAGCAGAGAGATTACCCCCCCCACCCCCCCCCCCCAAAAAAAATTCAGTCTGTGTTCTGCATGGGATACGTGTTGCAAAACATGCACACCTGGTCCTTGTTAAGCACAAGCTTTAGTCATTGTCTTGATGAAAGAATAAAATAAATGTTTTTTGGTTGCTCAACAGGAGGTGAATGAGGATATCTCGAGAGGACCAGAGATGGCGTATTGGGCACACTAAGAACTTCTGGAAATTGTTTATTTGGACCTAATATTGCCATGGTTTTTATTAAAAGCGCTATCTGCAGTAGAAAAATAGATGTGACTTGGCATGGTATGACTATTAGTACAAAGCTGGGTGTGTTATTCCTCTTCCAAAACAGGACACAATGACCCCCCTTCGCTCATACTGTGTTTTTTTCAAACGTCCCTATTCTGTATCTCAGCTGACATGAAGACCCCCCCTCCACCACAAACCACACACACAAAAGATGTAGACAAAATCCTTTGCTCTGAATCGCCCCATATGGCACCCATTGCGTGGCAGTGAAATTCTTAAATCCTCCCCTGGGTATTCACTCATGGACTGTGTGAAACTAATCTATTAGGCGATGTCAGCCAAATACACATGTGAAATTATTATTACTTATGGTGCCCAATCCAGGGTTTGTTATTAAACATTTATGAGATTTAGTTTAATTGCCTCATAATCTCATATTCTGGTTGATTCAATGCACCTATCATAATTCCCTTTTTGATGCATTAAGGGATGTAATTGAGCCCTCACCCTTAAGGTGTGTGTTTTTGTGTCGGAATCCAACTGTAGGATCAAGTGGTTCTTTGGTGAATTGGGCGTCGTTGTTGGACGAGTTCTTGTTTAAAATGTAATGTACCTGTGCACTTTTTTTTCACTTTTATGGAGATTATGTAAATATAAAATCACATCACAGTTAGATAAGACCAAACTCCCCTATAAAATAGTATACAAGACCTGTTATTAAGCAAACTTCCAAGTTAATATTCTGTTAAAAATTGCTCTGTTCAGGAGTGTCATTTTAAAGGAAACAAGACATTTTTATTTTCTAATCTGAGAATTGTAGTAGTGTCAATGCTTTGAATTTGTCTTTTAAGTGATTGCATCAACATTTAACGTCCGCAGTAATTTTCCATTGAATATGACAAAACATAACTTAGGATGACTGTTCTTAGATGTTTCTAAACATCCCCATCAGTCACTTCCTGTTGTAAAAACCTTTTTTATAAATTGTCAGCTTCGTCAAGTTAGCCAGAGTTGGCCCAAACATACCGGAAGTAGCCACATGGACGTAAACAGACAGTTGAAACTATGAAAGAAAATATGAGCGGCAACTCGGCAAAGTACAGCAACATAATTGTATCATAATGTGAAATTATGCGCGTTATGCTATCAAAGGTTGTGAAACTGTATGTGTCAGTGTTAACGGACAGAAATATGGTAATTCAATTTATTTTGAAAGTCTGCCGGAAGCTCATTCTGGGATTGACGCTAACAGAGACACTCGCTTCATGCTCGTGTGTTTGGGTTGAAGGCGGAGTTCAGTCCAATAAAGTCTCCTCAGAAACAAACGGTGGAGTCAGTAGTAGTTCTCACTTTCACTGGGATAAACAGTTGTTGTCATTTACAGTGCGGACGGACCTTTGTTTCTCGTTTGGACCGCAGTAGAAAGCGGACTAACGAGGTTACAGTTTCACCTGCGGGATAAGTCGAAGTCACCTCGTGATAGGTAAGGACTGTCGTTTTTAACGGTATTTTTTTAACATTACATTAAACAAACGGAGCTATCCTAAACGGGTCCCAACGATATGTGTAGCTTCACAACGTTTAGCACCGCCTGGTTGTCAGCAGTGTAGCTCAAGAAGTTGCTCCTTCCTATTTCAATGTAATTAGTATATAAGTTAGCTGATATTAAAACATGCACAACATTCCCGCCGGGTGGGTTTTGTTTGACACCTGAAATGAACTATGAATATTTAAGGTAGACGGAGCACAGAACGTGTTATTTGTTATTTGTGTACGTTTGAGTGATGTTAACGTGACTTACATTTGAATAGTTGAAGCGGAAAGTGCGCCTAACATCCAGTGTGGAGCTGTTTTCCCTGCAGCACTGGGTGCAGTGGCTTCAGTGTATGAGGAGCAGGGTGGACAAGCGTTGTTTCATTCCTGTACATATGACAGACACATGACAAACTGTTAATACAATCTTGCTGTTTTACTGCAGCGTTTTTGGCAAAAAAAAACAAACAAGATTTTTAAATTTTCGGCACACTGTACGTCCACTTCTCTCATATCATTTAACAATATGTTTTATATTCTGGAAGGAGTTCCTGCGACTTTGCCTCTTACATTACATTACGGGCTGTTGTAGCTTAACATAGTAGTTTTATTAAAACCTACAGCTGACTGATTATGTCACACTACCTTTATTCTCAAATCACTGTGTCCAAATAAGGCCATAAAATTAGCAGATTTTTGTAAATAGACTTTGGGTTGGCCATACAAACACACTGCATGTCAGGGCTATTTCAAGATTGTGAGAACAGTCTCACATGATTTAACTGTGAATCTAATCACAGTAAAGCATAATGGAAAACCAAAACCTTTGCACTGTTCACACTGAAACTGTGGACAAATACAGCTCTGAATACCAGTAAGGCCATAGATTACATAGTAATATGTCGCTCCTAAGCAAGCGAGCCAGCAGGCATTCTGGCTGGCTCTTGTGGCTACATTCATACTGCTCCAGTGAGTGGGGTGCAGGCTGAATCACTCTCCTAAAATGGTCTGAAAGATTGAATTTAGTCTAAAACTGAAATAAAAGAACAGCCCAGTTTCAGTAGGCTGATTATGGTTAGACAGTAATATTTAAACCGTGTGAGTAAGAGTTAGTCAGACCCTGCAGGTCTGGATAAATGGTTCTGTCGCCTAAGTGCAAGCAAAGGTGCGTGTGATAGCTGTGGTTAACCAGGATGAGTCATATGAAAGGGATATCCAGCTCTGCTGGAAGTGTTTTTAAGGAATGCCTACAGTTGTAGATTGATGTTTTCATAAATCTGTTGCTGTTCAGATGGTAGTTCTCATAATGATAAAACATCAATGATACTCCTGAGTAAACAATACATGCTGCTACCGATAACCAGAGCTGCACCAGTACACTGGTTAGTCATTTAGCTGTCAACTATTAAAGTAATTGCCAACTATTTTGATAATCATTTCATTTTGAGTCCTTTTTTCAAGATAATGCTTTGAACTGTTTGAAGTTCTAAATGTGGAGGATAGAATATACAATAGTCGATCATTAATCAAAGATTACACAGCATGCACAGCATTCATTGTTTTAAAGGTACACTCCCTAATTTCATTAAAGCCCCTACAGCACCAACATATTCTAACATTTCCTGTCAGTTCTAAACTTAATATCTTTGGCTTGTGGACAAGACACTTGAGGACATCACCGTGGAAACACTAAAACACTTTTCTATCATTTTATGGACCAAACAACTGATCCAATAATTGAGAAAATGATTGACAGATTAATCACTAATGAAAATAATCCTTCAGTGGCAGCCCTGCCAATTATCAGTGTGTCTACTGGATAACAATAACAGGTGAGACTGTATGGTCCTTACCAAATGTCTGTGATATTCTGTTCTTTGTTTCTAACTAGGTGTGAGTTTAAAATGAAGCACCTCTCATTATTGTGCTTGATTGCACTGGTGACCTTGTATGGCCATAAAGGTGTGCTGTCCCTGGCTCCCTCCTACGGTGAACGGGGATCTGATCTTGGCATACAGGTGTTTCAGCAAGTAGTCCGCGCCAAGCCCCTGGAAAATGTGGTGCTTTCGCCCCACGGGGTAGCTTCCATCCTTGGGATGTTGCTACCAGGAGCCCACGGAGAGACTCGGAAGCAGGTCCTCAACGCTCTCCGCTACAAGAAAAATGGTAAGGACTCTTTCAGGCAGTGGAATAATGAAGTCTCAGTATTATAATTTAGTCAATTGGCTCTTCACATGAACTGCAACCAGATGAGCTTCCGTCCAAGTTTTTCTTTATCTTTTAAACTCCTAGCAGTAATTAAGAAATAATTCAGTTTACTTAATCTGCACAGGCCCGTACAAGATGTTGAGAAAGCTGCACAAGACCTTGACAGCTAAGTCCAACCAGGACGCTGTGCTGATTGCCAACGCCATGTTCAGCCAGGAGGGCTTCCCCATGGAGGAGGCCTTTGTAGCCACCAACAAGGACAACTTCCAATGCGAGAGCAGGAGTCTGGACTTCAGCAACACCCATGAGGCAGCAGATGAAATCAATGCATGGGTCAACAATAAGACCAAAGGTAGGAGTCGTGGATGTACGTGGCAGCTGTATACACAATATCTGTGTATGTTTGAGAGAACAGAACTGAGAGACTTCACCACTCGTGAGTTAGGCGCAAAATGATCTCCTGAGAGTCAATAATACTACATAATCAGACTGCCACTGAACACTTGTGTCCTTTTCACAGTGCAAAGCCTTGACTTTGTAATGTGGTCTGTTTCCTACTATGTAGATTGGAGTGTCCTTGTAAGATGCTGCTGCATTATTATTTCCTCATCTGTGCTGAAGTGAATGGAAACAGAGATGGTGGTTGCTGTTTTTTATTTGAATTTGAATTTGAATTGAATAACGCTCCCGTGTTGCATATTTATCCAGGTCACATCCCCAGCTTGATCAAAGCAGACATGCTGGACCCGAGTCTGACCCGTCTGGTTGCTGTCAACTCAATCTACTTCAAAGGCTTGTGGAAGTCCCGCTTCCAGCCCGAGAACACCAAGATGAGGCCCTTCAACGGGGGCGACGGAAATGTATATAAAGTTCCAATGATGTCCCAACTATCTGTCTTCAACATCGGTGAGCAGTGATGTGTGAGAGGTTTCCACTGATGGCCCACTGTGTGAGACTGACCATTTGAATATTTCTATTCAGTATTTATGATTGGGTTTGATATCATTGCTCATATTCATTTTACATCTCACAGATGTGTTTGATGCAGCATGATGCTGAATAAGTCATTTCGTGCCGTAATTAGAAGCTTCTGCTGTAGATGGTTGCAGTATTGGAATCAGACTTGTTGAAATGACTTGGTCAGATAAGGTTATCATTTAATCAGTGATGGGCGTCAAGTCAAATAAAACTACTGTGTTGTCTGCCATTATCCACGCATATAAATCCAGAGGAATTGAATACATTCCTCTGAGTAACCACTGTATGGTTCAACAAAATCAAGTTTAGACAGAAGGCAACAAATGGGCCTATCAGCAGCTGCTATTCCACTCAGGTCTGCCAACTTGATATACTGTAGATTTATTTTTAATTTAGTTTGTTTTTTTGATGCAATCAAAGTCATTGCCAGTTTATGATTCACAGGTCAGCCTGTGTGAGTTGTAAGGAAACGCAGGCCGAGACATGCCACATCCGTAGGACATTATTTAGTTCTGTGTGAAATGAAATTATATACCAGTCAGTCATCTATATTTAGATGAGTTTTCAGAGCTGTGTTAGCATGCTGAGTGCTGTGGATAGATTCTCATACAGTGCGAGAGTTAAACTGAGGCCATGTTCAGCTGTGAGGCACAGATGTTTGTTTTTCTTCAGTATCCTGCAGTGTGTTGACTTTAGTGTACATAGTCTGTGACTTGTTTATTGGATTATTGTCCCCACATTAAAGCACTTAGGCTATACAGAGAACATACGTTTGTAACAGTCCTAAATCACTTGGCTATTACTAAATGCAATTATGTTTTATGAATATGATGGGATTTACAAATACTTGGCTTAATGTCTTCAGAACATAGTGTGCTGTGATTTAGTTTAATGGCAATCTAAAGCGTGAAGAACAGTGTAGGCACAGTTAAATGGATGTTTGCAGTATGAGACTGTACTGTAAACTGTTAATTTGTCATTCTTATTTCTCTGTCAAGTTCCTTACAAGATGGAAATGTGTTTTTATTTAAAAAGGCAGAGGGCCCACACGGTCCATCTCACTCGATGAATGCCATTTCAAGCTTCAATATTAACAACAGAGGTCTAAAACCAGTATCCCTGTGTAAATAAAAAGTCAAAATCTGTTATTTTAATATAACTGTTTTGCTTCTGCCTTTTGCTGAATGATGTAACACAATATTGTTTTAACTGACCTGTTCAAGAGAGTCTGTTGCTATGATAAATGCCTGCTGTCTAGTAGGTCTTTTCTAAGAAACAATCTGTTTGTCGCCAGAAATTGATGCATTTTGCCCTTTCTCGTTTGAGCAGACTAAATAAAAATACTGAGCAGTTATAGCCTTCGTGCTCAGAGAAAAAGAAATCTGAAAATCTGGCAAAATGGATGGCATCAAAAAACACAAATTGACACAGGTATATTAGGGGAAATGGTAATATTAATTCCATTCTTGTTCTATCTCAAGGTCTCTCAAAAACAAGAGAAGTGTAGACCACTTTCACACATTTGTGGATAGAAAAGCCTTTTAAAGTAAAAGCAAGAGGTTTCTGAGGATTTTCTTTAGTCAGATGTACACAAAGCACAGGCAGTGTCTTTGTTCCCAGTCAGCCATGCATGTCAAAAGCTTCAGTAGATACAAGAAAGATCTAGGGAGAAAAGAGATGAGTCACCTCTATATCAGTAAGGTGTCTCACGTTTCATCCACACCATCACCCTGACCTTTGAAACTATTAACCCTAACCCCCTCCTCCCCTGCCAGGTATGGCCACCACACCTCAGGGACTGAAATATAAGGTGATAGAGCTGCCCTATCATGGAAACACCATCAGCATGCTGATCGTTCTGCCCTCTGAAGAGGACACGCCTCTGTCCCGTGTTGTCCCACACATCAGCACAGCCACAGTGCAGAGTTGGACCAAACTGATGCACATGAAAAAAGTCCGCCTGCTCATCCCCAAGTAAGACCCACACGTGCAACAGTTGCTCTGAAAACTCCTTTGACCGAATGTGACCGTAACATTGTGTGCACTTTGTCTGTAGGTTTACTGCTGATGCGGAGGTGGATTTGAAAGACCCCCTTTCAGCACTGGGAATAACAGACATTTTCAGTGAGGGCAAAGCTGACTTCAGACACCTCAGTGAGTGAAAGCACATTCAGTCCAAACCCAAATGTGACGCAGTGCCTCAGAGTATTTACAACAGGCTTACTTGGATACGCGAGGCTTGAAAGCATTGTTGGACTGCCAGAGCCAGTGAGAAGAATGAATTTGAGTCTAGCTGTCCAGTGTGAAAAACTGAACCCTCATTCTCCCTAAGTGATGGGCTGCTGCGAGCTCTAATTGAAGTGCTCTAGTGCCACCATGTGGTGAAAATGTGCGGTGGCTTTGTGGTGTAAACAAAGGCATTTATAGGATTACTTTTTAAAAAAATGATTAGCAGGGTCTGTCTGACAGATGTGGATTTTTGCTCTACTGTTATCATGTGGTTTACACTTTTACTCAATAATTAATCAACCACACTAATACTAAACATTTTGAGATGAGCTGTATCAGCTCCTTATTATGGATCTTTAAAAAAAGGGTGAAACAACAGCACTGCAACTATTCCCCGGTATTATTATTTTAGTTTTTTGTTCTTTCTGTTTATCATTATTTATTACATATGAGGTCTGGTTGCAGTCTGGACTAATAATGCTTTTAATCAGCTATTTCTTTGACAGCAGAGAAAATAAATACTCTCATAAGGTTCATTAAAGCGCTACATGAGCTGCTGTCAGTCACTGCATGTGGGTAATCTGTCAGTCCTTATAAATTCATGTTTACACATGTTTCGATGAAACAAGTCAGTGTCATCAAGCCAACAATGCATCATTTCCTTCCTTGGTCTGGACCAAATTAACCAAACTACATGTGTGAAACATCCTGAGATGAAATCCTGTGTGCAGTCTGATGAAAGCACTGTATTATTTGCATTGTCCTTTTCACAGAAGATATTTTGACACGGGGGGCAGGACATGGCGTGGGTAGTGTTGTAAACATAAACTTGAGGAGCTAGCATTGCTAGAACGCTAACAACAGCTGTTCACAGATCCTGTTAATTAGCAGCGTTTAACCAAACATTAACCTCTGTCACTGTACTTTCGCTCACTACAAGCAACCAGTATCTCTTCTTATCTGCTGCTTGTATTATTTCACCATGTTGTAAAACAGGAAGATAAACAAATTATATTTCCTCAATGTGAGGTCAGTCTGACTCGCTCTCTGAAACCAGCTGGATGTTGGAGAGCCAAAGTCAAAGTTCGGTCAGATTGAACTCTGCGCAAAGCGAAAGAGGCAGGTCAATTTGCAACCGGAAGCGTATGTGTCTCGCTCTGTTCACATAGAAATCAATGGGATGATTGAGGGAGATGAGTCAGTTAAGGACAGTCTGTCCACAGAGTCCTGAGAAGAACACCTGTGTGGGTGAACCATGAGCAAGGATGAATATTGTGGTTTGGTTCTATAATGCGAGTATATTATTCCACTAAAATACACAGAAACTGCATCATAACCATCATGTTGGATGTGAAGCACTGGCTGGTTAATGTCAGATTGTTAATAAAAGGCAATGATGGCATAGCATATCTGTAAACTAAGTCACTGTATGTGCTAAAGCTAGAATGAACACCTATTGTTTTCTCAGGTGCTGAGCCGGTGCACGTATCCAGGGCACTCCAGAAAGCCAAAATTGTGGTGAATGAAGATGGAACAAAAGCAGCAGCTGCCACTAGTGAGTATTTGCACAGTGAGCCTGGCCTTTGACTTGTTGAGCCAAGCACAAAGCTGTATGCTTAGTTGATGAGACTGTTCTATGTTGATAATGTACTTAAAGTATTAGTACATCTCATTAGGCTCCTATACTTTTTATAATGTGTTTGCTTTTGTGTTTAGCTGCCATTTTGCTGGCTCGGTCCTCCCCACCTTGGGTTACAGTGGACAGACCTTTCCTCTTCCTCATCAGACATAACCCAACAGGTACAGTCTTCTATTTCCATCTGGGTTTACTCACCTTTAAAGGTATATATCATAGATTTATATTGAAGAGCTAACATTTGTTTTTGAACCATTAGAAGTATGGTGTATAATATATAATATAATATAATATCGGTCACCAGTGTTAGGCTCAGTGAAACCAGGTAACCTACAGAATGCAGTCCTTCACTGTGAGCTCTCCCTGTGTCTGTCCCCAGGTACTATTCTCTTTATGGGCCAGATCAATCAGCCTTGAGCCCAGCCATCACTGGCCTGCCCCTGGTACTGTATCATCGTAGGCCAGCACGGGAAATGCTTCTACACTGCCACGCATGAACACACACACACATAAACACACACCCACATACACACACAAACTTTGCTGTAGACTTATGTACAGTGTGGACATGTTATTTGTTTTAAATATTGCTTCTTATGTTACCCTTTTTCTGTAATGCATATAATGCGTTATGAAAATGTTCTGCAGACTAAATTTTCCAGCTGTTTTAATTTTTTTGTATACTTTTTTTGAATTTATTACATTTTTAAAAGACTTTGAATGTCAATTGTGTATTTTCTCAACTCTGGAGTAGGATAATCAGTTTGTTTATGTCACCATTTCAGTTTAAAAGTTCTCCATCTCAAGTCATGTCACTCCAGTCTGTTCTAAGTTTCACTCCTAAGTTATGGCAATGTACGTCACACGTTGAACGCTTTGCATTCAGCTACTTTACAATAATTGTTTCCCTCACTGAGGAAGTCTTCTGTTACTATACTTGCTTCATATGTGATCAAATAAATACACATATTTATAACATCAATGATTTTGCCTTACTTATTTCCAGTAATAGTATTTCTGAATGTTGACATGTGACATGCCGCTGTGCTGTTTGCATTTTCAATGACAGTGTGTATTATTAAAACACATCCATGTATTCCAAGCCATTAACCCTGTTGAGGGATACGGGTTTAGGCGAGAGGGGGGCTATATTCTGGATAGGTCAGTAGGTTTGTTACACAGGCTGAAACACACAGACTAATATATACTTACAGTTTTGAAATTGGAAGTTCTTATTATAGTAATTATTTAGAATTTGTATTAAAAACACATGTCCTTGCAGATTCATTCATAATTTCAATTTAACATTAGATACTTTGAGTTTGAGATTTCTATTGTTGAAAAGTAAATTCTGATTCTAGAGTTGTAATTATAAACTTTAATTTTTAACTTTACATTTTCCTTTTTATTACTATAATGTTCAGTTCTACATGCATTGGACCAGAGGCACAAACTGAACTTATTATCAGTGTCTTACAGGTCCAACACAGTATAGACACACTTTTAATTCCTCCAGTTTATTGTTTTCCAGAAAGAAAAAAATAATAATTCTAGAAGCCTCTGAGCTGCAGGTTCAGTCCTTAAAGCGGACAATGGGATTGGTCACATTTGGGGACTGTTTTTATAACATCACTGGTGTGTCTATTTGAAGGGTCCTGACTTTGTACATGAGTGGCCTCTCTGACATGGGGCTACATTTAGTTTATTTTTCCACTCCAGGGATTTGCACAGACATTTTTATGGGCAGTGGCTAAAACACACATTTATCTAACGTGTGTGCAGGGAGACACACACTGACTGTACCTTGTACCTGTCTGGAGAAGTGATGAGAATATAGTACCCTAAACACTGAGTAGACTATTACACAGCATGTAAAAGATGGAATATTAATGAATAACAAATAATAAATCAATACATTATATATATATTATAAATGACATGAATATGATGCTTATTTACTGTATAGATGCATGTATATGTGAAGAGTCACTGGCCCTAAGTCATGCTTTGCTCAGCTCAGGTGGATCATTAATTCTGCATTAACATGTAACACAACCACAACCCACTGTACAAAGTGCCTGACTGTATCTCAGCATATTCACATCCAGCCCCCACTGCTATTTATCACATATTTACATTATTCTGCACTTTACTGCTTTTTGCACCTCTGCTTAGAAGCTACAGCATTTCATTGTGTTGGTTCTACTCTGTGCAGGGGCAATACAGTTGAAGCTAATCTAATCTCAGGCACCACTCTGGTTCTATGTCCATCTGCTGCCTTGCTGTGCAAAACATTAAAAGCCCTTCAACCTTGTGGGTAATATGGCATCTAGTGATTCTCGCTCACGTCCCAGTTGTGTGCAGTCTGAATGCGTTGGGAGCGTTGTTGCAGTCACTACGGTAATCCTGACAGCGGCTCCGGGTGTCAGCTGATCCTCCTCCACTGGCGAGTGAGTGAGGAGGAAAAGCAGCAGAAGGAAAACACTGCTGGTCGCACTGTTAACACCATGGCTGCGGAGATTCATTCAAGGCCCCAAACCGCTAGACCTATTCTTTTAAACAAGATCGAGGGACACTCAGACGCTGTCAACGCAGCTGTTTTAATACCTAAAGAAGATGGAGTGATCACGGTCAGCGAGGACAGGTGAGTTTGCCAAGCAGGCTAACGGTAGCGTAACGGCACTGACGTTAGCTAGCGGGCTCGGTCTATTTGCTGGTCATTGCACTCATAATTCCTGGTTCCAGGTGTAAGAAGGGAAACACAAAAGAGGAAAAGCAGCGTTTTTGTCTGCTCAGAGAGAAATGTATTGGTTGGGAATTTTCCATACGGAGCCACTGCTAGCGTAGGAGGGTGTGCGGATAGAAAGCCATAAAGAATGAGTCATTTCCATAAACTGTCCGCCAACAAACAACCAAGCCTAATAGTAAACGGGAATATAACAGTTAATAATTCTGTAACGCTGGGTGTTACAACCCATAATTTCCTTAACATAACAGTGTCAGTATGTGTTAGGCTATGTTGACCTAACTAACGTAGCTAGTTAGCTCGTTACTGCTAATAGTAAACAATACTTTCTCAAAGTAGCGACTGCTGCCTTCAAGTGCTCCTCGTATCCTGACTATAGTTATTTTATTTATCGCAAGTGCTGTTTAGCTTCTAATAACACTATTCATTTAACTTATTGGCCGCTGTTTGACTGGATGAAAACAATAACAACCAAGAGTACATTTACAAGTTGCTTTATAATAAGTGGCTGGTACTACAGGCAGTACTTGTTGAAATGGCTGCGGCCCCATGAACACCACATACATAACTTGGGTATAATAGAAAATCCTTTTGTTGTGGCGTTTATGAGCCATACAATTAATACCATATTTTCAGTAAGACTTGAAGGCAGCAGTCCAAGTGTAATGTGACAGACCTCTACCCTTACTCTCACTGTGGCAGGAGCCTGATAATCTCAGTTATGAAGGGGTAAACATGATTATGTCAGTCCATCACAATCACCAAGTTACACTGTAAGTGACATCAGTAGAGCTGTCACACTTAGGTAACAAGTCGAGTGTGAAGAAGCAACATCCTCATTTGAAGATAAAGGAACTTAGCTGCTGTAAAGAAAGTCTAACCTGCCTGATAATCAAGGGGGAAGTTGCGGTTCCTTGATGAAACAGGACTGTACAGCTGCTTTGCTGCTTTTGATATCGGTTATGCTCTCCATTTGCAGACTCAGTAAAACCTTAAACCCGATTCCTTAAAAAAAGGCTGATGGAAGCTTAGTTTAAATGTACTTGAACTGAAAATGTAATGTCGTTTTCAAAAACACAACGTGACAGTATGTGATCTTTTTAAAGTTGTGCAGTTTTGTACTTTTTATTTTTAGGAGGGGAAATGCACACTAAAAGTGTTGTTTGTCAAAGTATCAAAAGCGATTCAGTATTGAATGATCACTTCTGTAATGCTGTACGGTTAGATGACAGAAAAAAGACTACAAGAATACTTTTTCACATTTTTAGCTGAAAGGATTTAAACACACTGTTTATAAATGTGACTGCTTTTACTGCTGTTTGTGAACAGAATCAAGCATTGTGTGTAAAGAGAATTAGGGCTGGTTTCCCAGACGAGGATTAAGCTCAGTCCTACATGAGGGCTTTCTTCAGTGGATATTTCCATTGAGTATTTCCGCTGAAAGTATCATTTTTAGATCAAGTATATATTTTGTAACTGCAGGTTAGGTCTATACAAACAGTAGGTAAAAGATTGGAACTGCATTTTATGTTCATTTAGATCAAAAATGTACCTTCAATACACAAAATAGACTACAGAATGACCCTTGGAGAAGACATTGGAGAGTGCTTTGAATGTGATGTTTTATCATTTTCCTCCAGAACCATCCGGGTTTGGCTGAAAAGAGACAGCGGTCAGTACTGGCCAAGCATCTACCACACAGTCTCCTGTAAGTAAGACGGCATTGCTTCAATGGGAAAAGGATGTGTGCGCACACTTTTTGTCTTTTGTTATTTTTAACCGCTGCAGCAATATAATGCACACCTCTCTGCGGTGTGGCGTGAAGATGGTGATTTCCCCGCTAATGGCGACTGTTTCTTTTCTCTTTTAGCTCCATGCTCTTGCATGTCGTACCACCATGACAGCAGACGCATCTTCATAGGCCAGGACAATGGAGCTGTTGTGGTGAGTGAAGCTAGCTCAAACAAATGTCTTCATATTCTCGCTCCAGGCTCATTCTTTTGGTTGTTCAGTGTAGTTTTAAAGAGCTTGCATATCTGGTTAATATAGGCCACAGCTTCAATATTTGGACTCCTTCAAATGCCTGTGGGGGCAGGATAGTTATTTGAAATGTGTTTTTTGTGTGTGTTTGCTTGTCTTCTAGGAGTTTCTCATCTCTGAAGATTTCAACAAGATGAACCACGTCAAAACATATCCAGGTGAGAACTGTGCTGTGCAAATGCAGCTGAGTTGAGACTGTGGGCAGAACTACATTGTTTATGTTTCACTGACCATGCAGACATCACAATTGAACTTTTTTCATTTGTGATGTATGCTGGCTCAAATCACAAAATACATTTAAAATATTTAACAGAACTAGAATATAAGCAAAATGAAGCACAACTGACAAAACATATCTATGTTTTGTACCCCAACAACTCCTACAAGGCTGTAATAATGAGGCAGGACTTGCCTTCGTTAACAGGTAGCAAGTGTTTGCAAATATTTCCATTGAGAACTAGAAGAATGTCCAGTCTTATGGATTGCCAAGCTGAATGTTTGTTTAGATGTCAAAGTATCACAGAAAAATATATTCTTGTGAGAAAAGCTATACCACATAACAGCATCCTTCATCTTATTCTCTATCTTGTGTCCATCAGTGTTCATCAGCGACTGGTATTAAAATATTAGGGTGTCTACACAGCTTAAAAAAAGAAGCTATTTTCTCAGGTGGCATGTCCACTGCAGATATTTGTATTACATTATAAGGATATTTACTCTTGTTAGGCTTGTGTAAATCCTTAGAGTCAGTTGGATCTGTGCATATAAGGAAGTGTTTCTGTGTATGTATTGTGTATGGAGACGTGGCCCCTCCCTGCCCCAGGAGACTCACGTTAAGCAAGACTATGTACACTACTGAGAAAATTTAGTGTTACAAAATGGTTTCGTTTTCCTTTTTACAGCAAAGGGGATAACCCTATGTTATTCCTTATGAGTATAATGATTTAAAATTATAAATGTAGATAGCTGCCTCTCAATTAATAATCCTTAAACTGTGTTGTTTAATGTTGACATTAACACACATAGATATAAGTAAACCATAAATGACTACAAGGCATTGTGTTTTGTCAGTACAAAGAGTCCTACATCAGCCTATATTTTGACCCTTCATACTTAAAGGTGGCTTGTGGAGTTTTCTTGAAAACAAACAGTTATGTTTACTTTGAGTCTTTACTCACCGAAATGCATCGCGTGTATCCATGAAGCATGACAAATGTGTTTCCTTCGACTTAATGTATTTATGTCATCATTGTTTACATCCATGTTTTCTAGCTTACAGGCTTCTTCCCTGCCCTAGGTGGCACATTACTTTCTTTGCGTGCTATTGCCACCAACTCTTGATCGGTGGAGTAGTTTAGTACCAGCAGCAGGACTGTGTATTCGGTTAAGTGGCCTGTGTGTAAATACGTTTCTCTGTAGCACATGTAGTGGTCAAAAACTCCTAGTCCTGTTTGGGTATTACCAATTCTTTGCTTACTGATACTGACATGAAGAAGTTACAGCTCCAGCAAGCACTCATTTACAGTGTTTACTAGAGCTGTTCCATTGGTCAAATGATGTTACAACTATTGTGGTCATCATTTAATCGTTTCAGTCAATTTTCAAGCAAAAATGGTGAAAAAACATTCTCTGGTTCCAGCTTCTCAAACGAGAGGATTTATCATACATACCTATAAAGTGAATGTCTTCCAGTTTTGGACTTTTGTTTGAACAAACCAGGACTCTTTGTCATGATGGTCAACGTGGGCTCTGTGAAGTTGAGATGTATTTTTTCACAATCAGTAATGAAAATAATTGTTAGTTGCAGCCCTAGTCATTACATCTTGATATCATCTCCTGTCATAATTGGAAGGTTATAAGTAGAACACAGTTCCTGTGACGGTATCAGCAGCCATTTAGCCTCCTCAATGGAAAGTCTAGCTTCGGGGGAAAATGGCCAGCCTGTTGCTTTAGAAGGGAAAACACCACGTCACCACTGGAATGCTCCATCTGGTTTCTACCACTTGTAGCAAAATCAAGCAACAGAGCCCGAACAGCACAAACATGAGTCACAATCAGATCAAACAGGCGTTAGGATGTGTCTATGCACTTCAAAGACAGGCAGGGCTTAACATTGCCATTTTGCTTTTTGGCAGTCAGTGTTGCTTTCTTCACAGCTGCACACAAGGCAATATTGACTTCTTTTTTTAGCAACCCACTGGCCAGTGACAAAAACAGCTTACATATGCTCAGTCTGGTTATAAATTGACAGAATGATAGAAATCATTTTGGAAAATGCTTTCCTCTCTGTAGTTCGGATTAATTGCTTAGCAAAATCCGTACTGCGTTATTATGTGAACATGTTCATGGTGGCTTGCACACAAGCAGTGTCTTCTGTACAAGGGACAAAAACAATCAGGCAGCAAGGACAGCAACAAGTTACAGAAAAAAGATAGAAGATACATATATTTTAAATGTTTCTTAAACGCTTACAGTTACTTCATTGAATTCCAGGAAGGAGGACGCGTACAAGAGGACAGGGAAGATCAAAGCTTCAGCCCAGAGCAATTTACTGCCATGGTTTGATCATGAGGCAGTATAAATATGCAGATAATTTTCTCATTCATTAAAAGAGGGTAAAATAGAAAGTACATGTACCATTAAGTTAGATTTGACTCAGTTCTAATAGTTAATCTTACTATCTTGTAGACTTGAAGCAGAAAGAAATTACTGTTTTTTTTTTTTTTTTTAGGGATGTACAATTGTTTTAATTTAAAGCTGCTATAATCAGTATTTTCATATTAACAGTGGCTGAAATGTGTATTGAGAAAGGTATCGCTTCGGTGATGAAGAGAATCATCAGTCATCTCTGCAGATCCCTACAGCTACTATCTACAGCGCGTTTAGCATCTTGGAGCTCATTGTTTTGGTTTTACAGCCTACAGTTAAACTGTTTGGGTTCACTCTTAGTGCTGTACATTACCCTCATGTGTTGGCCAGAAAAACAGCTCTGAAAGACTGCTAATGTTGCCCTGTATTTGCTAGACTCAGAAGGGGATAATATCATATGTCAGTGTTGTGCTTAAAGCTTGTTTTGCTGCCCCCAAGTGTCCAAAAAATGTATTAATGCAGCTTTAACTGAAGTGTGACCAATGCTGAAAAGTGAGCAAAAAATCTATTGTTGTTGTTGTAGTCATATTGCATAAATAAATAACATCTCCTGTGTATTGACTATCAGCAGAGTTTTGGTATTAAATGTTGTATTATATCAATATAGCTGTTGGTGAAGAGTTACAAAATACAGTGTTTACATCGGGTAAAACTAGTAACATTAAATACAGAAAGTCAACAAATTGTGCACCTTTTTAGCAGTGATCCCCAGGTGGACCTTTAAGACTGAAGGGAGTTCAAATCGTTTGAAGGGATTCGTCTGTCTTAGTCTGGATTACAGCGACACTAAGCAGGTGGGATCAGTACATGCAAAGGGCATATTAGTCTTAGATGCTCATCCATGACGGCTAAGATTTAAAGTCTAATGGAATAGACGGGATCTTGTTTGATGTTTATCCAACATGACTTAACACTTTATGTGTTTGTGCTTTGCAGCCCACCAGAACCGTGTGTCAGATATGGTGTTCTCCCTGGAGAGTGAGTGGGTGGTGAGTACCGGCCATGACAAGAGCGTGAGCTGGATGTGCACCCAGAGTGGCAGCATGCTGGGGAGACACTACTTCACCGCCTGGGCCTCGTGCCTACAGTATCCTTCATTCACTCCCTGTGTTTACAGTACATGAGTGCATCTATCAGCTGAAGTAGTAGCAACAGACAGTGTTTAAGCCCTGACTCCCCGCTCAGATACGATCACGAGACGCAGCATGCCTTTGTTGGCGATTACTCAGGACAGATCACGCTGCTGAAACTGGAGAAGCAGACGTACTCCATCATCACTACACTGAAGGGTCATGAAGGTAAAGACACACACTGCATACATGTTAAGAATTGTCCACACAGAGCTATTGTTTTCTCCTAGCGTAGGTGAAGTACACAGCACAAGTACTCCCATACTTCTGCACACAAGCAGGCTTCTGATGCTGAAGCCAGATATGGCCGCAGTAAACAGTGGATGACCCAGATTCCTCTATGTGACATCATTATGTTAGAAAAAGAAAGACCAATTGAATCCAGCATGATGACACACGCTTTTTTGTTTCCATAAAAAACACTTTTTTCAAA
This sequence comes from Morone saxatilis, assembly GCF_004916995.1. Classification (NCBI taxonomy): domain Eukaryota; kingdom Metazoa; phylum Chordata; class Actinopteri; family Moronidae; genus Morone; species Morone saxatilis. The sequence goes on along the minus strand of NW_023340257.1, from coordinate 5,572,273 downwards.
TTTGCATTTTGCATGATTAAAAAAAGCTCTTTGCTTGAGTTAAATGCACAGTATGTCATTTCTGCAGTTATGGGTCTCTCAGTCAAAACAATAACAATAATAATAAGACAGACTTTGAGGACATTGTGAAGTAGCGAGGGATCATGGGAGTTGTTGTCTTCATTGTTGTAAAAAGCAATTAATACTTGTGCTCCATCACAAGTGAGCAATACAAACAGTAAACAATAGATGGCTGGCTAGCTAGTTCGCCGACTTCCTTCCTTGCTCCCTGGTGTTTCCGGTGTTTGCCCGGGAGTTATAGCAACTGAAAGGGGGTGAAGGCGACCAAATCAAATGCCCCATTACCTGAGTAAAATTACAGATTACTCTGGGCATTGTGACAAACATTTGGAGTGTTGAGCCGCCACACACCGCAACAAAAGCTTTATGGGGTCTGACATTTACTGTTCAAGTGAGTAGAGCTCTTTTGGCAGGCTGTGAGACCACTTTTCCACAAGAAATCCCATCATTTGGTTTAGATGATGATGATGGAAAATGGTATCTCTCATACTGCTCTGGAAATTCCCATATCTGCTTGTCTGGGTTGAGATGTGGCAACTGTGTTGTTTCCATGCTTGTCAAGCTGCTCAGTGAAACATTTGGGCCGTTTAGATGGCAGTAATAGTTATTATCATTCCCGGAAACTCCCTTCACAATACAAATGCTTTATCAAAGGATGAATGTATTAGTTCTCTGGGATTCATTTTCAAGGGTTCAGTGTAGCTGTGCCGAGAAAATGGGTCCCATAGCAAAAATTAGCCGCCAGAAGACTTCACTGTGTTCTCCTTTGGGCACTTTTCACACATGTGCTCATGAACTAGTTGAAAGAGGATGAGGGATGATTCATCTGACCCGATGGTACTCTTCACTACTCAAAAATCCTATTTTCCAATCCACAGATGTATTGCGTACAGGTTAGCCAGTTGGGACAGACATGTCAGTGTGCCATTAGCTTTTAAATAAAATATACAAATCCTTACACCATAACAACTTTTTATTTCCCAGCTCTCTCTTTGATGTGCAGATGTGCCCATGATAGTACATACTGATTAGGCTGATAATAATGCATAATAATGGGCGTGGTGCTGGTCTCTAGCTGTGTACAAGCAGGAGTTCCACCCAAATATTTATTGCAAGTTATGATTGATGTAATTTGGAAAACAGAAGGGTAAAGGTCAGACCTCGCCTTAGTCTCACTTCAAGGTTTGTATATTTGCCCTTGTTAGAAAAGGTTTTTTCTTTTGTCATACTGCCCTTCTTTTCATCTTAACATGGCGTTAAACTGGCCCTGAATGAGGAGATATATATGAATATTCACAACTTTGCTTTTACATGTGACATTGTTTCATTTTCAGATACAGGTCTTTTGCAGGTCGTTTTTCCCTCCACATGTCAGCTGATGGAAACATGCCTTCAGCAGAGGAATATGAAGTTATAACTTTTCCACAGTCCATCCCTTCCACATTGTCAGTAATGTGGCCCAGCGTGTGGTCTGGCTCCCTACAGTTATATCATAGTGTGCTATTACAGTGTGTGGCTGTATGAGGATACTATGTGTACAAGGTGAAGTACCTGAGAAAGCTTTAGAAGCTGTCAGCTGACAGGATTCCACGGTAGTATGGTGCTCTGTGTATGTGCAGTGGCCTTGTTTCTCATGTACAGTAGCTACAGTTACCGCCAGCCTAGTCAGTCCACCGCCACCTGCCTCAGGCTATTATTCATCACATGACTGGTCTAACTTCAAGAGCGTAATTGTCTGTCCCTGAGTTCTTTTCTTGTTGAGAGCTGAATGTTTCACTGGAAATATCATCTGCCTTCTGCCAAAAAACGGTCTGTCGCTGACCTTTGTGAGACCAGTGGCAGCAGCTTTTGGGCTGTTTTTCTTTTTGCACCTTGTTTCGAGATTGAAAATGATCAGGATGCAAGCAAGGCACTAAGAAACACTATACTGTATATAATGATCAGTAACCCATTCAAAAAAGGGCAGATTTATACCTTTTAAAAGCTCCAACTGTAGTTAGCTCCAGGTTTCACATGTGGTCAGACCCTCCTGTAGTTCTCCCAGCAGGCACCAGGTGGAGCCAACACGTCAGACCATAACACTGTCCCTCAACAGCCTCTTGCAGTACATATTAACACATGTAACAAGTGTGTTTCTGTCTCTCTCCGTTCATCCGTCTGTCCCCTCCAGGCAGTATAGCAACCCTGTGGTGGGACCCTGTCCAGAGGCTGCTGTTCTCAGGAGCCTCCGACCACAGCGTCATCATGTGGGACATTGGGGGCCGCAAAGGACGAACGTTACTGTTGCAGGGACACCAGTAAGTCCAGTCAGTATTTCGCATATATGCATGGATGACTTTGCTTTACCTCCTCTGTGTTTGTCAGGGATCGGGAAGCTTAAAAACTAAGTCAGGGGAAAAGGTGGTATCGGCAACAGCTGTTTCATATCTCCACTTCTTGATTTTCATACATATTATACCACCTCCCCCTGTGACAGCAGTCATCAACAAAGCCCATGTACACTGATGCGTGTCAGAGCAAGCCTCCATGGATCCTGTTGCGTCCTAGCAGGATTTATAGAAGGTTGTCTCTCAGACACCCATAAAAATGACAGTTGTAATGCTGTTCTAGTCCTTAATCCTGTGTTGACCCAGTCTTTATCTCTTTTCAAGCCTTTTTGGTGATCACTCCCTTTTTCTTGTCTTCCTCCTCTCCTCTTTTTAACTAACGTATTGAAATGTATATAATAGGCTTCCCATGAACAGTAGTGGTACAACAGTTGAGCTGGGCTTTTGTCAGTGTAGTCTAGGTGGTCAGCAAAACTATTAGAAGTTGTCATGATTGCTTAATACATCTGTGTGTGTGATATTTTGGCATTTGGGTTTTGATTTTAAAGTTCTGAGCTGCGTAGTTAGATGTTGATTCACCCTGGTCAATGCAGTTTTACACTGGGATTTAGTTCTGATTGAAATCATTGATTTGATTGAAACTTTTTCTCCCTTTTCATTCTTCCTCTGTATCCAATGTCTCCCTCAGCGAACGGGTTCAGGCCTTGCGTTACCTTCAGTTGACCAGGCAGTTGTTGTCGTGCTCAGCCGACGGAGGCATCGCAGTGTGGAACATGGACGCACAGAGAGAAGAGGTTTGCATCACTATCATAACTGCCACAAAATAAAGGCTGTAATAATACAGGCCGCTCAGATACCTTTATTTTCACATTTTACTATTTCTGCTTTCTTCTAGCTTAGTTTTTTGTTGATGTAAAATGCAAATAATAAAGTATCTTACATTAAATTTAAATTGACTTGTTTTACAGGCACTACTACTATAAACTGTACAGCACTTACTGCTCACTTTGTGTAATGGTCAAAGCAGCATACAGTAGCTACCAGGTCATGTTTTATTTTTTATTAAATTTTTTTTTTTAGTTATTAAAAATTGGAGTAAAGAGCTTTGTCTCTCCTCTTTAATTTAGTGCTCTACATTTCGGTGTTTGGGCTTGTTTAATAAAAACTTCATGTGTGTCTGCAGGCGCCCCAGTGGTTAGACAGCGACTCCTGTCAGAAGTGTGAGCAGCCATTCTTCTGGAACATCAAGCAGATGTGGGACACTAAGACCCTGGGGCTCAGACAGGTAGGCTAGTCTGACCAGTGTCTCTAGCAGTTGTGAGTCCCTCAACCCTCAGTCATGCTAATATATGGGTGTTTTTTTCATTGTGCAGCACCACTGCAGAAAGTGTGGCAAGGCTGTGTGTGGAAAATGTAGTTCTAAACGCTCCACATTTCCAATCATGGGCTTCGAGTTCCCGGTGCGGGTGTGTGATGCCTGCTTTGATACCATCAAAGAAGAAGAGTGAGTGAAGGGCTTTTCTAAAATTTCTAATAACTGGTCACATTATACTGCTATTTTCAGATAACTGAGGGCTTAAATGTTGTGTCTGTGTGTGTGTGTGTGTGTGTGGTGCAGTCGAACAGCATTGGCTACGTTCCACGAGGGGAAACACAACATCGCCCACATGGACATGGACCCATCCAGAGGCCTGATGGTCACTTGTGGAAGCGACCGCATTGTTAAGGTCAACAACAGTTCTTTGATACAGGATAATTCATGCATGTATTCAGGCTGTGTCAAACACACACTGATCTCAGATTTAGATAGGAAATCAGGGTGCCTGCAGGCAGTCCTAAAACCCTAAAAATGATCTAAACTTAAGTCTCAAAAGAGCCTATTGATTTATTGGTCATGTATGGTATTTAACATTTATGTGATTGCATTCTTATAAAAGAGCTATACAGGCACTCTCAATTTTGCAGTAGATGTGGTTAACTTGAATTCATGTCCGTTACATTGTACTCAAGTTTTCAAACTTTCCTAAAAACTTCTTAAAGTACTGCTGCAGCATTATCTACCTCTCCTCTGTCCATCTGTACGGTCCATTTGTTGACGCCCATTTGACTCAGAGGCTACAAGTCTATTAAGCAACGGGAAAGTGTAGGATTACTAGGAAATATTAGTTAGGAAAAAGCAAACTACAGACCTTTAACAGCAACCTTCACAGATGTAACCGATTCAAACATGAGATTTTTGATTGGATGTATCACGCTTCAGTTCAAGCCTGGAGTTTTTTTTTTGTTTTTTTTCAACGAATCATGTTTTAATTGGTGCATTGTGTATTTTGTTGTAAATGATCCA
>NW_023340257.1:5564197-5567515 GCF_004916995.1 Morone saxatilis | reverse complement strand
ACAGTTTGAGTCTTCTCAGCAATAATGCAGAATCCTTAAATGCAGCTTTCCACCAGCCTTCTGTCATTGCTATTGGCTGTTTGTCTCCACAGATCTGGGATGTGACGCAGGTGGTTGGCTGTAGCTTAGCAACAGGCTTCTCTCCGCGCTGATTGGCCCGGCCCACTACATGATCCGCCCACTCTTCCAATGTCATGGAAACCCCTCTGTACAGTATATCTCCCCATCACGCCTGGGATCTTCAGCTACAACCAGTCCTGCTCTTGGTGACTGTGTGACCGTGTGTGTGTGACCGCGTGTGAGAGCGTGTGTGAGAGCGTGTGTGTCTGTGTGTGGAGATAGTGCAGCCCTCCACATTCATTTTGCTTTTCATAACCAATTGGTCTTTAATTTCACTAACTTTCAGTCCTACATGAAAGTGTGAGTGACAGATTTTTTGACTGCTCTGATCCGAAACAGAACCCTAAGCACAAATGGTGTGTGTGTACATGTGTGCATGTATCGTAATGATTTCTCCTTTGGGAGGAATGGTATTGATATTAGTGTTTACATTATATTAATATTTCCAATGCTTCTTTTGACAAAGGTCATTTTTTTTATTACTCTTGCACTGTAAAGTTAGGTTTCACTAAATCCCTGACCTGCCATTCCTGTAGAAACATACACTAGCCTGCTTATTATTGTGGCCCACTAACTGCATATTACTCAGTCACTGTAACATGTACAAAAAGACCCTGATCATCTGTATATACCCCTGCATCATGTGTATACTAGATAGTTGCTTGAATTGACTCTCACTGATCAAAGTGATCAGCTTTTTCTGTCTTTTTTTCCTCCCTTTTTTATTTGTTTTCTTTCACTAGTTGGCCTTAAATTACTCTCAGGAGGTTATAAATCAGTAAGTTGTCACTGGGCGGGGGCTCTTCATGTCAGTCGTAAACCATTGTTAATGTGTAAACAGTTGAGCGTGGTAGTAAAATCAATAGAACAGCCTCTTTTTTGATAGAAGAAGGAAGTCCCTTGATTTACACACGCAGATGTTGCCATAGAAATGTTATGTTCTTGTCAGATGTTTGCATGACAGCACTGACCCAGCCTGGTGAGGCATGGGAAATTTGAATATGTTCCCATAGTGACATGCACTGACCAGGCATCAAACATCTTGTCGCAGCCATCCCGAGGTGCACCAGTCGAATTACAATTCAATATTTGATTGGTGTAACTTCTTTTCAGCTTTCTGGGTTTGAGTCTCCAACTTTTATTTTGGTAAAAACTAGTTTAGAAAATAGCACAGCATCACCACCTCCTAGATATTTATTACTCTCTGTAAAAAACAAAAACAAAATGTACTGACTGTGTAGGAAGATACCACATGGCACTGATGGTGTAAACCCAAGATTTTAATGCCTCATGAGAATTTTTTGTGATGCAAAATTGGATTTCCTCCCACCAGAGAGGCACTTAGGTACAGACAGGTACTCTAAACTAAATGTAGCACTAAATGCTGGCGTGTTGAATCGTCCCCAGTTGAATCTCGGGTCAGATCAGGGCTGCCTGTGTTCCTTCAAAAGCCTTAAAAGAGAGGAGGACACACTCACAGAGCCTTTTTAGCGGTTTTCCAGTGCTTACGACTGTTCACTCACCATCATTCACTCTCGAGCACTCACCTCATCATGAAGCTCTGGATGTCTCGTTTCCTTTTGTCCTTTGTTTTTGTTTCAAATTGTGTTCCGAGCTCTCCTTCTTCCCCCACACATCTGTGCATCATAACGCTCTCACCACTGCACTGAATTGCACAACTCGTGGTCTTTGTCTTTGAATTAAAATAAATCATTTTTGTAAGTTTGGGAGGGGGTAATAGCTGGATTCGATGTAGCGTCCTTGTAAATAGCGGCTAGTATCTTCTAATGTTAGACTAACGCTTGCCTTATTGTAAGTGGAAAAATTAGCATTATAATGTTGGAATTCCTGATCTCAAAATGTAGTCACATTCCAGTTTTTTGATCATGTAGTGTATATTTATATTTGTAGTAAAGTATTTATCTGTTATCATTGTAAATGGTTGTTTACTTTTCTTTGTGCCCATCTAGTAGTCTTTATTTCCTAATAACAAAGTACAACATGTTAAGAACTCTGCAATGAAGCACATGGCCTGAGTAGTGTTGAGCTTGACTGCAGTCCCTAAAAGGGACAGAGTTGATTGGTTAATGAAGTGACAGCACTGTCATGTGACTGCTATTGTTTGCCATCACCAAGACCTTACTCCATGATATTTAGATGTCACACAATCATACTTGGGATTAGACTGAAAGCTAATTCTGATTCAATTTGTCAGTAGCCAATATTTAGCATGAATATGGTATTATGTTTATTATATTAAATCCATTATATTTTATCCATTCCCTCCAAAAAATTATTTTGGTCTAGATGGAAAATATGTTTTATTTCTGTGCACACATCTGGATTCTGGGTGCTCTGGGATAAAACATGCCTTCTACAGAATTATCAGAAATCATTTGCAAAATATATTATTAAAGTTGCAGTAATGGATTTTTTTGGGTGCCGCCAAAAGAGTAAATAAAATGTGAAAGATATTAAAGCTGCAATAATGTATTTCTTTTTGGCCACTCGGGTGTATTGACACGCTGTAAACACAACATTCACATATTGCCGCTTTATAAAGTTGTTGTGAACATTCTAGCAAACAGTCTGTCCACTTGATGAGGACCAATACTCACTCTTCTCCAGCGCCAGAGAAAAATAAGTCTCTTTAGCTGCTAAATGCTCCACTATGCTAACCAGCTAGCCACTAACTTTTCCCGCCGTTTGGTGCCGGGCAGGCAGCATACACGGGGATTATCAGAGCCTTTGCCTGCTGCTGCTGGAAATGAGGTGAATGAGGGAAGAGTTTGCGTGCAAACATACTGCTCTAAGAGAAGCTAAAAAGCTAAAAGAGGAGCTGTGTAGAGCTCCAGAGCTGGGTGAAAATTATCCGTACTATTCTCATTGTACTTAAGTGACATCTTTAACATTACATTTATGCATTGTTAATATAAAGATATTGAGTAGTACAGCTTTAAATTACTAAACAGAGTAAATGTTCCAGATGTTAAAGCTGTGTTACTGATTTAAAGAAAGTGGCACTTTCTGAGAGAAATATCTGGCTCTTCAGTTAATTATCTACCAGTCTCTATTGTCCATCTGCTCTTGGTGCTGAGGTAGTGTACACTCGCTTTATCTGAGCTTTTATTGTTAAAAACAGCTGGAAACATGGTGATAAGACCAAAACAGTAATGTAGCCCCTAAAACCAAAACAAT
>NW_023340257.1:5556870-5564177 GCF_004916995.1 Morone saxatilis | reverse complement strand
GTTGCTGAAAGTGTCCCCTTTCACATAACACTTAGACATTTGATCCATTGTGTATAGAAACATTTTGATCACTGCAGCTTTTTTGCACGTTTTTCTAGACTCCTATTAGCTGAACTTCTGTCATATTCGAAATAAGACAACATGAATCAGCAAAACTGGCAAGCTGATCTGTCAGTCCAACCCCAAGTATCCTGAAAACTCATGTCACAAAGCATCTCTTTGGGTCTACAGGGTTATTGATGCTACCGTACAATCAGGAGTCAAAGCTCTCCTTTCCTTTTTCAGTTAACTGGATGTTGAAGCTTCTTCCAGTCATTACCTCTCATCATGTCCTTGTAACAGATTGCATTTGGTGATAAAAAGGCTTTCTGGCTCTGGAGGCTTAAGTCCACGGCAGATGTACAAGATGTTAAAGGTATGATGGATGGCAGGATTTGCTGTTTGCATAAACAGTTAATGAAATAGATCTTCAGATTGCCAGCCAGTCGCAGGAAGGAAGGAAGGAATAGATTTCCTCATGTTGTAAACGGTTTGTTTTCTTTTCATTCAGCAGATGGAGCAGTCATGGGAGTCATTTTGTTTTTGTCATCTTTGGTTCATCAAACACTAGAACGGGTGGCCTACATGTTGACAAGCGGCCACATCAACACTTTAAAGATGACTCATTTTCCACAACACCACAGCCCATAATCTCAAACCCAAATTGATTTCTGTTTGACTTTTTCCTCTTCAGACGCTTGTAAAAGACACTTGCTGTTCCAACATGATGTTGTTTATGTAAATCTCAAATAACTGTATTTTTAAATACTTTTGTTGACAATACAGTACTGACTTTAGTCTCTCTGTCCTGGTTGGAGGGCACAGAGGGACTAAAGAGTCGATGCTTAATAAAGATATTCTGATATGTTTATTTGACTGTTTTTTGTATGAACTGAAATGTAGCTCCGGCTGCACAATGAGACACAAAACATTCAGTCATTTTCTTTATTCAAGCAGGCATTTACAAGATAAACTCAAGCCAAAGTCACAGTCAGTAAAAGGCCTTTTTAAAGGTGCTGGGCAGATATTACTGAGATATAAACACATAGGTTTTATTGCACATTTCAAGCGGTGGTGCTGTGCGGTGTGTTTAAGGCACGCGGCTAATAGAGAGAGCACCTCGTCCCCAGCATGAGCCCAACCTGCACAGTACAGACACTGCACTACAACGTAGCAAATACACAAGTTATCAACGTGGCTGTTAAGTACACATCACGTGGCACGTTTGTAAGTCATCAAGACGACAAGAACGAGACTGAACCCACGGCTGGTGTTGTGAACTAACAATGCAGGGTGTGCGTGAGTGACTTCGGTCACATCAGATTCCCATCTGATTGACAACTTTCATAAAGTCAAAGTAACAGACTGGATTGTGTGTGTGTAGGTGTGTGTGTGTGTGTGTGTTTATAAAGGTGCTCTCTCCATAGGTAATATGACATCCTTTGAAAATGTAAAAGCAGCATCACTGTCAAACGCTCTTACACAATTAAATGTTTAGTCCGTATAACTCACAGATGAGGACATTTGTTATCATATAAATAGTTATTACAAATCTATCTCTCTATTATAGACAGGTTTAATCTGGCATTGTGAGGCTGCGTTTCCCAAACACATTTTTATCTTCATTCTGTCCCATTTAAAGCCAGAAACTGCAGGTAGTGTTAACACTCCAAATGCTTTGGATAAAATGGACACAGATCTATTCCCTCTGCCAGTGTGTACAGTATTATATCATCATGGGGATGAAATACTGAGTCCAGCCTCGGTCAGTATGAACGGATGGTGTTAGTGTCGGTGGTGTACTGGTGACCGGTTCCCGCTGTCTCAGTGTGGCTGAAACGTCTTGGCCAAGTCCTCCAGCAGAGACAACAACTTCTGCTCCTCCAGGGCAGAGCTGTGGGTCCAGGCCAGCGGCAGGTGGGTGGACACCATCTTTCGGTCTGTACACAAACATACAAACATTTCAACGTAAAGGTGTGTACATGCAAGAACTACCTAACTACCTACCTTGGGTATTCCCTGACCTCCAGTGTGGTTCTGATGTTCACATAATATTGAGTTCTACAAGGAGTCAGAGGGTCGGCTCTGATGCTGTTGGCTGTTTGAAAGGCAATAAAGGCCAAGCATGTGTGCAAACATCAGCCTGCTACCATTTAAAGGAGACTGGTTGAAGGAAGGTAAATACAGGATTCATTTTCAACCATCATCACCAATGGCAACAGACACTGACATTATTCAAACACTAGGGAGTCTGCAGGGTTCACACTTTAAAGACCTTTTAATATCACATAAACTGCAATAATATTAATATAATAATAATACCTGTTTCACAATCACACTGGCCAAAGTATTAAAGGATAACTGAAAATCTTCTCAGCAGTATATAACAATCATTTCTAATGATATAATTAAATAAATTAGATGGATTAACCAATGAAAAATGACTAGTTTATTTCTGTTTTTGCTTTGACACTTGCCGGTTATAAGACGGTGGGCTTCCTTGCTGCTTTTATTTTTCACTTTGTTTTTAAGAGTATGGCATTTCCATAAATAGCCACTCACAGTGATTCAAGGGTCTCAGCAGTTGCAGGCCTACATGGACATACAACACTGAACCTCCTTGTACAAGTTGAATTTCTGATTTTCAGCTTGCATGGGATTGCCGAAATTAAATGTCCACCGCCGGCAGTTTGGGTGAGCAGGTGTTGACATGAGACAAATAGACAGCTTGACTGGTATTTGGGGAGACACTTTAGATATGTGGACTCATCCTGCAGCAGAATCCAAACAGATTTGATGTCTTCTGCTACTCAAGCATGCCGTCTCCATGTCACTGTCCCTTCATACGAGTATTACATTAACGTACTGAAAGCAGCAAGGTGGACCGACCTGCTGAAAAACCAGGACACCAGACATAACGGCCTTATAACACATCACATTAAAGGTGAATGCAGCATTATTGTGTCCCTGTTAAAGTGAGCATTTCATATTAGGTTGCAGCCTCCTTGTTCAAGGCCACTGGGGTCTTTGTGTGTGTGTGTGTGTGTGTGTGTGTGTGTGTGTACACCAAAGTGCATTTGTGAGCGTGTGCTCATAGAGGCACTGTACTCTCTGGCAGTATCTGGCACCAAAAGCAGCCCACTCCAGCTGCAATGGACACAGGCCAACCCGTCTCACACACACACACACGCACCCTGCCGACCCACAACTGACAAACACATAATTCAGCCAAAAGCGTTTTCTTCTTTTCTATTCTTCCTTTCTTGGGGTGATACGATTTTTTAATACACAAATCCCTCATAAATTATGGGCAGGTAAATGAAAGTGACAAAGATTGCTTTAGTTCAGCAACATACCCTGGTAGAAACGTCCGCTGGGGTTTGTGGTGGCAGCTTCAGAGACAGCCAGCCAAACCACGGTGTCGGCGCCCTGCTCCGGGGTCCGCAGACTCTCCTTCATGGAGCTGTGGAAGTCTGGCATGGCGTTGGCCACCGCTGGGACGGACAGACAGAGATAGAGGAGAGAAATAAACCAGAATAAGTGTCAGGAAGCACCAAGGGCTGATTTTTGTTTGAAAAGAGGATGATTTCATTCAACTTTTTTTTCAACAATTTTTGGTAGCTGTTAATTCTCAGTTGTGCGTGCGTGTGAGCAGGCGGTACCTGGAGTGTCGACCCAGCCAGGATGCATGACGGAGAAGTGGATGTTAGTGTGCGTCTTTGCCAGCTGCTCTGTCATCACCACCTGCTGCCTCTGGAACACACACACACACGAGAGATTCTGGGGGTGGACTATAAGCAGGTAAAACACACGAAACAGACACAGACTTGAGGCACAGTTCTCTATGATATCATGGTAAAAGGCACATACTTAAAGTGATGTTTATGGACCAAAACCTCCTTCCAAAGCTTCATATGTAACGTGCAGTATCTTTCATTTTGGCAAATTCCACCCTAAAGATTCTAGCAGGATAAAAGCTTTCATGCAGATTTCTATGAAATTCGATCAAAATGTGTCAGCGCCATTCACACCATTCAACTATATATATATCAATGATAACTAAATATTTCAGTATACGATCAATAAATGATCTGAATTATGAATGATCTACACAGCAATATCTGCCCTGTAGTTTGTTAATGTAGCATACACTTACTGATACAATAATCACATTATTCTAGGTTTTTTCTTTCTATGATAAATTTGACATGAAAATACATTATATGTGTCTGTTTCTGTTTCCTAATGATCTCAGAAAAGCCTGTCCATCAGTCGAGGATGAGCAGGTTTCGAGCTCAGGTCTTACTTTGTGCTGGGCGTACACCATGGTGCCATCATAACGGCCTCTCTCAGACTGCAGGTTTCCTGTCCTGAGCTTCTGCACCAACATCCCCCCTGATGACACTGTGATCTGAACATGGACAGATGGAAACATGATGAAGGGCGAAAGAGCTTTTAAAACATATTTGTGGTATTACTATTTTTACTTTACATGACATTACATTGGCGTGACCAGGAATGAACCATTAAACAGCCCCAATCCAGTAGTCCAAAGCTATTAAATGTTCATTAAAATGATGGATAATGTTGTTTAGTGCAGAAATATAAGTCTAGTTTAGAGAACTAAAAAAAGTTTTGAGAACTATCTCTAAGTTCTTCGAGGTAAAACAAACAGACAGTAGAGATTGTGATGATGAGAAACAGACTCATGAGGACTCACCACTCTGGGATCTGCGCTCTTCTCCAGCAAGGGAATGAGACTCTTGGTGAGAATGTAAACCCCTAGAGGACAATAGCAAAGAAAAAAAACTGTTCACAACCCGTTTACCCGTCTGTCAGCGTTTTCTTGTCACCTCACCCCTGAGAGTTGACTCACCAAGAACGTTGGTGGCGAAGCTCTTCTCAAGCCCCTCAGTGTTCACATCCCTCTGACTCATGATGGAGCCTGCGTTATTGATCTGCACACATTACAACACATGAGACAGTCTTATATTGATCCAAAAGTATTTTGCACAATATGTCAAGTCAATACTGACGGTCAAATTGAGGTAATAACTTGCCCTATATTTCCAAATGGGATATGAAAATAGGTAACTCATGTGACTCACCAGTACATTGAGGGCCTTGTACTTCCTCTTGAAGCCCTCAGCAAACTCCCAGACCTTCTTGGTCTCAGACAGGTCCAGGATGTGGACATAGACCTCCTGTAATGACACCAGCCATGTAGAATAATAAATAATGTCACATCTGTCCCGTGTTTTTCAAAAAGTCTGTTGTGAAGCGAGTCATACTGTACTTTATTTCCCGTCTCCTTGACGATGTCAGCCCTCGCCTCCTCGGCTTTGTCCTTGTTCCTGCACACCATGTGGACCGTTCCACCTGCAGCGGAAGATGGAATAAACATAATTCTTTACCAGCTGAGGAAAACAGCATCTGATCACACTCAAAAGGAAAAGAAGAGTGTTATTATCAGCTTTGTGGGATGTATCCAACCTCATACGACCTGTACAGCTGCAGTTCCAAAATGGTAACTTCAAGTACAATATGTAAGTTATTCTTTAATGAAGGCTTGACAACAGTCTTTGTAAGGAAGCTGGGGATATACTGTAGTAATGAAAGACCTAAACTGAAAAGATCATCTGAGACTATGACTGGGAAAGAAATTTTTCTGAGGTATGTCAATGAAAGGTTGTAAATATCAAATCCTGGTTCACAGACGGTTGTTTTTATAGTGTTTTGTAAGACCGGAGGACACACAGACCCTACAATGATAATATCTGTATAAGCCAGAGAACACTCTTTTACATTTATGCTATGCTCCAATTTAATTGTCACTCTTTTTGATTTCCACTAAACATTATGACATAATGTTTCCCTCTGGTGGGGGTCTGGGCTATATCATGAGAGGTTGGCCATCACTACATGGTCTTCTGTATTGCACAGTGGGAGCTTTTTGATTGATTGAGAGTTGATGGTTTGTATGAACCAAAAATGGGAAAATCTCATGCCTCACTATCATTACTACAATTACTCCTCCTAATAATTACTTTTTGCAGTGCATTACTATCAGTCACTGTACACGTGTTGTGCTGACAAACATCCAGTAGGATTGGTACCCTTTTTAGCGATGGCCATGGCAGTGGCTCTCCCGATGCCACTGTTGGCTCCTGTAATCATGAAGGCGCGTCCAGCCATGGACACCTCCAGGTCCTTCTCAACGAACCTCTTGGACGCTGACAGGAAGGCATTCCTGCAGGACACAGACATACTGCATTATACTCATGTTAGCAGCCTGTTTAACTGCACATATTTAACCACCCACTGCGTATCTATGCCTCAGAGCTCAGCTGAGTGAGGTCGGGATAGGGATGGACTTTTTAGTGTATGTGTGCTCAGGTCAAAAAGGGTCAGCCTGGTCACTGTACGCCTCTTCACAGCTTTACTGTACCGATACAATGAAGACGAGAGTGTGCCTGGCGTCATCTCTGATGAGAAGGGGTTTGGGGTGAGACTACCGACGATGACAACAGGATTGGGGTGTGTGTGTGAGCGTGAGCGTGTGTGGCACCAAAGACTTCAATGCCCCCGATTGTCCTGGATGCCATTGTTGAGGGCGGCTGAAGGGGGGGGATAAAGGGGACAGGGAGGGGGGTAATACTGAGGCTAAATGCCCGCTCTGTTCCATGGTGTCATGCAGAGAGCTATTAGTGCAGGGTCAGAGCGGGTTGCCGGGCAGCTCTCTGGGAGAAAAGATAACACAGAACAAAGGGAAGCGGGGAAACAATCACAAAAGCACCTCTTCACACAACTTGGCTTGCTGTATAGTGATGAGGAAAGGCGCTTTAGGGCTGCAATAGATCAGATAGGACTGATAAGGCATTTAGAGCCCTGTTGTAGTGGAACAAGTGACTTATGGTCTTAGATGGCCACTGCTGAGTCACTGTAAACTTCACTCTATTCATAAATCAGTTATTTCAAAGGAGCACTGCAGTTCAGTGATGCAGTGGCAATCATACAGGACAGTAAACTGAAACCTCCAGTCAGTGATCATCAACAGGAGGACCAAACACCAGCTGCATCTTCACCAATACCAGAGGTTCTATCTTATCCCTTACATAACCTTTGACCTGACCCAACCTCATAGAACCTCATAGAATCTATAGATTTTAGGTAGATATTACTTCAAATTTCATTAAAGATTAGTCTGGTGATTAGTTTCTTGATTAACTGATTAATCAGTTGGTCTGTTAAAAGTCATACAATAGTGA
>NW_023340257.1:5556438-5556819 GCF_004916995.1 Morone saxatilis | reverse complement strand
ATATTCAGTTTACAATCATATAAAACTGAGAAACAGCAAATATTTGGTATTTCTGCTTTTAGAAAGTCTCAAACTATTGATCAATTCTGAACACACAGTTGCCGATTTGATTTCTGTTCTTGACTAATTGATTAACTGACTAACTCTCCTCATACGGTGTTAACTTTCACTAGAAAGTTTGTTAAAATTTTGAAATATATACTGTATATATTTTTTATAAGTCTTTTAATAAAAAGGCCTGAGAGCCCTGGTTCCTTGATTACATTGAATAACATCCTACTCTATTACAGACAGTAACACAGTAACCCATTCCATCCCTGAGGATCTTTTCCTAAGGACAATCATACTGGAATATACATTTAAATTTCAAATAAACAGAAA
>NW_023340257.1:5531847-5556333 GCF_004916995.1 Morone saxatilis | reverse complement strand
AATGAACATTTCAGGCCCATACTGGCAGTAAGAGTATAAAGATGATGTTGTTAGTTAGTGTTAGAAAGGTGCCTGCATAAGTTAAATACAGTAACAGTTAACTCACTGCGGTGTTTACAATCAGAAATACAATAACATTACAATAAAATCACAAGGAAAAGGAGCATCAAATGACTGACAATAATTCAGTTTAATCATTAAAGCACCCACACGCTGGGGAGGATGCACACAGACGGTGACACACTGACTCCAGCTCCTCAAACACTACAGTGGTGTGTCGGTCAGCAGAGACGGGGCAGGGTTAGGGCATCTTACCTGGTGAACTCGGTCATTCCCTTCAGGAACCAGGCGGAGTTGCGGTACAGAGACATGGTGCTGCTCTGGAAGCCTCTCGCTGCGCTCAGCTCTCTCCTCCGCTTTTAGCCTGGACCAGAACCACGTGTAGCTCCTCCACTGCATTAACATCAGCGGGCGACAACTCCTCCGCCACCGGCCCCCCAGCGGCAGGACGCAGGGACACAGCAGCTCCCTTCACTTTACACTCAACGTAAACGTACTGTGTGTGGTGGCCATGTTGTAATATTCCTCCTGTTTGATAACGTTATTCCTGCTCTGTGTGCACTTTATTACTAAACACGATATGAACTATGAACTCATTCGCAATAAAACATACCTGACAGAGACAATGAAGCAGAACCTCCATGTTAATAAACCTGCTAGCTCCAGCTCCAGCTAGCAGTGTTCAGTTAAAAATAACACACTGAAATATATATATGGAAAAGTCAATACAGACTTAATAGTACTGAAGATAACAAAAATACACACAAACAATGTGAGAAACAATAGGATGGATGGTGATGGTAAAGACGCCACCGTAGTCCTACAGAGGAGGTAGAACAACAGAAATACAACACATTTGCCATATTAGCGTTGTATGTTTGATACCAACTGTTATTGTCTTATCAGTTCAGTTTAGTAACTCAACATTTTGATTTTTAATCTCATAATTTGGACTCAGTACCTCCACTTTGTAACTTACATTTTGTAAAAACACAAATGTATCCAAAATCGGACACAAATTAACTTAATGGCACCAAAACGTGTTAAGTTTCACGTGCGCTTTAATACATATGAACAGATATGCACGTGACTTATTCCGAAAGTGACAATAACTGACTAAAAATATATATTCCTGCACCCTGAGCAGTGTTACACTCCCCACACACTGACTGCACTCATTCACCTGTGTGTGTGTGTGTGTGCAGCTTTGCCCGGTGGCTCCTCGGCAGCCAATCAGCGGCTGGAGCGCAGCGGGGCGCGGCTCCGACTGGACAAGGTGAGAGCTGAGATTTCTGGGAAGATTAACAATGTCGCCGTATCTGAAAACGCTCAAGATACAGTAGGAGAGGACTGTAGGATTCTGGGAGAGGGTTTATCACAAGCCCGAAGGACTTCTGTCGGACTGCTCTGACAAAATGGTGAGTATCCGGGCTCGTTGATTCATTCACCTGTTGGCAAGAAGAGGCGCCGCACTGCACTGAACGCCCAACTCAGTGTTTAAGTGTCTTTTAAACGACTTCTTTCTTACTGTAAGTCAGTTTGGTACTTCCTTGATCAGATGTAATTTGTTTGTGTAGTGATCTTCCTTCTGTCAGATCGATCACGTTGCGTTATAAAATGAGCTCAAAGTGACATGTTGGTTTAGTTTGCAGAAGTTTAAATCCGATTTGAATGATTTAAACGATATAATTAAGAGGAATTTAACAAATCACAAAGTTACACCCAAAATCTGAACCTTTGAAATCCTTCTCAGTCTTTGTTCAGCAGACAGATGTGTTACAGTTGCACTTCCTCCTTCCTCCACATGTCCTGCTTTATCTTGTTGCAGGCAGAAGCGGAGCTGCACAGGGCAAAGAGCTCTCATTAATTGCCCTTGCACAACACACACTCTGTATTTGCTGTGATATTGAACTCAAAGGTGATATATGGTTGGGTTATGTTTCCCAGGTGATCCGCATTCACATTTCTAGTTGTGAAACCTGATTGCTGTGTGGTTGTTTGGTTTTGGTTGCAGGCTGTAGGTGGGGGCATTATTACACTGTGTGTGTGTGTGTGTGTGTGTGTGAGATTGCTTCACTGCATGTCTGTTTGGTTTGCTCTGTTGTCAAGCTACACAGTGACCACATTTTTAGTCACTTGTCTCTAACCCTCCTAACACAAGATGTTCCTCCTGTTTAGTCATGTCCCTCCTTCTCTGCCGCTGTGCTTAACACTGCAAGACAAACATTCTGAAAACACTTTTCAGAAGTCAGTGTTTTCTGCTCTCGTTCCCCACTCTGCCCTCTCCAGATGCGCTTCCTGTTGCTGTTCAGCCGGCAGGGGAAGCTGCGGCTGCAGAAGTGGTTCACACCAATTACGGAACGGGAGAAGAAGAAGGTGATCCGGGACATGATGATGTTAGTGTTGGCCCGTCCACCACGTTCCTGCAACTTCCTCCAATGGAGAGACCTCAAGATCGTTTACAAGAGGTACCGACAAGAGACACAGCTGCTTTTTCATTTGTGTTGCAATTACATGATATTGCTCCTGTGTTTTGTCATAGGAGTGGTTTTCTGGCAGGTACAGACTCGGCTGTTGAGCAGAAACCACCTCTCACTCTGTTTAAGCTCAACGTGTGTGTCTTAATCTGCTAATGCTTCAAAATACACACAGATAACAAAACAGACACACCCATTCCCAACAATGGGTTAACAAGCCCTGGACAGAGTAAAGGGGAAAACACACAGAGCATGACCCAGGTCACCGTTTTTCCTCTCCTTCACTGCAGTATGGAAGAGGGGTAGAGTGAGTGGGAGTGGACACAGTCACAGGAACACCTCACAGTATAATGTGATCCACTGCAAGGACGAATTAGACTAAAATAAGTGAAATACATCACACCTTTATGAAGCTTTTACAGATAAACTTGGTCAAACTTGCCAGAGTTTGGGGCGCCCTGGTAGAGCTGGCACCCTGTGTACAAAGGCTGAGTCCTTGCTGCAGTGGCTGTGGGTTCGAGTCCGACCTGTGGCCCTCTGCTGCGTGTCATCCCGTCTCTCTTTCCCCTTTGCTGTCACTCTTCAGCTGTCACTATCAAATAAAGGCAATAATATATGCCTGTTGTTTCTCTTTTCTTTGAAAGGACTTCCATACAGCCAGGATTGTAACATTTGCGCTCTCTCTGGCAGGTATGCCAGTTTGTATTTCTGCACCGGTCTGGACGACCACGACAATGAGCTGCTGAGCCTCGAAGTGCTGCACAGATATGTCGAGTTGTTGGATAAATACTTTGGCAACGTGAGTAGAGCTGCAAGTCATGGCCCAAGCAGAATTCACTGTGGGAGTTCACTTAAACGTCATCTGTGTTTTTGAGTTGTCATTGCTTCCCCAAACAGGATGCTGTCAGTTATTCTGGCTAGTTCAACCTCTGTTCAGAGCCATGTCTGGTACACATAGTAACTAGTTGCTTATTAGCATGCATATTAGTAGCATATTAGCTCTTTATTATAAAGCACTTATTATGGCTTAGTCTGCATGACCATGTTCCACAACTACTAGGCCATTAACTGAGAGTGTTCCGTCAATACCCTCCTAAGTTACTAATTAGTAACCTCATTACTGCTTACTGGTAGTCAAGAAGTTGTTGTGCATGAATTGCGATGTTATTATGCTTTGCTCAGTATGGGCCTTATGAGGTGGTAGAACCACAAGAATACTAATTCTCTTTTAATAGCACTTAATGAATATGGTCTGTTCTTATGTAAATAAACACAAGTGTCAATAGCACCCAAATAACTCTAAATTAAGTCTTTCTAACCCCGAATTGTTCCATGGCATAAGAAGTGCTTTATAGTGACTAATAAAGAGCCAATATGCTACTAATATGTATGCTAATAAGGAACTAGTTAATGGTGAATATGTGTACATTGATATAAAGTGTTACTGTTAATACAATATATGTTAAGAACGACATTATAGTGTGTTATAAAGCTTTTATTAAATGTTTATATACTGCTGACTGAATTAACTTGAAGTAAAGTGTACAGTATTCATTTAGCAACAGGCTAACTTGTTGCCTGATTTAATTTAGCTAAAATCTATAACTGAGTGCTTGTGGGTTTTTTTTGTCATTTCAAAGGTTAGCCGTTCAGCTTGTCATTGTTGTAGTATGTAGTATGTGGTATAACCATTGACAGTATATATATCGTGTAACACAATGGTCAAACCCCACGCTGCTGCCACAAAGAAGCACATGCTGTCTAAAATATGACTGTAACATTAATATTTCCCTTTATTGAATATACCCTGTAAAAAGGGAAGGAACATAACTCAGTTTTATCCATACTTTACAGTATGCACAATAGTACAATAATGTACAGGTCAAAGGTTGCACAGTGCCAACACTGCACTACAAGTTCAGACTCCCTCTGGTGTCCTTAAGGTGCCTCTACTCCACAACCACTTCAGGTCCAGCTTGTTTTGATTCGAAAAGCAAGGCAAGAGCCACGCCTCCTTACTTACAAAAACACAATGAAACTGAAGTGTGGGAGGAACAGATGGAAAACGGATGGTGTTTGATTATCATATAGATCGTTTCTGTAATCTTTATAATATTCAGTTAGGGCATGATCATCTATACTAGTGCAGCAAAAAGTTGTTTATCCTCTCTCATGGGTGAAACTATTACCCTCTATACCACTGATCAAGGAAGTGTGATTTATCTTTAGTCTAATGGTTGGTCTATATATTCTGTTTCAGGTCTGTGAGCTGGACATCATTTTCAACTTTGAGAAGGCTTACTTCATCCTGGACGAATTCCTGATGGGAGGGGAAATTCAAGAAACGTCCAAAGTATCTGTGGGAGTGTCTATAGAGGAGGCTGACACCCTCCAGGAGGTACATTAAGCTTGAGTAGACATTTAGTGGACGTAGGCTTTCCTCTTTACTCATGTAAAATGTGTTCTTATGCCTCTGCTCTTATCGACCTATAGACGATGGAGGAATACATGAGCAAACCCGCCTACTGAGCCCAGAGAAGACGAGGGTGTTTCACATTTCAAGACTTGAAGCAAAAGGTTTATTAGTCCGCAACATTTTTATTGAGTGAGGGTCGTACAGTCCTCCTGACTTTTCCTTTTTATCTTAAGTTTTAATAATTGTAATTATGTTTGAGTCTGTAAGTGCCTTTAACGCCTCATATTTATTAATCTCAGGGTTTTATGACAGGAGATGTGACTGAAAAGAGTCTTGTTCCCAGTTTATCTAAATCATTTTTTTTCATATTTGAATATGTTTTTGTAATCTCAGTAGTAATACCTGTGAGGCAGGACACATTTAAACTGATGCACTGTGTGGTGGTGAGTAAATGAAGAAACACTACACGTAAGGAAAAAATAAAGTCAATGCTTTATTAACCTCAGGTATGTCACATATGACCACATTTAAGAAAGAGTTACCAAAAAAACACAAGTGAATCTAGGGGGGTCCAACACTGATTGTGGCTGTGTGTGTCTGTGTTGAAATGCAAGGCTGGTGAGTCACATGTACTGGTTGTTAAGTGTTGAGCATCAAACTCATGTTTAAAAAAAAGCATCAAATGAATGTCTGAACACTCATATGTCTGCTAATAAATATGAACTTTTGTAAACCTACAGAATAACTAAAGTTGACTGCATGTTTTATTCTTAAAATACTTTATTTTTACCCTCTCCCTCCACAAAAACAATATATATATATATATATATATATATATATAAGTATATGTATCTACAGCCTATTTATATTCCTGGGGCAGGTTTGGCATCACTTTCTTCAGTTTCTGGGTTCAGGTAGCTCAACAGTTTCATCACCGCCTCACTGTCAAAGCCTTGCATCTGCGTGTCATCCTCAGACTGTCTCTTTTCATTGGGGCTTTTATCGGAGTCCATTTGATCAAAGTAATCCTGTATCGCCTGCTCAAAAGAGCCCGCCGTGCCCTGTCCAACTTCGTCCCGCTTTTGGCTCGCCTTGTTGCCGCTGCCGTACCCGGGGTTCTGGTACTGTGCCAGCATCTGAGCTGCTAGGTACGCCGCCAGCTCGTCCTCGTCCACAGTGTCGTCATAGTCGTCCTTTAACGTGCTGGGAAGGCGCCGTTGCGTGGGAGCGGATTCCCCCGAACGCCCCGCAGGCTGAGAAGTGTGAAGTCGTGACGGAGAGCTTTTGTACTGCTTCTGCTTCCTGACGGGAGCTGGATCCTCCCCGCCTCCCAGCCCCAGGATGTTCAGTATCTCTTCTGTCCTCAGCTCTTCTGGGGTCTTCTGTCTGTCAGGGAAGCGTCTGTTGTAGAATTTGGCTTCGGGAATCTTGTGCGTCTTCTTTGAGGTTTTCTGAGAGGGCCTGCTTTCTGCTCGGCCTAACTCGTTGCTCTTTCGCGACTTGTCTTGACTCGTCGTTTCCCCGGTTTTGAACATGTCCAGCAGGTCTTCGGGTGGGATCTGGTATTTCTGGGAGATCTGAATGAGCTGGTAGATTGCCTGTGGATCTATGGTATCTCTGTACTGCGTCTGAGCCACTCTCCTCTCAGCCCTCTCTTTCTCCTCTTCCTCTACCTCCCGTTTCTGCTTCTCTTCCTCCGTTTTCTCCAGCACTTTCAGAAGGTAGTAGTCCACCAGGTTGGCAACATCATCGGGCTCATTTGACCTCTTGACTGGGTAGCTTTCATCATCTTCCTCCTCGTCTTCATCATCGGCTTCTTCATCGCCGTCGTCAACGTAATCGAGCCCTCGGTTGGCCTCATGCTTGTTGTCCCTCTCCTCCTCCTCCTCCTCCTCTTCCTCTTCCTGTTCTTGTAGCGGACCCCAGTCTGCAAGATCCCCGCCATCGTACGCCACATTCCTCACATTGAACATATCATCATCTTCTTCCTCATCATCATCCTCCATGTCATCCTCCTCCTCCTCCTGGCGCTTGTGCATGGGCTTCACACTGGTCAGCTTGTCCAGTTCGTCGAACACGGACTGCAGCGTGGCCAGGTTCTGAGGCGTGTACTTCTCCTCCACGTTCTCGTTGGTGCGCTTGAAGGGGCTCTCGTGATCTGGCCTTTCCTCATCCTCCTCCTCATCCCCCTCGCCCTCTTCCTCGTCCTCAAACATTAGCGGCAGCTTCTTGTGAGGCTTGATGCTGTGTTGCTTCTGCTGCACCCTGGGGTACGCGCCGTCCTGTCCGCCTGCTCCTTCGACGCCGGGGCGAAGGGACGCCGGCTTGGCGGCCTTTTCCGTCTGCTGGAGGGTGCTGAGCACAGCCTGGAGCAGCTCTTCACTCTTATCCTCCCGTCCCTTCTCCTCTTCCTCCTCTTCCTCGTCCGTCGTATTTGTTCGGTGCGTAGGGTTTAGAAGGCCAGCCTCAGCATGGCCACGCAACTTCTCAGCGGTCATCCACGTGGCGGGCATCGTTAGCCTGTGGCGGGGGGGGCCTGCTGCTGGGGCTCCATGCCGGTTCTCTGACGGAGGCTCTCGATGTACTCCAAAGCTTTGAGCATGTCGGCGTTAGGGCTCTGGCGGACATTTCCTCTCGGGGGGTCTGACTCGCTCCCTCGCAGTCTGTGCTCTCTGAGAGAAGCCCCGTGAATGCCAGAGGAGGTGAGGAAGAGGAGGATTAAGAGGAGGTTGGCAAAGCAGATGAAGAAAGGTTTGCCTGTGGCGAAGGTCTGGGGGAGTGACGGCATGGTGACGCCTGCAGAGGACAGACAAAGAGGCAAATGTCAGCTCTGACCTTAACAAGTTGAGCTAACAGGTTCGCAACGGTCGGCGCTCTGGCATTTCTTAACTGTCTGTGGCTCTTATCGTCACTTTAAATGTGTGCTGTGATGGTACGTCACAGAGCACACCGACGTCTGAATACATTCAAAGGCAGCAGGTCAGGTTTAAAATCACATCCATGACTTCTGCTCTGGTGAAAACTAGTTCAAATACCTCCCTTTATCCTATCAGTGTTTGTGTGGAATGTCTAAACTGCCCAACAAAATCCAGTTCAATGAAAATAAACCTCCTTCAGTGACAATGACTTTATTCGGATTTAGTTCCACTTTTTTATGCCTTTTAAGTTGATAAATTCAAATATTATTTTATTCTGTATTCTTCTACAGTTTGCATCACAGCTAAAATAAGAGACGCAGCAAAGAAAAGTGAATACTTAGAAGCAGCTGGGGGCCAATCTCATATTTATTACTGTTTATTTATTAAAGCGGTAGGCTATATTATTGGCTCGTCTGTGAGTCTTTGTGTCGCTCCTCCATTTCGCTGCCTGTTGCTGGTATTTTCGGATCCTACTGGAATCCTGCCGCCTGTTTGCCAGCAGCAGTAACAGCAGCGGCATGCGGCTCCCGTGCAAATCTCATTAGTCGTCAAATTGCTGCTCTCTGTGAGTCACGGCCCCCGTTGTCATGGTAACCCGGTACGGCTGATGTTCCCTCTCCTTTAACCGCAGAAAACCCCTAAACCCAATGATTAATGTTTGCCGTGCTTTAACTCCAATCGCACGGTGTTCTGTTGAAATAAATGGCCCTTCTGCCTGCGGGATTTTATTAAACAGGCGCGCAAAATATATCAAAATGATTTTTTTTGTTGTTTTTTTTAAGGGAAAATGTGCAAATGCGTACAAAATGAATGTGAAGTTGATATTTTTGAGACTTTTCCCCAAAAACAGGAGGCAAAACACGAAAAAAAACCTGCCTAACAGACCACAAGCGACGGTGCAATGATCTGCTCTCGTCTGGATGTTTACTTTCCCTTCATTTGAATCGGCGAACTTCGCTTAGTTTGGTTGTATTTTTAACCCGTGACAGAAAAGTAGCACTTAACGAGCAGCGGAGCACGAGCGGTTCGGGATAATGTGGAGCGAAAAGAGAACAAAGAAACTGCGGGCAAACAACCTCCTCGCCTCGGCGTATGTGGCGGTGCATCAGGTTGGCAACCAGCTGCCGTAACAGCAGCTGGTTGAAGTGAAGTAAAAGAACCACACTGACAGCGAGCAGCGTTAGGAGAGGTGCAGTGTGGGACATGCAGTGAAGAACGAGTCTTACCTTGTGTAATTAGTTTCTCTCGAGGCTCGTGAGTGAACTGAGCATCTCTCTGTCTCGCGCTGTGAGTCTGGTTTCAGCACCGCGGACAGCTCCTCGTGCTATTAGAGCAACCACCTGACTCGTGCGTCACAGAGCGAGGAGATACGCAACACGCGCGCGCCCGCATGTGTACGCCACACAAACACGCGCACTCAAACTCGCGCGCGCAGTTAATTTGAGTCAGCCAAACACAGATTGCTCCTCTCTGCATTTGAACTGGAGTTGGCTTTGACCCAGTGAGACTCAGCGGCTGCGTAACGGCGTTTTGTCGCAGCTTCTAATTCTTAACGGGGCTATATTAAGGGTCAATGACTGGCTGAGGGGCTTGTAAGACTGCTCTGTCTCGGATGTGTTCAATAACGTGGACCTTCACGGGATTTATAAGCTTCTTTATGAGGAAGGGTGTAACGGGCGTTTTGTCGATAAGTCGACAAATGCTTGAGAGTGGTGGAAATAAAGCAGCTTAAACTCATTGATTCACCTTTTAATGGTCTTTCTTTGCGTAAATGGTGTTAAATTGCTGATACACCCTCCATAACTGATTTATCTTTGTCTGATTTATTGTTTCTTCACTGACTGACACTGAGGCTCATAGTAGTGACTGTTGAACGGCTGTTGTCATTGACTGCTGTTGTGTGTCTGCTGCGGCACTGAGGGACAGAGACAGTTAAAGTCCACCGATGACTCACATACGGACTCCGACAAAGCCTGAGACGGGCGGGGGTGACAGAGGGACTGCAGAGGTGGAGTGTGTGTGTGTTTGTGTGTGTGTGTGTGTGTGTGAGAGAGAGAGAGAGCACTTTCGTCTTCAGCCAGCGCGCACTGTGGTCTCTATTTTTGGCTCCCTGTCAAATCGTGTCTATGGATCAGTGTGCGCAGTTTCATTCATAAATCCCTCTCGTTGCTGTGTTTGATGTCAGTTTAGGTAGGCTATCCCCCGCTGACCTGCTTGTCTGATATTCAGTGGGACTATCTTGTTTTCAGCTTTGTCACAGTTGCAGTGTATAAATACATCTCTGTATACAGAGAAAAAGGCATATTTAGACTTGGGATTCTGCCCACAATGAATCAGAGAGACTTGCTGTTGAAATACAAATGTAAACAACTGAAGGAATCAGTGGGTTAGGTAAATATATGTCATTATTTCTGGTTTGGAGCATTTAGAACAACATATGACCTGTTATAAAATGTCCTGAAAAGGTGCCACATTCATGCCATAAGACCAAAATAACATTTTTTAGTGTGGAGGGAAAAAAGGAGTGATGACTCATACACCCTTTCAAACTCATTAAGGAACTTTAAAGGCTCAGTCCGGTCACATTCACAACTTCTAGATATGGATTCATGTCAAGGCACATAAAATAGTTGTATTGATCTCTATCTTTCTGAAGGGCTGCAGTGTGAGTAACCTTCATTAGAATAAAGTCTACCTTTCTAATGTTGTTAGACGTTTCAGCACCAGAAGACCAAAAGAAACCGGGACAAAAGAGCTGATTTTAATCTCATGTCCCCCTCAGCCTAATTACATTTTCCCTCATGACTAACACACATACACATACATACACACACAATGCCAGTTTTGGACTGATAAAGCCCGAGCTGTCTGGCTAATTGCTTGTGGTTGTGTCTGTGGCAGAATTACTGGTAAACAGAAACCAATTACAGCTCAGTTCCACCCCCATTTCCACTGCCTGTCCACTAAAAAAAACACACAAGGTTTTTCTCAGGTCAAATGAAAAGTTTCTTACAGGCAATTAGTAGTTTTCCCTCTTCCACACAGCAGCGTGGTGTAGCTATTTGGAGTCGCATTTTTTGTAAAATGGTTGATCTGAAATTTTTCCAGCACTGGATGAGGTGCATTTGCTTTCACTTCAGGTTACTGTCTCATTATAGAGATCGTAAAGGGGCTGGAGACTGTAGTGTGCTAATCCTGGAAACATATTAACCAATGCAAATTAATGAACCTTTAGAAGTTACTGTGACCTCAAATGAAGATAAAATAAAATACATATATTTTATGTGAATATGGATTAGGGGTTAAATTGTAGCTGTTAAGTATTATTAAGTAACAGACACATGTCTATTGCAACTCCATCCACTGATGAAGACCTTTTGATACATTTGAAAGCTCTGGAAAACACAAGTAAGTGGTCCATAAGTTGGGGTTTTTTAGTTATTAGATCATTTCTAAAGATGGACAGACAGTAAATCCTCACCCATTTGCTTTGTGGGAACTGTGACAGCACACACTGTCATTATGTGTCAGATTATTATGGGTTCATCCTCTAGTGCAGGTCTGTAATGAAATGGTCTAATAGCTCAAAGCCATTACAATCAGTAAATTGGTACATAATGCCATCATGGACAAGAGACATAATTCTCTGGATTTTGGCACTGAAGCAATTTGCTTAGCCTTTGATTTGCAAATCAGTTATGACAGAATATATATCTTTGAACTAAATATCTCTAATCTGCTTCATCTGCACTGTCTGGGTGTGGTGTGATCAGATGTGATTGACAACATAAGCAAACAACCATCACATTTGAATTCACATGTTACTAAATTCTGATTGGTGCAAGTGTGACGTCACCTTTTTTTTCAACTGAGCTCCTCCCACTTCAAACCAGTGAAACAAACAAACAAAAATACCGAAATCTCTTGCAAAACTGTGTTTATGTAGGGACCCATTGTTCATAGTAAGAAGCTCATTGACAAAACAGGTTTTGAAGGACTTTAAAACACTAAAGATGCAGTGTGTCATTTTTAAATGAATGAATCCTGTTTGTGGGGACTCGGGCCGATCAAAGCACATGGAAATCTGTAACTATAAGTGCTCTTTACACACTAACATTAACCTCTCCTGGTCGAGGGCATCATCTTCTCTGCCCTCTTTACATTTTCTTTCTGTGTGTTTGTCCCGTGGCGACTGACCGGCTGCTCCCCATTCATTACCACTGGGCTTGACAGCCAATAATTCTTCCCCTTAACTCAGGTTGTCAGAAGCTTGGCAGGCACAATGTAGAGAGAGGGAGAGGTTGTGAATGGGTCTACAGGGTTTGACGTCAGCCTCTTTTCTCTGGTCGATTATGTGTGTGTGTGTGTGTGTGTGTGTGTCTGGGAATAGGTGTGATGCATCAATTTTTGCTCTTTTGTGAAATGTGAGATGTGGCACAAAATTGAGTTTCTCCGAGGCATTTATAGCACACCAGGGCAGATAGACAGAATGTTCCCCACTACATTTGTCACCTTTCCCTGAAATGATGGAAAACAATGAAATCATTCAGTTCCCAAAACTGCATGCTTACAGCCCTCACCTCTGTCTGTGAGGTTTACACATACAGGAGACTAAATGTGTACTGAGAGAGAAAAAGGAATCATAGGGCACAACAAAAAGAGCCTGACATTTATAAAATGCTGTTTTTGTGAGACAAACATTAAAAGACCCCAGGTTGCTAATTTTGAAGTACTTTACCCCGAAAACAGCATTTATGTAACATTTTCATGTTGCGTTTGTTGTTGTGGTGAACAGAAGAGGCAGGTACAAATGATTTGTGTATCCACAGGAGCATGAGTCACTCGGTTTACTGATGCTTTGTGAGGAGAATACAGGAGAAACAATCAGTCCACTTTGGCTGTTTATGGAAATAAAAATGAAATTTTCTGAACCTTTAGCACGTATGGAAAATTAAAATAGGAAGTACATGATGAGGGGAATTTGGACAGGTAGGTATAACTGAGATCTGTATCATTACACAAATAATAGCACTGTTTAACACTCCAATACATCAGTAAATAGCACATCAAAACCTTAAAGTGTTCAATATTATTATGTAATTGTTTAAACTCAACCGCATTATCATAAAATGTTATACAAAATTCAGTTTTTTGTTTTCTTATATGAAGTTTAATTTGTATTTCATATTGAAAGTCTGTTTTTACTTCACTGTAACACCAGATAAGTTGATTAAACTCAAAAACTTGTTGAAACAGATTACAATAAACATTTTAAGTAAAACTACCTACATTTTGTTAAGTAGCTTTAATAAATTTAAGTGAGAATGGGGTTTTTTGTACTGTGAAAAGAAAATACCTAGTAAAAAGTTAGAAATTAGAAATGGTTCTGTAACTTTCAAAACTAAGTTAGTGCCACTTAAAATTATTAGAAAAAGTGGCTAAATCAAGAATATTTTTAACCTAGTTTGTGTTACTTAAAGATTTTCATGTAATCAGTTTCAACAGTGTTTAAAGATGAACTGGTTTTACAGTGTTAATAAGGGCACTGTCCCCAATGACATTTTTATTTCATACCACATTTTATTTCATAGTGTTGTTTTCTGATGTCACATTTTATTTTATAGCATCACTTCTTATTTCATAATGTCACTATTAATGACAGCAGTCACCGCCCCTTCAACATTCAGCCAATCATATGTCTCCAACTCTGTTATGTCTTTGTAGCTAGAGCAGTGGTACACACTCTTTTGCCTTGTGTTTTCTGTAAACAATGGCATGGGTCTATACCTGACAGTATATACTGTATAGAGTGGGACGCGTTCCAGGTTTTGTGGAAGTAAAGTGGGGGTTCGTATGTAAATGGCCAGCCGGGGTCAGCTGCCGTTTGTGATAAGCACTAGGATACGGCAGTCTTATGGAATGACCGAAACCTTGCTCACTGATTGTGTATAACGCACCGTCAGTAAACTGTTTCCTGATGAGTTTATGGTTTCAATCTCTAGTTCCAAGTCCTTTTCAATCCAGAATGATGTTCATTTAGTAAATTATTGTCCAAATTAGAGTAAAATAGACAATAAATCATCATTACGTTATGCTCTAGGGCTAATGGCCACCTTGTGAATGACAAGTAATTCACAGTGAGTCCGTCTAGCTCAACGAACCAAACAAAAAAAACAGTGCTGATCAAATACGAACTTACTGTGTTGCCTATTTCTCTCCTTAAATCTTTTGACAAACATATTTTACTGTACTGTTTAATTCGTGATTGTGTGTGACCAGGCAAGCCACCATTGTTTCCTGCTTAAGATGAATCGGAAGTGAGAGCACCTCAACTCACAGTACATCACTTCCTCTGGCTCTGACAAACGGTCATGGCGTCAACCATAATGTCAAACTCGAGGCTGCAAAACGGTACTTCACAAACCAATGGGTAACGTGACGATAGGTTCACACTTGGTATATACGTCTAATGAACAACTTTCATAGGAATAATAATAATAATCTTTGAAAGTGGTATCCAGTCCTTTATACAGCCACATTGTAACCCCTTACAACTAAACAATGTGTTATTGCAATTTCATATAAAACCAACCTGGTTTCAACCAGTTTTGACCAGTTCAATTGCTTTTTGTGGAATTTTTTTTCTTAAAATCTTTTTGGGCCTTTAATCGATAGTGACAGCTGTAGAGTGACAGGAGAAGGGGCACAGCGGCAAGGAAAACTTTCCTTTTAAACTTCCGGGCTGCTGTTTTAGTTCATTTATAGATCTTATGCTATTTATTAATGTAATTATTTCTTATTCCTTATTAACTTATTTAATATTGAACACTTGGAGATTGGATCAGTGTTATTGTTCTGTCATAACTAGAGATAACTTTCTGTCAAGTTAACATCTCTAAACCTTTATAGAACAAAATGTCTCGTGATTTCTATAAGATAATGTTCTCTCTTTTTATCAAACTCCTACTCATTGTGTCTATTTTCGGCCACTCTGTATCAGTATTGTCACAACACATCATACAGCAACATGGCTGTAGCACAGTAATATGGTACATTGGTGCATGATCTTTCTTCCCTGGTGTATTCCACATCTCTCTTTGGTCTTTGCCTTTCTTGCCTAAGGGAGCTGATCAGAAGGAAAAAGAAGAAGGAAGA
Source organism: Morone saxatilis (assembly GCF_004916995.1). Taxonomy (NCBI): domain Eukaryota; kingdom Metazoa; phylum Chordata; class Actinopteri; family Moronidae; genus Morone; species Morone saxatilis. The sequence goes on along the minus strand of NW_023340257.1, from coordinate 5,541,307 downwards.
TTAAAAAAACAGATAAAAAAGAATTAGTTGTCTGAAGGGATTATAAAGAGGGGAGCACATTTTCTTTCTTTTCTGGGTTTATAGTCCTCTGCATCTTAAAGTATTAGCATCTATTCCCATATTATTGCTGCCAAGTTACACTACTGGGTTCACTGAACATCCACACTTGGTTGCTTATGAAATACAGTACAGCCTCATGTTGCCTCTTCATCGTCCTGAGCTTTGATGTTGCTGTTTTTGAATAAGGCCTCTGTTTCATTCTTCCATCTTAAAGTCACAGAGCAGATGTTGTGCTGTTGGCACGTAAGTGAATATTTGTTGTTTATCTCAAAAATAAACCTGCCCCTCCCTCCTCTGCCACCCCACCGGCATCTCTGAGAAACAGCTTCTTTCTGCTGCGACACATCAGAAAACAGCGAGCATACTTGTAAAGGAGCAGGGGGCTAAATGGGACTTTTCTGAAGCAAACCATATAGCATTACCATTTAACATTTATAGAGAGGAAAAACAGGCAACAGAGAGGAGAGGGTGAGCCCTGCTACTACCACAGAGGATTTGATAGTTTAGTCTGTTTAGTGTATCTGGAGGGATAAAGCCAAAGTCCCAGTTTGAGCTCCCTGGCCACTTGCAGGGAATTCACCCTCTGCCTCAGTGCCAGAGTGGATAACAATTAGATAGACACCAGGGGAACCCATAATATACGCTGTGCTACTAGAAAAACAACAGTTAAACTGTGACACAAACCAGTGGAACTGTGATATAAACAGATGCTCTGGCTGAGAAGCTAAAAAGCATACAGGATCTGATGTTGCAGTTCTTGGCATCATAATCCAACATGTCAAAAGAATAACATATAACCTAGTGTTACACTGTTTGAGTGCTGGGAACTCTTAAAGCTTAGCACAGGGATATATGGGAAGTCCAGTGGTCGGTTCACAACTTTGGCTCAGACTGAGATATTGTTGAAAGGCATGTTACATTTTTTGCTTTTATTGCCTTTTTAATTGATGGTGACAGCTGAAGTTAGACAGGAAAGGGGGGCAGAAGAGGGATGACACGCAGGCAAAAGGGCCACAGGTTGGGATCGCTGCAGCAAGGACTCAGCCTTGGTAACCGGGCGCAAATGATGAAAATGATGTTATACGATAATGTTGTAACCCAAGATTCTCTTTTATTTGTTTTGGTTGCCAGTCACGTGCATGTGACCCCCCACGCGATACAACAGCTGTTTCTCATTCTCATCTAAGTCAGTGAGTTAAGGGTTTATTTCAACCAAACAAGAATGCAATGATTGTTGTAACTGTGAAAAGTAAAAGGCGGTTTGTTTCTGTTTTTCAGAACAAACGAAAAAGATTCCGCACATCACACTGGCAAATCACTGCCTGATAAAGGTCTAATAACAAAAACCAATAATATATGTTGTGCCACTGGAAAAACATAGTTGATCAAAACAACAAAACATTACAATTATATTGCACATATTTGTTTTGGTCTGAGATGCTGGTGTTTTAGTGCGACATCTAGTGACTTTGGTATTTATTCTTCCTATTTTATTTTATTCCAAGTTTTGTTTTATGTACGGAACACTGACACAAAATTTCTCTGTTCGACTTCCACCTCCAGCACAAAAAAGAAAAGAAAAAGAAACTAATATATCTCCAGCATTTACACTAGCTATGATCCATCTGTTTTTGAGCCCTGGGACAAATTAAAACATGCATTTAGTGTGTCGGAACTTGTGGGGAGTAAATGGTGGGGGAAGACTGAGGAGAATGTTACCACGTGAGCGTACTGGCCAACATAACATAAAACAGCTAACAGCAGCAGTTTGTGCTGCAGACTCCATCTCCAACGTGTCCAAGACTGTAGCAGCAGAAGCCACAATCATGACTGCAACCTCAGTTAGTTTGGCTGAATTCCATTGTTCAACCTTTTCTTCATTTTTTGACCTGCAGCTTCCACAACTGAGCTTTTTCATTCCAATTTGGAATAAATTTGCCTTGGACCTGGTATCTGTTGCTTATGGTTATTGATTTTCCCCTCCATCCCACAGCTCCCACTGCACAGATCTTTTGAATCATTTATTATAAGCTATTTCCTTTCTGAGGTCAGAATACAGTCACTCAGATCCTACTCTCTGGCCTCCTCTGCCTGTTGTACAGATTACACATGCTACAGGCCTTTGCTGGTATTTTAATACCTCTTTTTCTATGCTGTATTGGATTTTTACATTTCAAATGCTATCTCCCAAACACATGAATGAGGAGATCTGTTGCCACGTTATATTGTAGGACTAGAATATATAGTGTGAGTGAGGGTTTTGTTCATGAGTGAGGGTAAAATTGATTCGATCAACAGACGTCAGCAGTAATGTCAGCTTTGTACTGGACCACTGTGGAGAAGAGGGAGCTGAGCCAAAGGCAAAATCTACATTCCGAACATCACCGATGTCATGTTCTTCAGCTAGTGACAAAAAGAATGTGATTGTAGTGAGGAGCTCAGACATACGGAGGGAGCTCAGAAAAGATTCTTTGTGTTAAAAGGAGACAGGCCAGCATCTGATCAGGATCCTGCGTGCCTACCTTTGGAGGTTTTCAATTCCAAATAGTGAGACTATATAGCTCACCTGACTTGGTTGACACTTCAGGATCCCCTTAGAGGAGCTGGAAAACATTGCTGAAAGGGGGAGGTGTGGACCTTGCATAGCTTGCTGCCACCGTGTCCCTGCTGGCAGCATAAAATGGATGGAAGGATGTATAAATGGAAATGTTTATTTTCCCTTTGTTTAGAGATGTGTCAGTTGTAATGCACCATTATGATTTGATATAAACTATTTTAAGGTCTGAATAGCCCATTTTGAGACTGTTATAGTGAGTGTGTGTTGTTTTTTCATGTGGCTTTTGTGCTGCAATTTGTTTTCATTCACATCATGAATGGTATATAACTATATAATCAGGGCTTTCAGCTGCACACAGACACCAGTGAATTAAGATGCACAAGACTGAATCTCAAGTGATATATTGTCTAATCCATGTCATTTTAACAAATAGCTCTCTGATGATGGTCTGCAGGGAGAGGGAATCCTCCTTTTTTGGGATATTCGTCTCCATTCTAATGCATTTGTTTACCTAATCTGTTAATATGTTACTACAATCCTTGTAGTAAACATTTAAAAAAAAAAAAGTCAAGTCAAGCTAACTATATACAAAAATATATGAAGAAGTAGTTCATAAGGAGTTCATTCTAAATGACCTCTACCAATTTTATACAGGGCTTTAGAGATTAAAGTATATCGGTCAGACATTTAAGATAATATTGCTCTGAGCTGACCTCTGTGTCTGAAAACCAAAGTCCTACACTGAGAACACTACCACAGCCTCAGGTTCCACATATTCTTAGCCACCTGGCACATCTGCAGGTATCTGATATGTTTGTTCCATAAGGGCCAGACGTCTCATCCGGTCATGCGGTGCTGGCCTTTAACTCTCCCTAAGGTGGGATCTAAACAGGGTTACAAACACAGCAGCTACTGAAATAGGAACATATTCCTCCTCCCATTTCCAGGACTGATTGCACTTTGTAGTTTACTTTATTTGGCATGCTTTTTTAGATCTAGTCCCTCTGGGTTTTGTCCCTGCTTTGAATCATGTTTGTAATGGCATCAGTGTATGAAATCCATCTTTTTTGCTGGACCCTGACTCACTATGCATTGGGTGAAAGGTAGAGAAATATCTATAAATTCGCTCAGCATCTCCGCCCATATGTTATTTTTGCTATGCCTGTCAAGCTTTCAGTTCTCACATAGCACATAGGCTATGTAGTTTATGCGGACTACTCAAATTATCAAATTTTACACTACAAATTTTTAAGACAGAATTTCATTCTGTCTTAAAAGCTCCCTCTACCCCCTTCTTATCAAAAAATGAAGTCAGGGACCTCACAGCTACAGCTCTCACCTTATGAAGGTCAAATGCCACTTCTAGTAAGCACAGCTACTGCTGCTTACCCCGGCTGACAGGTGTGTTTTCCCACATGCAAGACCCAAATATCTTTTGTCAATATTTTCACCTCTGCTGGTGCTTTTTTCCACCCCGCAGGTACATAAAGTGGTCAACAAATTGCTGTGCAATCTTGCTGCAGCACCAGGTTCTTCAGTCAGATTTCTCAGAGAATGACAGTCAACAATACTGTCTGCGATCTTTGGATGCTAGCAGGGCTGTAGGCTTTCACCCCCACTGATCTCCAGCAAGCTGTTGATGGAAGTCAGGAGGTTCAATGTCAAATCCAGCATTATGACTGCCTTATTTTTTGTCCATAATATTGGGCCACAGGCATGTTATAGGGTCCCCTTCTGGTCACCATGAATCATATCTTCTCTACTTTGACTAGTCAGGAAATTTTGTTAAATCTCTCTTTGCCCACTATTATTAACTCTCTCATAAAGACATAAAATGCCGCTTCCCCCAAAAAAGAAAAATGTTTTGATCTGATTTCAAAAAGATATAGTTTGGGTGGTCAAAATAACATGTATGATATAGTACTATCCACTAAAGTAGTCCAGGGTGGACTCAGGTGGACAGGTTTATTGGATACTGCCATCCTTAATAAAGGTCTCAGTGTTTGCAGGGTCTGTCTGCAGCAGCTTTCACAAACACCCTTAAGTTTGCCAGTGTTACTGTCTTCCCTCTAGACTTGGCTAGGACCAAAAACCTGCCATAACATATTACATTCACAGCTGTGGCACTTCCTGTTTAGAACTCAAGTGTCTGAAACACCACACTGCTGTCATATGGGAATAACATCAACTTGACAGTTATAACACTTTCACATGTGTTCACATGTTCAGGCTCATTAAAAGCTATCAAGATACAGTATGACTAAGCTGATGTAAAATGCTGCCCTTCGTCAGCATTTTCTTGCATTTGGATGTTTATTTACTTTGTAGATTGACTTATTTCTCACCTGAAATAATTTCAGAAACACATTTCAGTGTACTGTTTAGCTGTAAAACAAGATTTTCTGTGAGCTGCCATTGTTTCCTGCTAAAGACGAGTTGAAATGCCAATGAGAGCCGCTCAACTCGAGGTATGTCACCTCCACTGGCTGTGACAAACTGTCATAGTGACAACCATATTGCCAAACTCAAAACGATACAAACCAATGGGTGATATCACAATAGGTTTACACTTGATTCTTTATCATATGCCTTTAATTTATGCAAGAATACCAAATAAATAAACTTTACTTTTCTGTAGTAACGCACCAGAGTAAGTTAGCTAGCATTAGCTTACAGTAAACATTTAGAAGGCTATACTGGTACAAATGGAATATAATATGCATAGGTATGTTTTCATTAGTGTATAATCACTTGGAAATTACCTTTACCTTAGAATGAGCCATTTATATCTGTAGATGCTGTGGGTTGCCTTCAGTGAATGCTGGACCAAGATAGGGCCATTCGTTTTTTTCGCACATTTCACTGCCACCATAGTTTTCCCTTGCGCTTGGAAGAGGAAGGTGAGACGAGTGAGTTGCAATCTGTAACTACACCGCTGGATGCCACTAAATCCTACACACTGCTCCTTTAATGGAAGAGCATAAGCTAATGGTAATATATGTCTGCATGGTAGAAATGCTAGAATTGCCTGAAGGGAAATTAATTTGAAACTGCAGGGTTTTTTTATGCTAAATAATTATCCTTTTGACAAATGTTTCTCGTTGAAATATGACACAGTAAATGCATAGTCAGTGCCCTTGACCAAGGCACTAGCTCAGATTTGGAGTTGGTCCCACAGTGGCTGCCCACTGCTCCTTGTACTTGGATGTGTCAAATGCAGAGAATTAATTTCCTTACAGGGGTCAATAAAGGATAACTTACATAAAAAGAACCATAAACATGTATTGTATTTGAATTTATATATTTGTTGATTGGTTTTTGTTTAGGCATTTTAAATCATCCATATAGGACCACCAGAGCTCACATCAAGCTGATATATTTTTAGGTTATTGGCCCTAAAGGTGCCAAAGCAATAATCTGACTGCAGAAGATCAATTCAGGAAACAGACTGACCAATTTCAAATTCCCATAAAGCCGTGAGTCGTTTTGAACAAAGAGGCTGCTTGTTTTAATTACAACTAAACACTTTTGCAGGAGATGTAACACGTTTTACCCTCCTTTCATGCTGCAGATAAGATTGGTTGAAATTAACTTTCACGTTCATGTGAAATTTTAGTGTTTGTGGGTGATTTTTCAAAGCTTTTGTTTTGGTTATCCAGTCCTGCACCTCCTCCATGATGGTGAGCAATGACGAATTGCCCCTTTAATTGCTGGTTAAACCCAGCCTCAGCCTAGTGGTTGCTAAGTGCCCAGAGAGAGACAGGAAGCAGCATTAAGACTGCGGCTGTCTGCAGCATCCATCTGTGACATGGACGGTTAGAGAGTGGGTTAGGGAGGGAGGGAGAGCGAGAGGGGCGTCTGGAAGTACAGCCAGAATGACTCATAGGTCAGATTTGCGTGAGTGAATGAGAAAGTGTGTGTGTGTGTGTGTACCTGTGTGTGCATGTGAAATCACATCTTTGCATTTGCACATTATGCAAAGTTGTGCCTCAGTGTTAATTTGTTTCTGAGCAGAAAGCATTCAGGTTCCTCCGCCCTCCACTCTGTGAATCATACACTGCGCTTTTACAACACAGATTATGAAAATTCATCAAAGTGATATTTCTCTTTGATGGAACATTTACTTTTCCACATGTACTTCATTCACACTCATATTCTAAGCATTTTGCACACAGAGCTAGTTAGCGGGCTTCACTGTAATGCTTGGGGACCTTATGAAACAGTCTCTGCTATTACTAACTGTCCTGAATTACTAGAGGTAAATCTTGGGAACACAGAGTCCATTATATGTACATTTTGTCCTTTGTCCATTTTGTCCTCTTAAAGTGGCTATAATCATTATGCTTCTAAATATAATGGAACAAATGACTATGTGTAATGTGAAAACCAAAGAAAATAGTCACACTTTACATTTCTAGTCAGATCTAGCATCCTTCAACTCATTGTTTTGGTTTAATGGTCCGATATTTCCCCATAGGAGCTAATGTAGACGAAAAACACAACTAAAAGGAGAATAAATACTGGTTTCCAGTAACATGATTCTTTTTCTGAGTCATGATAGACTTCAGTAGAACTAACTAATGGTATGCAGGATTTGTGGATTGTTGCAATTTCACAGAAGCTTTTCTAAAAAAAACTGCAATGCATGTTGCAATGTTTTTTTTGCAATAAAATTAAGGTAGAAAGTTAAAATTGCAAAAGATAGTTTAGTCATAAAGTCATAAAATCATCATAAATGTGAGATGGCGTCACACACATCTGCTGGGTCTGCAGCTATAAACAGGGAAGTGAGTTTGGTGACGCAGAATGTTTAGCAGATACAGAAATGTTTACGATGCTAACCATTTTAGTTAAGTGCGTTAGCATGCTAACATTTCCTAATTATTAACAAACGCAAAGTATAGCTGAGGCCAATGGCAATGTCATTAGTTTCATAAACCATAGTATTGGACAAATTACATTTTGAGAGTGGCATGACTGTATGTACCATATTTCATGACAATTCATCAAATAGTTGTCGAGACATTTCACTAAAACCCCATAATGTCAACCTCATGTTGTTGCTCAAGGAAAAGTCAGGGGATCACCAAAGTCTGTAGGACTCATCCTCTGGAGACAATGAATTTCATGGCAATCTATTTATTAGCTGTTGAGATTTGTGAGTCTGGACCAAAGTGGTGGACAGACCAAAATCGACCAGCCGACACCATCCATAGAGCAATGCTGCAAGCGTGGCAAAAAAAGTGATGAAATGAATTCAAGTGTGTGATTGCTCCACAGAGGGGAATCGCGCAGGATGTCTGAACTCTGATGTACGTCACGACTGGTTGACTGCCTTGTCAGTTAGCTGGGTGTATTTGCAGCTTGACAGAGCAGACAGGACTTGACAGACACACACAAACACACACATACAGTACACACTCATCTTTTGCAACTGACCCAGGCTGCTAATCTAGGAGAGTTGCAAGGACTTAACCACTTGAGACTGTCTTTCAATACAAGAGATCGATATATATCCAGATCAATTCTGTCTAAATAAAAGTTGGCCGGACTGAAGAAATTATTGAAAATCAAAAACAGACTTTGATTTGAAATAGACACAAATACAGAGCCAGTACTGCATGCTGTTTTAAAACCTTGCCATGGATTAATAAACTGTCTCCTCTCTTTCTGTTTCTCTAATCTTTCTCCTCAGAATATTTGGACCAGTCAGGAAATCATTTAGCTAACAAACCACCCCTGGCAACCCAACAAATTAGTTCTTTCTTGGCTGTCAGAATCTGTACCCAGATGCATTCCTTCTCCCTTGTCAGACGGCTGCAGGGCCCCAACTGTTCAAATACTCAGTTGATATCTCTCTTTATTAGCTTCTTCATCTTTTCATTTTATGTCTCCCTTACCTCTACTGCCAGAACTCACATCCATACACACACATACATCCATACATTTTGGTGGAAGGAATTGATTGTGGAGAGTGTCAAAACAACTGGATTATCTGACGTGTGTTGACAGAGGTTCATTATGAATTCAATTAGCTCCCTTGGCACCAGAGATTGAGAACTGACAACAGAGGGACTGTGTGGGGGAAAGTGCAAGGGAAGGGTGTGTGTGTGTGTGTTCTATAGGAGCATTGAACATATTACACTATGTTTATACTGTTACACAGTCATGATAAACTGATTTAAAAAACTACCAGAACACACACATGCACACACACCTGTTGATCTGATGTATCCTCTCCAGGCTCTCACTGAACAATGAATTCCACTTTGCCCAGGTGCACAGTTGGTATCCATGGAGACCAAAGATGGTGCTTCTCTGGATGAATGCCCTCCCAAGGAGCGACTAACATGTAATGTCATCGGATTGGCCGGGATACTCATGGGAGGCACAATACACACACACACACACACACACTATATGTCTTCACACTCTTGAAAGTGATTGCATCAAAGTGTTTCATAGGGGAAAACACAAAAATGTGTTGTTTTTCAGCATAACATAATGTGTGTATCTGTGATTTATAATTGTACATATTATCTAACAATTCACTTGCATGTTCCAGCATGTGCCATCAACATATATTATGAAATTGAGAACAGTTGGGATAAAAACAAAGCATTACATTCTGTTAAGCTATATTGTTTTCAGTACTTCCACCTCAATTGAAATTTAGACTACAGTACTTTTACCACGTACACTACATTTCATTGCATTCATCTCTTACTGCCTTAATCTGATATATATGTATATATGACCCTGTCTCCGGTTCACTGCTTTTCCTTCCTGGGACCACTTTTGATAGGTACTGACCAATGCAAGTCGCTCAAATCCTCATGCTGC
>NW_023340257.1:5531547-5531821 GCF_004916995.1 Morone saxatilis | reverse complement strand
AAATGTTCACTTGCTGCCTAATTTTACCCACCCACTGACAGGAGCCACGATAACCAGATAATCAGCGTTATTCACGTCACCTGTAAGTGCTCATAATGTTACGGCTGATTGGTGTATATATATAATGGACAGAGCTCCCAGGTCTGTGAAGTGAAGCCAACCTGGAAACCTGCATTTCATGTAAAGGCCAGCAGGGGGCACCTCCATGCTCTGCAATAACACACCAATACCATGCACTCTTACGGAGAAATGACCCGACTTCTCACTTGATTTA
>NW_023340257.1:5530739-5531526 GCF_004916995.1 Morone saxatilis | reverse complement strand
ATGAGTTTATGGTCTCAATATCTAGTTTTATGTCTTCTTCCATACAGCATGATTTTCATTTAGTGAATTATTGTCCCATTTAAAGTAAAATAATGGGAGGAAGTCACGGTACATCACCTCTTAGCGACGACCATAATGCCAGACTGAAGGCTTCAAAACAGTCCTCCACAAACCAATGGGTGACGCCACGATAGGTTCACACTATCCAAAACACTCTAAATGTATGTTTAACATGTAACGTGTAACAATGCTTACATTTTGACGGACACTTCAAACCCTTTCAGATCTCACGTCTTCACCTTTGATCAACAACGGCAGCAAAACTGGCTTCAGCAAGAATTTGACTATGTTTTGAGATCTGATTGGTTGAAGGTTGCCCGTGATAAATAGTGATAGACAGATCCAATCACCTGCTGAGTATTTTTCGAAAGTGCCTTCCCTTTTCCAAACTGTTTCCAACAATGCCTAATAATTTCGATCAGGATTTTCACCCCAACTAACACCGTCACATCAATATATCACAGACACTTAAACGGATATTTCAGCTCTTTGACTTCAACTGAATTTTCAGTTCCTTCCAGCAATTTCACTTCCAATGACAGACCTACTTCAACTTCACTCTGTGCTACTTTCTTTCAGCACCACTCTCAGATTTTTTACTTTTGACTGCCACTTAAGCTAAAACTGCGAAAACTTTCACTATTTTAACAGTCCAGTAAGTTATCTATATTTATAGGGGAAAAGAGTGTGTGTGTGTGTGTGTGTCAAATAAAAGTGTTAAACTGGA
>NW_023340257.1:5518995-5530707 GCF_004916995.1 Morone saxatilis | reverse complement strand
ATACAAAATATATGCCAGTGATTGGCATTTTGTCTCCAGCACTTTGACTCTTTTCTTGTGGAGTGTACTTTCTGCTTTGGCGTAATAAAGCATCTAATTAGTCACTTCCATCCAAAATATGCAAGTGGGTGGAGTTGAAAATCATGATAGCTGTGCAAGGTTTGAAATATTAAAATCACCTTTGTTTTCCAATTTATTTTTAATATACTTACAAAAGCTTGCATTTTGTTGTACGACCTTGTGTTTGTGACTTTTTAAAACAGTTTCTAGGATAGTCGATATGTTTACATGCACACCCTGTGACTCATTAGATGTCCGTCAAATGTAGTAACTTACTGCCAACAGAAAACCTCAAAGGGCTGCTTTAATGCTTTAATTATGTTGACACTTCACTTGAAGCGTTGTATTATGTAACAGTTATCATCACACAATGGGCTTGACACTTACCAAAAGTAAGCTTTTCCTGTAAATGTCACTGAGGATAGGAAGCGGGGATCAAACTGAGAAGTGCCCAGGGCAGTTGTGATATAAGACGTTTCATAAAAGGTTTATATTGATTTAGAGCTCCACTCTTGTTGACTGTGTGTGTGAGTGTGTGTCATTATACAGTGAAGTGAGAGAAACTGCAAAAATATTCTGTGACTGAGGAGGTGATGGTAGGACTGCCTGTTCTCATTAAGGGTGGAGAAATACTGCATTCAATTGGGATACTGTTAACTGGTTAAAAGAGAACTTTTAGTTACTCCTAAACTGTTCAGGGAATAAAGTTGGAAGAGCCCATCTTGTTGGCAGTGGTCAGTGTAGTCAGTAAACTCCTTGGGGACATGGAGGTGGAGTTTAGAATGGTCCTCAAATACGGAAAATTGCCAGGCTACTGCAGTCAACACGTCTGTTTGTGTGGGTTTTGGGAACATTGGCATTGGATTTTCAGGGGGTGTTTTATGTTGGAAAGGCTTATACTGTAAGTGTGTTGCCTGAGGTTGGAAGGTACACTGTTGTATGAGGTGCAGTCACTGCAGCGGTACATTCATTATCTGTACATTCACAGTGTTAAAGCAATTCTCCATCCAAAATCTTTTTGAGTACCAAACATTTATTCATAGGGGACTTCAAAGGGGGCTTCAAAGGATCATTTCACCAATAGAAAATACTTTTTTTCTCTCTTTGGTGGTATCCAACAAGGCTGATAATACCTCTTCTGAGACTTCTCCGCCACCCCAATACAATGAGGTGAAAGGAATTTGGTTTATGGTGCTGAGCATAGAAAATGAAAACTGAAGAGCTCAAAACCACAAAAATAATGTACTGTTTACTCTGGATAATCCCCAGACCTCGGTGGGATGCAACCTTTTCAATGGTGTCAAGAGACCTAGCTGTGGAAGAAAAGAGAAGAAAGAGAAGGATTTGCACTTTGACCTACACAGACACTGCATGTGTATGTCTATGCTCGCAAGTGCTGCAGTCTCATCAATGGAATCCATTTCAAACACTTTGGATCCAAACAAACTGTAACCACGGTTGATTGATTCCCTTTATTTGAACAGTACCTTCAACGCAAGGGAGAAAGTCATGTGATGTTGTTATAGAGTGACAATGTCAGTGTAGGGACTTTGGACTTCAAAACAATCAACCACTGTTCGTTTTCATTTACATCCATTGACAGTAGATAATGGAGCTTCTGGGTCTGCCAAGTGAAGCCAACGCCGAAGTGTCTTAAACCTGTATTCTATGTAATGGCGAGCAGGGGGCAGCTCCATTGGCTGCAATAAAAAACTCTTACGTCTCACTTGACTTATTAGCTCAGTAAACAGTTTCCTAATGAATTTGTTTTGCTGGAATAGGAAAGAATAATCATCAATCATTCCCTAAAGATAATTAAGTTTTTTTTGTGCTTAAACCTAACCAAACTGTAACTATAGCATTGTAAGTCATAAAATTGATTTCTTTTTCAGCAGTGAATATGTCACAGTTTTGGAAGGCACAGACAAATGACAACCTGCCGATGGTGGCGTCAGATCAGGAAACGCCTTCTAGAGGTCACAGATGAACAGACTTGTTGCCTAACCTAGCTACGAGTTGGGTCCTTGTTTTTGGGTTTAGTCCATGTTTTCTTTGAACTTTGAAATAATGTTCATGAAAGTCACATTCAGTTGTACTAAATGATACTCTAAGGAGTCGGCTTTTATTTTAAGCCTGATTTTCGCAAGCCGAAATTAGCATACAATGCACCTTTTTCCATGCAGCCATTTTGATATGAAATAGTAGGGTAAACAGGTGTTACCAATGATACTAAATAAGGTTCCGTTCCATTCATGTCAAACAGGCCTAAATGGAATGGAACCATAATTAGTATCACTGGTAACACCTGTTTACCCTACTATTTCATGTCAAAATAGCGGCTGTGAAAAAGGTCTAATAATATCACAGTTAACATGAATTACGGATGCACCTTGCCAACCAAGCCAGCTAGCTAGCACTAGTGTAAGCTGATAAGATAGCCTTTTGTTGGGTCCACTAAAAATGGGTCACTGTGGCTATGTCCACTTCTTTTACACAGCCTATGAGTAATACTATGTTTCCATGCAAACAATAATTTTGTGACATCCACCTCTAATGATTATTGCTTTGTTTTGTCCCTTTGTCTATAAATACCCTGAGTGGATGAGTCATAATTCACTACTTACATTTTGTACTACATCTTTTCCTCTCCTCTCTACTGCAACACAGACCCACTCAACAGATCAAAGTAATGCTGTAAACTGTAATTAAACAAATACAAATGTTAGCAACAATTATATATTACATATTTGATAACCTTACTCCTTCTCCAATCTCTCTGACCTCCTCTCTACTGTCAGACTAAGAGTTGACATTCAGGTCATTTGTGTTTGCCTCCAAAGCGCAGGCAGCACAGAGAATAACAGTGCTGGGGCTGATCAATTTCCTGTCAAGACAGATGAAGGCAGCCATTTGGAGAATCTGCTGGAGATCTGTCCAGCAGCATGGAGACTGATAATGCACTGACATAACAGCCTCCAAAAACTGCTGCATGTATACAAGGGTTCAACTGATAAGTATCTGTGTTTATTATTAATGAGGCTAAGATATTTAGATTGAATCATTATATTATTAATAATTATTACTAACATATAATACATATTGACATACTGGCAGAGACAATGAAACCAGGACCTGTAATCTTTTTAATGCCAGTTCCAAACCTTAATACAATTTCATACAGTGCCATATTGTGAGCTTACACTGAACTTCTTTCATCTATTAACCCTTCACGCCCCCCACACATTTTTTTGTTCCTTTGCCAGTTTTGTCTCTTATCTCTTCTGGCCGCGATCATCAGCTATGACTTGGTCCTCAGTCCACAGCCTAGTATACATTTCTTAAAACTGGGAACACGTGTGTGCATTTTTTAGGAGTGTGCACCACAGATATCAGATGGTAAAAAGGTATTTGGTGCCATTTACAACCAGATTAACTAGCTTACTTTGTGTTGCAGCAGCTTCTATAATGAAAAAATGAATAAGAGCACTGATATTTAACTGATCAGTAAGATGATGCTTGTTGTTTATTTATTCATATTTTTTTGCATTTGTCACAAGCCATCACTAAACCAGATAATTTTTGCATTGTTGGTCTAGAAGCTGAATTGTAAATATGAATTAAAATACAACTTATTATATAATATATAATGGTATAAAGCTTGTATGCCATTCCATCCTTCATGTTAAACAACTGGTCAGATATTTGCTAAAATGCAGGTGCAAGGAGGTCAAAAGTAGCAGGTATGTACCTAAGCAGCATATTCCCACTTGTAGACAGGAGGTTAAAACATCCTTGTTGCTGAAACGCATACATCAGTCGTACTTTTTGCCAAATGCTTGAGTGATATACAATAGGGACTTTCCTCTTGTTTTCCTCTTAACTTGGCTGATAACACAACATCATAAAATTTCATCACCTTATAAAGTTGTGTTACAGTTGCAAAAAACAAACCTATTCAGCATGTTGTGAGCTGGACAACCAAAAAAATGCTTTATAATTGTAGGGTTGTGGATAGACATACAAACTCTCCTCCTTTGTTGTCTTGTTTTCTTCCAAAAGGAAGAGCAGGTTGGTGTATTTCTGCTTTGGTTTAATCTCAGTACATAGTTGAGCTGAATTAATCTGTGTGTGGTAGCAGCTCAATTAAAGAACTGGCCATACTCTTTCTTCTTAATGTTCCATGTATTTAGATACGTACAGTCTTTCTTCCCTCACTTTCTCAGTCTGACTCTCTCCGTCTTTCTCCACTTTGTTCTGTCCCACACCTCTGCACAACCCTTGTTCATTAGTATAAATAACTGCTCTGCAGACCCACCCAGGCACATAAACAGTTTGCCTCCACTCAGCCACTGTACACACTGTTGTTATGCAGTTAGTCCCCAAACAGCCAGATACAACATCAGCAGCTCACTGCTACCTGTCTGCTGCTAATTACGCTGACGTTAATGTTACATGATCTTGGTGTTAATGAGAAACAGTTCAAGAATACAGACTGGGTTCAGCCTACTGGTTCAATAAGTAATCAAGTGATGTGATTGTGTGTTTTAGCGTGATGAAATGTCTTACTTAATAAAGATAAAAGTATCCCTAACCTCAGTTTGAATTTCATCATGCTCCTATAGCTTTACAAACACACAGTGTGTGTCTAACTGTCTATATTATATATATATTATCACTTAGGCCCACATTTATCAAGTGACTCACTCCTACTTATGACCGAGAATAAGAGTAACTCTTAAGAACCGCTCTCAAGTGATGCCTAGTGCTACATGCTCAGGGCAGCAGCCAGATACAAGGATTAAAGCTGCATTCACCCCATTGTTCATCATAAAACCGTTGTATAATGTATCCTGTGGAGCTTTCCATCTTTGCAAAAAGCTAAAAACAAACAAACCCGGAGCATTTTCCAGGCAGGGAGGAGATGCTAAAGAGATTTCTAAGAGATGCTATCAAGTTGCAAAAAAAAAGTATCCTATACATTTTTCATGCAACTTGATATCAGTGTTTTGGGAGCATAACTGACTATGCTGGCCTTTAAGCATGGCACTTAATTGAATCAATGTGGTATTCAAGTAGCTTCCAGCAGGGATACAATTAAAATGAAAGGCCTACAACAACCCTACTGATGCAGGGAGGGACATCTGCTGTCTAGTGCCATATCGACAATACAAGTGCAGATACAAAAGGTGCTTTGCTAAGAAAATTGCAAGCTCTATTAGAATTAATTAAAACATGTCAAAAGTGTGTTTGTAAACTATACTGTAGCTTGTAAGAAAGCAGCAGCTGCAATTGGTAAATTATAACTACCCAATTCTGAATAATGCATGATGAACCGGACAAAATATTATTATTCATTATGACTATGATGTTTTTGGCACACTTTTATCAAATCCTGTCTAAGAAGGTGTGTGTCTGCTTTTGTATGCACACTGCAGCATGAACACTGCAACAGATGACTCTTAATCACTTGGGCAAAATCCCAACTCTTACAAGCTTCTGAACTAACATTGTGTTTCATTTGATAAACACTGGTCCTAGCCAAAATGTAAAAAGGAATATAAGATTTGTGGGCACAGGTAGGCGTTTACTTAAAGACAAAACCAGAACAATTTGAAATACTGATACTTCAATTCAGGCCAAAACGTTGATTGCAGAATGCTACCAAAGCACTCCAATCTCCTCTTCTTCAACCACACCACTTATGTATTTACCACCTGATAATTTAATACATTCTCAAAATCTAACACTGCACTAAACTGGTTTGCAGTGGGGTAACATTACTGAAGCTATAATAAAATGCCAATCACACAGTGATGAAATAATGATTGTAAAATGATGAGCATCGCTCAAGATGTTGCCACATTATCAGGCTTTATTAGATTCTCAACCCATGTAGAATGCAATTTTAGCTTATAATTGCTTTTACCATATGGCAGTTAATACACAATTAGCCTCCTTGTTCTCCAGACTTAAACACAGATGAGGTGTAATTCAGAAACTGACTGACAGAGCCGTTGCAAACTTGCAGAGGTATCAGAGGTGTTTAATCCATCCACAGGGGAAACATTTCCCACATGTATCAGCTACTAGCACACCATATCAGGTACAGAGAGGCACCACAATAAAGTACTCTTAAATGTGAGTCAGACTTTTGATGTAGACACAGCTCAGTAACACAAAGCGTGGACTAGAAGAAGCATGAAGTCTTTTCTTCAGATCAGTTATGTTCATTAGTGACAGTAACAGAGTGCAGCTTTCATGCAGATAATGATGGAGATTCTGATTTGGCGTATGGTTGTCATGGTAACAAGCCTATAGGGGACAGGTCTTTGAGTGCGTAATTAACCAGTGCAGCTCAATTTGCCGTTCATTAGACAGGTGTGTTTAAACAGCCAGTAGAAATACATGTCTTGCTTTGTTTGCCATTAGAGAGAAGGACTGGAGAGTGCGGCGGCTACATGTAGCCAGGCTTTGGTCCAAGTGAGTTCCAGGGAGAAATAAATGGAGATTTTGCCTTTTGACAGTGAACTATGATAGTGCTCATTAGTAGTGATCGAGGAAGGAAGGAACAACACCTCCCACTGACTTAATGAAGCTTCACACACAGCACTAACAAAGCCGTGACCAAGTATTTTCAAACCAGGGCAGGACTGGCTGCGCCTGGCTTCATGTCACACGTGTGACCGTGTCCATACACCCCCAATGTTAGTCAGACACTTTTTATAAAAGGAACAACTCACGCAGTGGGTGACATGGTATTTCAAGGGAGACATCACATATCCTTGCCACTTTTAAGAGCAAAAAACTGAAGATTGATGGAAAATATGGCCCCTTTTATGATGTTTCCTAAAAATATACATTAAAACACTGTTGTATTCATTGCATCCAATGTTTTATATTCACTGACTAGATGATATAACATTTTAAATAAAAAGCCAAGCCTCACAGCCAGCAAATATAGCATTTTGGTATAAATCTGCAGTATCACATTGATTTGAACAATTTCCAATCAACATAAGAATGAGACACTTCATTCATTCATTCACACTATCCATGTGATTGTCTTTTTCATTCTGTGTTTTGGAGGCTCTCCTCTGTCTTGAATTGTAGCAGCGATCTCTCCGGACCAACAACACAGATGCAAATTAGCTTTTGGCTTACGTTTCCATGGTAACGCTCATTAGGTAAAAGGTTGACTCTTGACTGCTGTTTGTGTACAGGAAGGCAAGGCTATCTAAACTCTGAAAGCAACACATTTCAGTTGCGGACAAGCAAAGATTTGAGCCCATTTGCTTTCTCTTTTGTTTGTGTTGACAGGTGTGAGAGGGCATTTTCAGATGGGGCTGTTGACTGAATTTGTTAGTTAACTCAAAGAGGAGGAGGTCAGCGCTCATACCACTAAGAATTGTGCTACCGGCTCTAAAGCAAAAGGTGACCACTTCTTGTTTTGAGCCAGAATCTCATTAATTCAGTGAAGGTTAAGTGTCTCAACAGACAGTGACTCCTGCAGATGCCCGTTTGAGAAAGTTATTATGATCTGCTCAGGAAAATGGCACATTAAACAAACAAAATGTAATGAGAAGCTTTCTAAGATTAGACTCTGTGAGATAAAGATCAAAAGTTCAGTCGCAACGAGGGCCTGAGAGAAAGTTGTGGTTCTTATAATAAGCTCATCAGCAGTAGTACCTCTGAGTACATTTCCATCACTGCGGCACTCCTGCTTTCATAGGCCACATTATTAGTTTCCCAAAGAGGCTGTGAGCTACAGTATGTACAGTAAATAGGATTAGGGTGACATGCTGAAATGTCCAGACCGATGGAGCGGAGATGCAGAGCGTCAGCTCATCTGGGTGAGAAAGGAAGGTGAGTCCAAAATACAAAACCATTTTTTAACATTCAGAATTCAGCTATAGATTAGATTTTACTTTTTTTTATGATTTAAGACCCTTAAATATGAATTAAGGGCATATTATCCTACATTTAACTGCACTCAAACATGACCCTAACCCTAACCCTAAGTGCATCATTCGGCTGTTAGTCATCTTGAGTCTTTCAGGCAGGCTGACCAAGAGAAGTTACTTCTTACACAAAATTTCAGATTGTTCCCTAATAATAACTGTCAGCCGTGGTAAGAGCCTGAGTGACGCAGACCTGCTCCTTCGCTGCTCCATCTGATGTGATATTATACTATGCTCAATTTCCATGACCCAGAAAAGGTCTGGTAATTTATCACAGCCAGTGCAGACTTGCATATCAGCTGAAAACCTATTTGGCTTTATCACGTGGAGCAACCAGCTTCATGCCATTTAAAGGTTGGTTGAGAACATCTGGGTACATCTGTGGGATTTTTCTAGGTGGGTATTCATACTGATGGATTTTAACTGAAGCTGAAAATATTTTAAAGTGATAGAAATAAGCCTTCATATTGCTTTACAGGTGTGATATGTAAGATTTTTTGTTTAAAACATTAAAAAATTAAAAGAATTATCAACAGAATGTGAAGAAATAACTGTTTTGATGTGATTGTGTCTCTGTGTTGCAGAGATATTGAGATTAATGGATTAGTTTACACTCCAAGCAGACACTGAGCAACATTAAAATTAATTTGGAGTTGTGTTTCTTGTGACTTGATGAATTTCATTCCAATATTTTCCCTTTTTATAGCTCTATTTTGATCTCCACCAACTAGAAATAGCTTGCTAGTTGCTAACCTTGTTTGTCGTTTGGTGCTGGGCAAGTTTTTTGCTGAAAACAGCTTTCTGCAGCTGCTGGAAACAATAGTGATGAGGCCAGTGAGAGTAAATCAAACCGTTCATTTGATAGTCAGATAACCAAAACAATGAGCTAAAACAGGCTATAAAGCTGCGTGGAACTGGTGGGGGATTGCAGGGTCGGGTGAGAATAATTCTCTGTGGGTTTGCCACTTTAAGTAACCCCTTTCATATTACATATAGTCATTTGATCCATTGTCCATGTACAAATATTGATTAGTGCAGCTTTAAATTTGATCAATGTCATGCCAATAAATACATTCAATGTCTCCTGCAAATGTTTAGAAATGGTCATGTGAGATGCTTATTACTAATACTAATACTAGTAGTAATTACTTTTATGGAATGTGATATAGAGCAATTCCCACTGACCACCAAGCAGTGTATGAAGATTAGTTATACACTCACATAACAAACCCTCCTTTCTAAATAATTCTCAACTTAATGAAAAGAAGTTTAATGAGGAAACAGAAGGGAGGGAGGAGGGAGGGAGTAGGAATGGTGGGTTTGAAGTGACTCATTTCCAGACTCATTATTGGCGTGTATGTGTGGGGCCTGAGGCAGGACACAGGCCCCACCATCGAGTCCCACAGGGGGACACTAATGACAAACATCCTGCTTCACGGTGCAGGAGACACTCCATGCAACACATCTGCTTCTTATTCTCACCCTGCTTACTCTTACTTGTTCTTTCTCCAGAGAAAAAATTCCCTTGCTTTCACTCCCACTATCTCTCTCTCACACACACACACACACAGCCGCTATTGCACCATAAAAGACGACAAGGCAGCTTGCACATATTTTTTTCCTGCTCGTTGATACAGACACAGCAGTGCATCCCCCTCAACTTCCTTGTTGACAATAAATAAATGGTTCACTGTGTGGTCGTGTGTGTTTGTTGTACATGAATTATTCAGTGGGGTGTTTATGTTGTGTAGGAAATACGATTTGAAATGCTTCAACAAGTCTGTGTCTGTGTCAGGCTCTCCGGAAGACAGGAAGACAGGAAGACAGAGAGATACAGAAATACTTCTGTCTCCCTCTTTAGCTCTTCTTTTTTTAACATCAATTCACTCTTATTTGATCTCTCTGTGGGTTCATCAATAATGCAAAGATAATTTAGACTCTTTAATATTGGGAGCTTGTATTTATGGTATCTAGTAAAGTATTCACCAATCCCTTTAGAAGCTTTCATTTTTTATGAATCAATGTAGATTTAATGTAGCTTTTTTTTACACTTATTAACAGAAAAAAATTGGCAAACACTCCACCACAAAGACAAAGGAACACTCCAATCAACTCTGCAAAAAGATGGCCTAAAGGCACAAGTCAGTGGATGGGAATAAGAAAATTAGAAAAGTTACTGAACATCCCTTGGAGTTGGAGAAATGATGGCACCGCAGTAAATCTGCCCAGAGCCTGTTGTCCTTAACAAGACTATAGCTGTGCTAGCAGCTCTGTGAGACTGATTTGGGCTAAATGCTAATGTCAGCATGCTAACATGCTCACAATGTCAATGTTAACATGCTGATATTAAGCAAGTATAATGGTCAACTGTTCACCATTTTAGTTTAGTGGGTTAGCATGCTAACGTTTCTGAATTATCTCTGAACACAATGCACTGATGGGAATGTAAATCATTTTGGTATTAGTAGTATCAGTATTAGTCATAAAGAAACATATAGGACAAAATAAAATGTTGACCTGATGATGGTGCTAGATGAAAAGCCACATTTCATGCCAATTCATTCAACAGCTGTTGAGATATTTTACAAAAAAAAAAAAATGTCAACCTCTTGGTGATGCTAAAAGGCAGATCACCCCCAAAGTCATTAGGATCCATCCTCAGAGAATTATGAATGGCTGTAGTCAAATTTGTGCCAATCCATATGACAGGTGTTTAAATATTACAAGGGATGAGTTAAAACTTCAACCTACTGGGGGCACTAAAGGAAAAGGCAGGGATTACCAAAAGTTGGGACTATTCATTGTCTGTGGAACATAAATATCTGTACAATATGTGATGGAGATCCATCCAGCAGATGTGAAGATGTTTCAGTCTGAACCAAAGTGTTGGACAGTCGGACTGACAACAGACAGACATTGCCATCCATAGACCCACAACATGAATAAGTGACATGAGTGCAAAGAGACTACAGAGGGTTGCTACCAAGAGACCTATGAGAACTTTGAAGAAGTTCCAAGCTTCAGGGTGCTTCACCATGTCGCAGCTATAAGGAAAAAGGAATCCACACAGACTGGGGTATTTGCTAGATACTGACTTGGAGGGAAGACTGAGTAGACCTACAAGTATTTTATATTTGTAATTAATTTAGATCACTTCATAGAGTTCTCACTTTGACATTAAAGGGTCTTTTTTTGTGGAAACTTCCAATACTTTTAATGGGCACCATATTCTATTATACTAATAGGCTAGTTCTTCTTGAGCTCATCTTTAAAGTGTGAAATAGTGAGTATACCTGACATAAAGTGGGTTAAATAAGGAGTTGAAAGTAAGTGACAATGTAGCTGATTTCCTGCCAGCTGCTGTGCCTGATGATGCTCAGAGTCCTTTCAGGTCTCAAAGATTTATTTACACTGGTGCTAAATTGAAAATACACGAATGAAAAAGGAGAAAGATCGAATACCATTCACACATACTCACACAGGCACACACAACCAGCCCAGGCCCTCGCAGGCGCCTTTTGGGCATAGGAGGGCTATTACACTGTCAATACATGTACGTCATAAAATCTATGCATGTTTTCCCTCTGGCCATTATTGTTGCTTATGTTGATGTGGCGAGCTGTCATTGCTGTGAGTTGTGGGACTGAGAGCCTGCAGCGGTGCCGATAGCCTGTGTCTGTGTGTGAATGTGTGT
>NW_023340257.1:5498404-5518986 GCF_004916995.1 Morone saxatilis | reverse complement strand
GTGTGTGTGTGTGTGTAGGGTTGAATGACGCAGCAGAGGGAAAACACAAAAGCGCGTCGCCTTAGAGAAACAGAAAACCTGAAAACCTGAAGCTGCCTCCTAGTGTCTTTGCCTGGTTTTATATCTTCAGACAAGGAAACAGTTCACAGAAAAAGGAGAAGAAAGAAAGCCTTGTGTGTCATTCAACGTGTGATAATGCAGTCTGATTCGTCTTTAAATGGACTGCATGATGCCTTAGGGGGTCTTTTGCATGACCATAAACCTCCACACAAATGAAATAATACTGATAAATGAAAAAATAAACTATCCACTTTCTTCAGGCTCTTTAATTGCCAGCAAAAGTTTGAGCAGTTTCAAACATAGAAACATAATTGGGATAATTGGGACACAGTCTGCTGTGTCTATGTAAGACATAAAGGGACACATACAGGTTTAACTGAGGACATGAGCTAAAAAAGATGAGTTAGGGGGCTTTGGTGGGACTGATTCAGTTACTATCTGCCCTATTTTGCATTATTATAATGATCTAATGTAGGCTATCTCTAAAAATAACATCATAATAATAGAGTCACTCTTTCCCTTGCTTCATATCCCTTTCGTCTCCCTTATTTGTTAAAAGCAACCACAATCAGAAAGCACTACAACAGTGCCCTCCACTGGGGAAACATCAAAGTGCAACTGACAAAAAGAAGAAAAAAAACCTCTCAAATCAAATTATAAGAATTTATTTTCAAACACTACAAAGACTCCATCTTAAAATCAAGCCTCATGAAGTGAAAAATACAAACAATATGTACAGTGCATTGCTTTCATCAAGTAAACCTACATCGCTGACTGTGTGTGAACAGTGTTGATTGTGAAGCTACAACAAACACATAGTTCAGACAATCTTTCAAGTGGGTTCCAGGTGCGTTTCAGTACTCGAGACCATGTTGGCAAGAGCATGTCAAGTTCAGTCTGTCACTCAGGCCCCTGCAGGGTGAGTCATCACTCCAAACCAGTGGGTTGGTTCTCAGTGTGGCGTCAGGAGGGGGCTCCAGCAGGGAGGGGTCACCACCAAATCAGGCAAAGTCATAGTTGTACAATGGAATAATACAGTGTAAGTGTAAATAGTGTTTTATTCCACTGGGTTTAGCCCAGTTTCATTTAATATAATATTCTATTCCTTTTCACAGCTTCATTACCTGTGTGTGTTTTTAGATATATGTGGATATTATTATTAACTGAGTTTTATTCTTTCCTCTCCTATTTAATGTGTGTATGTTGACCTGGGTGGTGAGCTGCTGCATGCAACCACCCTTGCAATGATGAATAAGGTTGTATAGAATAGAGTAGAATGAAATAATTACACCACCATCTAAAGGTTATCCTAACAGCTGACATATAAATAATAACTTAGTCATATGTTGCACTATGTAATCTTGTCATTTAGATTTAAAGTATTTAAACTGAAGACAATTGTGTGTGTGGTTTCATGTTGCCACTGGGAATGGTAACCTCACCATTAAACATTGAGTCAAAATATGTTCTTACTGTCAGAGATCATGCAAAAATGTTTGAAATCAATTCCAAACACATCAGATAAAACCCATTGTGCAGCAGTGCCCCCTCTAGACGGTCAGCTCTTCACTGACTAACACATATCACAGTGGCCATATAGTCTTGTTGGACCATATATATCATGGATGACGTTGGTTTGAGGAGGATTTTAATGGCAAATAGATGATTTAAGTTTCTGGTGGTTGGACTGTTTGGCCTCTGTGATGTGAAGACGCCTGAGAACCTCCTGGTCTCCTCTGCAGGTGATGTTCCTCCTCTTTGCGGCCGAACACACAGTTCTTCTGGGCGGAGCTCAGCCTGAGTCGTGTCCGCTGTTGTCGGCTCCTCCCTTCGCGGTCCCCTCCGGTACCTCCGCCGTGCCGCTGTCCGACTCCTCCTCTATTGCGAAGCGCGTGTCCGCGGAGGAGCACAGGGAACTGATGCTGCTCTGCTCCGTGCACAGCGCGCACGCCAGCGGAGAGGGCAGCGCGCCCTCATAGTGGAGATGTCCAAAGTGGTTGCCGTGGTTACCGCAGAAAGGCAGCGACACCTGCACCGAGCGCAGTCCCGAGACGGCGGCGGGAAAGGTGAGGCTGTGTTTCTTGGGCAGCGCGCCCCACTCCCGCTGCTCCTCCTCGTGCACCAGGCGCGTGAAGATGTTGACCCTCCTCTTCTCTCTCCTTTTGGAGCGGAAGTAGCCCAGCATTATACCACAGAGGAAGATCCCGTAGAAAGACATGACTATTAGTATGTACAGGTACGCGTTCCCGTCATTTTTGTCCGCCTGGGAGTCCGCGGTGCTCTGTGTGTGCAGGAAGAGGCGTTTGGGGGATGCTGTGGAGTTTTCCAGGTGCTCCATTTTATTAGTGCAGCGTACACGGAGAACCTTGAAAGTGCTGAAAAAGATATAGAAGTACAACCATAAATATGATGGGGTTTTTTTTTTCTCCATTACGCACGTTTTACGCAAGCTTTACGCACAAAGACAGGTTTCCAATGAATTGAGTTTTTTCTGTACTGTGATTATAAAGTGATGAAAAACTATGAAAACACACATGTAGAGTCATTATAAATCCACAATTATGACGTTATGGCAAAACTAGTTTTCAATCTCTTCACTTGGGTAGGGCAAAAAGTGAAACTTGGTAAAGTTATACCTTAACTTAAGGAGTGGTCATTGCAATGGAAAATAAAGATAACGCAAAAAAGTAACAAGTGTTTTACTTTGCCGGAAAACTTTGCAAATAACATTCAATGCATACAGTTCACTTTCAGTTTTTAAAAGGCAACTTATAAGTATATTCTTAAGTTTCCATCAGGATTCTTAAACAACTGTTCATTCATATATAACATTGTTGATTTTATTTTTAAGTTTTGTACTAATATTATCTTTTCTTGTGTTGAAAAAACAGTTTCCAGTCATTTAGAAAAAGTTACCAAAAGTCTACACAAAGTGATTCAGTTTTTTATAAAACTAACAACAATGATGATAAAGTCATAAACTGTCTACTCACCAAACAAAGAGCTAAGTCTAATGCAAAGCGTTACCGCTGGTATCTTCTTGCAGCTCCTCTGGAGTTTGGCAGCACTACTAAAAGGATGAAGTTATTTATATAGAGACCCAGCAGTGTCATCACGAGTCACATGATGGGGACTGATTGTAACATGAATCCTGTGTCTATGGAAGCCCTGAAGGGACGTTATGTTAAAAAATAAAGAACAAACTGAGTATCTTTTAATGTTATTCACGCCTCGAGGGGGATCTGATGAAATCATTAAATGCCCATGAGTATATTAAACTTTCTGAAGAACTACTACATCATGTCTCTAGAGTCTGACAGAAAGAGGCCTTGAGGGGATGTGATGGAAAAATACATTTAAGGCGGAATTCCGACTTTTTAGAAACTGGTGATGAATTAATCGTAAAGTCCCTCAATCACACTCGGTCAGAGTGTGTAAGAATGCATGGCGATATCTACAAATACCATGCTGACTGCACCAGTCTCCTTATTTTCCATCTAGCCTCTGTATTATCCTGAGGCACAAACAATAAACACATCTACTCTCCTCAAATCAATTTCCTTGCAAATGAACCAAAAGCCCATGAATACAATCATGCAAAACATTCAAGAATGACATGGTGGAAATTACACAGAGAATACAATCAAAAACAAATTATTTCTCTGAGTGTATGAGTGATACAGAGACAGGCACACCATGATTCCATGATGGAAATTGTATTTATAATGACAAATATTCAGATTCATATGATTTGCAGTAAGTCTAAAGGGACATGTTTTTCATCTGGCCTTTTACTAAAGTAAAACTACCAATAAAAACAATGTAAAAATACAAAATCCCTGCATTTGAAATCCTACTTCAGTAAAAGTACAGAGGTATTATCAGCTAAATGTACCTAATGTATTCCATATTATTATACTACATTGTTTATACTTATATAAACAATCTGACTGAAAAATAGTTCTACTACACAAATTTGTATTTTTGCCTTTTTGTTGATGTTAATCTTTGCTTTTATTGTGAAATATTGGAGGATACACGGTTTTGAGCCTCAAACTGTTCCTTGAAGATCCAGTAACATTTAAGAGGATTTATTGGCAGAAATGGCATATAATATTCATAGGTTGTGTATTTGTTGCCTTAGAATGAGACATTTTATCTACAAATACAGGTCTTCTTCTACGGAGGCCGACGCGTTGAACCGCCATGTTTCTACAGGAGCCCAGAACAAAAAAGAAATAAAAGAAAACCAACACCGGTTTTAGATAGGGAATAGGGACTTTTAAATGATTTTTGAGTCACTGTAGTTGCTCCTACATACTTGGAAAGCGAGCGGTAAGTTGTAATCTGCAACTTCACCGCTAGATGCCACTACTAAAACTAAAAAACACACTGGTCTGGTAATGGTAACCTCCTTAGCATTATCAATGTCAAATCTTAATCTAAAACATAAAAAGCAAGTTAAGTGAGTTGAGTAGCTCAAAGTTATCTTTAAGTATAGTACTGGAATAATTACTTTTCACAGCAGAATTCTGTGTCAAAGCTAGGATTTTGCTTTAGAATATGAATATGAATGAAGTCTCATTAAAAAAAGAGATCTAATCCTGAAGCTGTTTAGTGCATGCAGCCGCAACCTTGGCAATGCAGAAAACCAAGCTCGTTTAGAAGTAAAAACGCAAACAGACTAAAGCTGTTTTTTTAGGATTTTTGGGTCATTCTAAGGGTGGCTCCTTTTCTTAAAAACGTGATCTCCGAATGACTGATTTAATTTGATAGTCCGACTGAACTCCTCCCTGTTCCCAAGGCACAGTCAAGGATCAGTCTGACAACACTGGGAATTTACGCCTCAATACCGTAATAAATGCTGAGCATTAATGGTTGAATTGGATTAGCTTCCAATCACTCATAACTATTATTGAATTAGTGAAGACTGATTTCACTCAGCGCTACAGACACAAATAAATGGCATCATCCGTCTGTCTTTTGGTCACACAGGCATCGATTTCACAGCCAATGAGATGCTGAATACAAGTGCTTAACGCTTTCAATTGAATTCATTAGACTTGGTGATTGTGGCAGAAATATTAAATACTTGTTCAAAGGAATAAACTACCCCTGCATGTAGACCAAACACAATCTTTATTTACTTCATTTGAGTATTTTTCCAAAGGCAAATTACAAATAAATAGCTAGATGCACTTATGTTACAAGGCAGAGAGGACTGCTCTATGATAATAAAGCTTACGGTAAAATAGAGGCTATACATGTGCTTCCTCTGCTGATCACTGCTCCGCGTACATACATACACTGTACGTACACATAAGAAGAAACATCAAATTCAAAATCAGTCAGGGATTAGAAAGGTGTGACTTAGAATTACTGGAGAAGGCAACAGGTGTCACATGGTGAGGAATGCTGGGGCCATGTTTGTGCCGTGTTATGGACTTGACGAGTCATTCACTTAGTCATACTCGTGCAGCTGACAAAAATATGTGTCAAGGCTCTAAGCTGGTAACCACAGTCCGGCAGGACAAATGTACACACAAAAGTCGCACTTGTCAAAGTGTGATCATTCTTCAACCAGTGCACCCACGCACGTTGAGGAAGTTTTATTTGTGTCCTATCTGTAATTGACTGCGTTATTTGGACAGAATGATACATGTTCATATTGCACTATGATTTATCAAATATGACAATGATTACACAGTCATTTCATCTGTAATACAAGCAAGTAAATGTGCATTCTTGGGCACAATGTGGTCTGTACAGCACATAAAAAAGTATACTCTATCACTGTAGGAAAATACAATAGACTAAACAACAGTACATCTTTGTTTCTTTTCTTTTTAAATAAGACTATTTGGTGCAATTTGTGTCATTTTCCTAAAAAAGGACTATGGCCTTAGAGCTTCAGTAGGTAACTTTTATAAAAATATCTTATATTTTCTGAAACCTTCACTGTTTCCTGACAGTAGTACATGAGACAGATAATCTGTGAAAAATCAGGTTCCTCTGGCTCCTCCTAGTGTCCTACATGAAAACAACCAGACAGGAGCCAAGAAAGATAGTTGATTGTGGTCGTCAAATACAGACGCTTTGGGACTGGAATAAGACTCAACAATCTTCAAGCCATCGACCCAAGCATCTGTACATTGAGGACCTGGATATGAAATTCAACTCAATTAACCTATTTCTCGGCTCTGATTGGTTTTTTATAACTAGTTATTTTTATAAATATTACCTATGAAGTTTAATGTTGATGGGAACTAAAATTGTTCATTTCAGATATGACCTTGCATTTTTCAAGCCTACTCTCATTTGCCCTCAAATGATTTGTGCTTTTGGTGTCAGATGTGTGATGGGAGAGACGCCCACGACAGTGGGAAGTCAAAGTCTGACTGTGGGGGGAAACAAAATAAAACACTGAGAACTCAAAACATGTGAACAAAAGAGAAAAAACAAGAAACAAAAAGAGTTAACTGTCTCGCGACTGCAGGAAGAACGATGAATTGGAAACCTTTAAGTTAAAAAGCTTACTGGCAGATCACGAAGAAACTAAAGGAGGATTTAGAGAGTAACGTAACGCAGTCCTAGTGCTCATGGGGAAACAAAAACAACAAACCTGCAACCAAACTGAGCTTTCGCTGTGGCACTCAGAGTATAAAGAACAACACGTCAGCTAACACACATCTGTTTCATAATAACCCATCTGAAAAATAAAAATCACACAACAGAGGTATACACCTGGGCAGAAGAAAGGGGAAAAGGCAGCAGTGGACAGGGATTTGTGTTTTCCTCAACACTTTGTCTTTTAAGACAACTCTTCAGCTGTTTTTGATTACAAATTCAAGTAACCCACTTATCTCTTTCTTTGAGAGGAGTGTAAAATTTACCAGATCACGGTATTATGTTCCCATGGGGGAGGGAATAGGGGCATTTGAGAGGGTACTGGGGTAGAGTCAGTGTTGGTCTGTTTTGAGAATGACAACTGTCGTGTGGCTTGTATTTCCACGTACATTCTTTCAATGTGTTCTGTAGTGTGTTTCAGGCTTTTGCGTTTGAGCGCTTGAATGGTCAGTCTAATCCGTTCGGGTCACGGGTCTGGCTCAGGATTTGCGACGGTTCAAAGCGCTCTAGTTGGGCTAGACGAGAAGGCAAAGTTAACTCACCTAAAAAGGTCCCGCATGGTCACCTTGTCTGACTGTGCTGGAGCTCTGAGCTAAGTTTACCTCTCTTTGTGCTTTCACTCAGAGCATCTCAGTGATGATCTTGAGGACCAGCTCTCCATGGCCCTTGTTGTATGCACAGGTCTTCCAATAGCTCGGTACCCGTCTGGTAGCAGAGTCGAGCTTTCTGATGGGCACCCAAGATCGTACGTCATCACTGCATATCAGCCCCGGAGGAGAGGGGAGTTAAGGTTATTAATGCGCCTGGTCTTTGTGTGTATTTAGCACTGGATGTTTTCGGGATGTATGGGTGATTGACACGACATCACCACTGATTTCCAGAAAAGAAATGGAAACACACATGCTTGAGCAGTGGACGATTGCAACTTCGCTATCTATGAACGTATCTGTTGACTGTGACGACACAATGAATGAACATTACGGCTGTAATATTTTCAGTTCTAAATCAGTCATTGTAAATGCTTTTTATGGTTCATTCAAAAATATTGTAAGTATAATTTGTAAGCTATTTCTACCTAAAGTTCACCCGTGATCAGCAAAGCTTAAGTCCGTGTGAACATTTAAAAGGATCTATTGGCAGAAATTGAATTATATCCATAGGTATGTTTTCATTCGTGTATATCACCTAAAAAATAAGAAATAGTTTTTTTTTGTTACTTAGAATGAGCAGTTTTTATTACAGACGGAGCCTCTTATATGAAGTCCACACATGGTTGAACCCACCATGTCTAACAGTAGGCCCGCAGAACGAGACAAAATGGCTGTAGACAGTGCATTTTTCACGCATTTTGTGGCCACCACTGTTTCTCCTTTGTGCTTAGAAGGGGAGGGTTAAGCAACTACACCACTAGATGCCACTAAATCCTACACACTGGACCTTTAAGGGGATTTGTTCAACTTAATAACTAGCTAGTAGCTAACTTCTGTTGGTGCTGGGTAAGTAGCGTACAGGGCTGCATCTGAGCTTTTATTCCCTGAAAATTGACACTGATTAGAGCAGTGAGACAGAACCAAAATAGTAAAGTTGAGGACAGTAAAACCAAAACAACGAGCTGAAAGAAGCTAAAAAGCTTCATTGTCACAATGATGTGCTTTTGGGTTCCATCCTGTTTTTACTAAGCCTTTAACATCTGTAGAGTGAAGAAGACCTGCACAGTTGGGGAAAATTCTCTGTGAGTTTTACTCCTTTCACATCATTGATCCCTTATTGATTGAAAAATATTAGTTAGAGCAACTTTACTGAACAGGATGTAAAAATAATGAACAGGCAATCGATCAGTCAGGATAAGGCGACCAGGTGAACGGAAGTTACCTTGTCATAAGAAATCCAATACACATTATAGTTTTAAAATGCTCTATAATATGCTTCAGTAAATCACATACTTAGTGTCAACCGTTAACTTTCAGTTTTATTTACCAAAACTCATCGTGTGTGTCCTCGAGGTCTGACAAACAAGATGAAAGCATTTCCTTCCTCAAAAAACATTAACTATTAAGTATTTTTTCTTAACACTTAGTGCATTAATGCCACCTATAGACCTGTGGAACTGTGTGAAACCAGTGGCACGAATGTGTATCTAGTCATTTACACCTACCTCGTGCTTGTGTGTCCTGAAATGAAACGAAAAGGGGACTCACTGGTAAAGACATGTCTCCATAGTGCTACTAATCAAAAACTCTACAAGGAACCTTTACTGTTTAACAAACTGGTATTTAGTTCTTGTCACACAAAAGACCGGTGTTATATATATCAAGTTGACACATAAATAGTTTTATATCTTTTAACTGTCTACATGGAGCCCCTGTAACCCTTGGGATGTTTGTCAAAGGTATTAACTTACTGACAACAGAAAACAGTGCAGGGCTGCTTTATGTAATGTTGATTGCAGTTACGTAATAGTTATTGTCTTGACACTTGGAGAAGTAAGCTTTTTCCTGTAAATGTCGCAGATGATAGAAAAAGAGCATGCTGTGAGAGGTTTTTATAGCTTTTTGCTGTAAACAGCAGCCTGCTGTTGATAGAAACATGGTTGGGGGTTAACAAGAGTGGTGAGACTGAACAATTAAGTAAGTAAATCAGTGAGCTCTTGACATTACTTGCAGTCATTTTCCTATTTACTAAAAAATGTATTGATAGGTGCAGTTTAGTAACTGAGGAGAAGCTAAGCTAAAACTACTTCAATAGATCATCTTAGAAGCTAACTGAAACTGTGCAAGCTGGAACCACACAATAAATAATTGCTCATGATTTGTGTATTGACACACCTGAACAATAGAATCACATTGTAGTCCTTTCAATCAATGCACTGACACACACACACACACCTGTTGGCATAGGCACAGATGTTGTCGACCAAAGAGCAGTTCTTCAACATGGCCTCCACCTTTCCCAGGGAGACGTACTCTCCTGCCTGCAGCTTCACCAAGTCTTTCTTACGATCTGGAAGCACAACATAGAAACCTGCCTGTAATAACATGAGCATATCTACAATTGTGGAAATGTTAGTATTTCTTAAAGAGAAGGGAAGAAGCTGGGGGTAGGACCCATTTTCCATTCAACTGTGTATATCTGACCAGTGTTGTCTAGATAACAGAGAGAATTCAGGGTTTCTGGCTCACTGAAGTAAACACGACTGTGGAGTAATTCTGGGAAGTGAGGTAAAATCTGATTTGTTAAAAGGTTTCCTGCCAGACTGATGGATGGGAGAGGAGCAGAGAGGTTGTCTGGAAAAAATCCAGGAATGTGGGGCACAATGTTGATCATTTGTGCTTTTGATGTAGCAGCATCCGAACCCGGACAGATTACCCCAATCTGCACCTGTAAAACCAACCGTATATCCACTACACTTCACTTTAAACGTCATTCCTTTCCTCACCAATTATCTTGAGGCATCCGTCTTCTTGAAACTCTCCGATGTCGCCTGTGCAGAACCACCGCTGGCCATTCTCATCTACAAGGAAGTCTTCATGGTTTTTTGCCTCGTTCTTGTAGTATCCCATGGTTACGTTGGATCCACCAACCAGAATCTCTCCTCTAGGATTTGGCTTGTCGGTGCTACGGTAACCACCTGAAAGCAGGGTTTAAAATCAGTGGATTACAAATGAAAACTGCAATAAAAAATATCCAAAACTCACAGTTTTGCAACGTATTAATTTTTGCGGTGATAAAAACCTGATAGCATGTTTACTTTAAATTCTATTTGTGCTCAGCGAGCCAAGCAGGCAATAAACTCAACTTGATATGTATCAAGATTCAACAGAGCGCAATAAAACTGAGTTATGATCCCTTACGTAAAACGATAGAGGTTGTACAGGAGTGGAAGGAAAAGAAGTATGCTTTCCTTACAAGGTTATGGGCCAGCTACAGTGATTTCTCCTGAAATGCTGCCTGGGAAATGATTAATGGTGGACGAATTGGCATTCTTAAAAAACTTTTAGTGTGTGTGCATGAGATGACACAGCAAGGGAAAAAAAGCAACAACGACTGATGTGAATCTGCATGACACTGAGTGTATCATTTCATCATGGATTGTGTGTGTGTGTGTGTGTGTGTGTGTGTGTGTGTGTGTGTAGCTCCTCTCCCTGTCTCACTCACCCTCCACCCAGTCTTTAAGCTTGATCTCACAGCAAACCAGTGGACCTCCCACTCTCCCAGTGCTGTAATCCCACACTGGAACAGACAACACACAAACATGATAAGGAAGCACACAAGCATCAAGGAACGACATTTATTACCATAGCAACACGACCTAACTTGTTCCTTCGCCATGGAAACCCCATCCCAAAGGAATGTCCACAATACAGTGTTTTCCTGGCTCATGACCACAGTGGAGAGTGACAGGCAGTGGGCCATTCGGTTGGTCTACTCTGCCTGGGAAAGGCTGGGAGTATTTCTACAGTTTGACATATTTGTCTGCAATGAAAGCCAACAGATAAGCTAAAAAGTTTAAAAAAGAGCACTGGGACAGCTATTGCCGCCACAGATATGAGTGGCATGACTTTATGCACATTACAAAGACATTAGAAAACGATTTCCCTGTTTACAAGAAGCTGTAAGGAATGTCTGCATTTTCTGGGGGAGACAGTCACGTGACTGTATTTTACAGAACCTGAGCACAAATCACATCCCTTAGTTTGACAGTTTAACAACAGACTAAAAGCATTATGCTAACTGGGTTCGAAGTGTACAATGATTTGTTGCTAATGCTGATTTTTCCACACCACTGTCGAAAAAGATAACCTACTCCCTTCTCTGTTTACTACAACCCACGCACAATATATCTTCTTATTACTTTCCTCTCATCTATTTTCCAATCCCTGCTGTAAAATTCCCTCTTCATGTCCTCCCGCTGCTTTTATCTCTGCTTGCAAGTAATTTCCCACAATTGCTCAATAATGTGCAACTTTTCCAGTTAATGAACCTTCATTTGGAACAAATTACTATTTCAGATTAGTTAAAAAGCAGTCGTTACTGTTGATGTACAGATGTCCTCCACATTGAGTTATTTTTGCAAATAGACCAAGAGTCTACAGCAGCGCTAACAGCTCTGTGACAGTGGCACAGCAGTGCTAGACCTAAATGCTAACATCAGCATGCTAACATGCACACAATGTCAATACTAACATCCTAATGTTTAGCAGGTATAATGTTTATCATGGTCACCAGTTTAGTTTAGAACGTTAGCATGAATATCAAGTAATTCTGTCCTCTCAAAAACATCTCACAACATTTGTGATGCTGCCTTGTAGTCCACTGAACTACAACGCAACATCACATCTTCTCCGCTGTCAAGACAAATAAAAACACTGTGTGGAGAGTTCTATGTTCTTCTTACTGACCACCAGAGAGGGTGGAAATAACAAGCATTTGTGTAGTGTGCAGAGTCAGGTTTTAAGGCCAGTTTTATTCTGTATTGTGATGTGATGGATATTCCTAAATATTGTTATTTTTTTCATCAGTATAATGAACCGTATACTAATGCTTACGCTCGCTAATGGTTCCAGCACCGCAGGTCTCAGTCAGGCCGTATCCCTGACCCACCGGGCAGCAGAAACACACGTTCATGAAGCGTTGGGTGGCGGCGGAGAGCGGCGCTCCACCTGATAACAAGACTCGCGTCTGACCTCCCAGCAGAGAGCGAACTTTCTTGAACACCAGCCTGAATGGATAAACAGAAGGCAGGGGTAGATTGCCGGGGAGGTATAACATTAACATATGTATCAAGATGCCACTGTAACAACTTATCTACACACTTGTCACATAAAGGTGTGCTGTATCCTTTGGCGAGCTGCTCCAGTTTGTAGTTGTATGCCAGAATGAAGAGTGTTCGCTGGACACAGTTCATCTCCTCCACCTTGGTCATCACGTTCTTATAGATACGATCCATGATCTCCTGGAACCAGGAATGAAGACAGGGATGGAGGTGAGACAAAGAGAGAAAGAAAGAGATGAAGAGATAAAGAAGAGTGAGGACACATCAGAGACTATGGGAAAATAAGATACATGCTGGTCAGGAAGTCCTGCTTCTGTAGTTCAGCCAAGTGAAAGGATACAAGTTTAAGACATATGAGTTGCAGCACTGTTGCATTGCCAATACATCTCCTAATATGGGGCCCAACCAGAGCTCTGGCACCTTAAATGGGAGATTCTGCCATGGACCCAGATAGTAAGTATTAGATCTGAAGGATGGAGGCACATTAAGTATATGCTTGATGAAATCAAAACCAAGAGACATTTGTGATATCTTTTATATTTAGGGATTGTCTTCTGGTAGCATAATTTTTTTTACTGGGCTGGTAAAACAAAAGGTCCAGTGTGAAACATTTAGGAGGATCTATTGACAGATATGGAATATAATATTCATAGGTATGTTTTCACAAGTGTATAATCACCTGAATATAAGAATTGTTGATTTTATTACCTTAGAATGAGCAGTTTTTATTTGCAGAGAGAGCTTCTTCTACAAAGTCTGCCATTTTGAACCACCATGTTTCTACAGTACCCCAGGACGGACAAACAGTAGCTCTAGAGAGTTGTGTTTTTCACTGGTTTTGCAGCCATTGTAGCTTCTTCTACACATCTTTAACGGGACAGCGAGGCAAGGGAGTTGCAATGAGCAACTAGGCTGCTACACGCCACCAAATCCTGGTCCTTTAAGGAAGCTGAAGTTGGGTCTGTAGTCGCAGCTCTGGCCGTACATGACCCAATCTCAGAGCACAAGATGATTTAGGATGGCCAGAGCTCATAAAACTTAGAACAGAAAAAATCCAGAAGTCCAGAGGAACAAATTAGTTAAATTTGGAGAACATGTGTTCTTAAGTTTAGCTGCATAACAACAAGGCTCCCCAATGAATTACTCACAACCAGTGACCTACAAAACCAGAGGGAAACCAAATGAATCAACACAAGGGTAAATCTCTGGGTTGGTTAAATGAAACAGAGAACTATAGTAAACTTGTAGAAGTGAAACCTGTGCACAAAACTCAAATCTAAATCCTTCACTGTACAGTAAGAGGTTGTTGTACCCATTCACAGTAAGAGAATGTATAATTTTGTTTGACTATTGCCTGGGGGGGAAATACAGAAAAGTACAGCAAAAGGCAAGTAATATAAAAGAGAAATAGCCTACATCAGGATCTCAAACTTCTGGCCCGTGGACCACTTCTGGCCCTTCATTCATTTACTTGAACATTGAAGTGGCCCTTTTGATTGATAGAATAGTTGTTTGGTCCATAAAATGTGTAAAGATATTCACATCACAAAATCTCAGAATTTGGAATTTTTTCTTAAAAAATGACTCAAAACGTTTAACCAATTATCATATTGTTTGACAAGTAATTGTTGCAGCTTGAGTTGCATGCCTAACATGACTTGGTTTTTTGAGGTTTTACTGTCAATGGTGGAGATCAATCATCTTTCAAATCAGTCCTTAAAAGCTGGACTTAAATGGGTAAAAGGGCACAAACAAAACAAAACAAAAAAAACAATAAAAAACAGCTGTTCCCACTGTGTGTGTGTGTGTGTGTGCTGGTGTGTGTGCATGTGTGTGAATATGTGTGTGAATCTAAAGCAGTGAGAGAGGAAGTCGACACAGGATTCATGCAGCAGCCTGTTGTCATATCACAGCAAACAATTTGTATGTGTGTGTGTAAGTATGTGTGTATGAGTGTATGTGTCGTGGGGATAACCACATGGGGCTTTCTCACGTTCTGTTTACAGCTGTGAATGGTTCCAGACACTGGGGCCCTCTGCCCTTTACACTACGACCACTGGGAGATGGGGGTGGGGGTGGGGGTGGGGCTGAGCTCATGGTGTGAGAGAGAGGAAGAGAATACAGCGGCAAGGGCATACGGTCTTGGACTATCCGACGTACAGTCTAGCCAACATGAGCAATGGAATTATAATCTCCTCTGGGTTTAAGTCATTTCAAATTTCTACATTAAAACGATTAAAGTTTCATCATGGCTATTGATTGACCAATATGTAAACATCACATTACTCATCTTTGGGGTTTTGAAATTAATAAAACTCATTAACTTTCATGACATGTGTGGTCGGCATTGCAGAATTGGTGGTAAGAAAAGCTACTGATCTGCTGAAAAAAAGTTTAAAATGTTGCTTATTTGTCGGGATTTACAGAGAAACATAAGCATTGTTGTCATAAAGCCTTTTTGTCTTATATGAAGCACTCTGAATAGCATTGTTGTTAAAAGGTGCTTTCCTTAGCCTTCATTTGGCGTCGCATTTCTGGTCACCTGGTGAATTTAAGCCCAATATTCAGGCTGGCTCGGTTTTGGTCTCCATCATCTCCTGAGGGAAATATCTGACTCTTTAACGGGTATATTCTTCACTATGTTCACCAGCTAGTTGCTAACTTTATCTGACTTTGGTGCTGGGCGGGAAGCGTACAGTGGAGTTTAGAGCTTGTTCAGTAAAAGCAGCTGCCTGCTGCTGCTGGAAATGAGGCTGATGACAGCAGTGAGATTGAACCAAAAGTTGCAGTCTGTAAAACCAAAACAATGAGTTGAAAGATGCTAAAACGCAATGTAGAACTGAGGCGAACTAAAGAGTCAAATAGTAATTCTCTGTGGGTTTGTCACTATGAGCGACCTCTTTCACGTACACAGACTAATTTCATGCATTATTCATATAAAAATGTGAATTATAGCTGCTTTAATCCTCTATTATAATATTTTTTATGCAATCCTTCTTTAACCACACTGATGGCTGTGTGGATACCGTATTAGATGAAACTTTTCCTCAAATTGTAAACTCCCTCTAAAACTAATAAAGCACCCGCTCTGCTCTTTCACTGACAAAATAAATACAGCTATGATAAGTAAAGCCCATCCTGGCGTCACTGATGAAATGGATTAATCACTCAAATGCACTTCAAAGACAAGCAAGACTAGCCAACTTCAAATATGCCCCATGGTGTCTAACATGGTTTGGTGATGAAAAGCAGCATTGGATGGCGGTAGGAGGCAGAGTATTTACGTCACAGTCGGTCCAGAGGCAGAGTCCAGCAATTCAGGCCTGCTGGACTCCGTCACTGCTACTCCACAGTTGGACTATGAACAGAGACAGAGTAAAATCTGACCCGCTGCCAGACGAGGCTAAACTGAAATGGTTGAAACAGACTTTAGGGAGAGTGACTCAATGAGAGATACTGTGAAGGCGAAGGCTTCTCAAACATTATACTGTATAATGCGTGGAGTTGTGCTGAGTGTACTGTTTTGACATACCGGGACAGCTGCCATCAGAGTGGGTTGCAGGACGCTGGTGTCTCCCTTGCTTCCCTTCTTGATCTTCGTTGACTGGAAGGGGAAAAGAATGATTGCATCACATTTGAAACTTCTTATTTGAAGACTTGTATCTATTTTACATTGTTTTTGTTTATTAAGTGCAATAAGAGGGATGCATTAAATTACCCTGCATCCATAATTTTCGGAAGTCATGTAAAGCAATATTTTAGTGGTTTTACGGAAGAAGTCTGGGACAAATTCACTCATATAAAGCAGGGCTGTGATATGGCCTTAAAATAACCACATCTGATTTACAATTTTAGTCAATTTTTTTACGATTCTAACGTAAATTCAAATGAATTGATTTATCGTCCAGCTCTAATAAAATATGAGGCTTTAAAAAGCATATATAAATAATAAAAATACAACACATCTTCTTAGTAGCGTCCATGTTGTTACCACATTACGACTTAAAGCTCACAAACACAACAAAGTCAGACGAATGACCTCCCAACTCGGGAAATGGGACCACCTGATGCGTTCAAGTGCTTGAACACACCAATTACTATTTGATACAGTGACAAATTTGCTGGTGTTCACTAAGAAGATGCAGTAATTTATGGCACTATGGTGGTATTGAACTTTATTGTCCAACGACAATAAGCTTTCTTTTGAGGTACACTCCACAGGATTCCAAAACTGTGAGTGCGTCATGATAGTATATATGTGTTAGTATTCGTAATTGTCTTAAAACAAGCAGCCACAAGAGGTTTGACTAAAAATAAGTTACATTTATTATGGATTGAGTCAACTTTCTGTACTTTACAGATATTCCTAATTGAGTCTACGGACACATTGTGGTTGGTTCTCAAAATACTGATGTTCGATAACCAGCCCCAGCTGTACAACATGGACATACAGTATTGCAATATAATTTGCTAAAAGAGCTCATCTGGCACAAAAAAAATCTAGTGTATACCCGTAACGGAGTACATTAGTAACATTAACTTTATGATGAAATACAAAAACAGACTTGTTTCAGTCTTACTGTACCTGGT
Source organism: Morone saxatilis (assembly GCF_004916995.1). NCBI lineage: Eukaryota > Metazoa > Chordata > Actinopteri > Moronidae > Morone > Morone saxatilis. Next base: position 5,501,936 of record NW_023340257.1, on the reverse strand, counting down.
CAGCGAGAGTCTGAGGTGAGGAATAGCCGATCCTACAGCCATGAGAAACACATACGAGCTCTGCACTGAGCTCCAGTACATGGGCGAGAGGCAGGTAGCCAATGTAGGTGTCTTCCTCACTGTAGACACAAAGACACTCTTATAAACAGTTCTGAATGTAATCAGTGCCAGCTCATTTAAACTAGTTAAGTTAAAAAAGCTGAATAAATGTAATACATACATACAATGTGCTGTATAAGAGTTTTAATTAAAATTCAAACTATCAGGATCTGAAAATCTCTGAAATCATAAATCATATGATAGTAATCTTTAGAAGATAAAGCAGGCTTAATTTAAAAGGCTTTTAAATTCTTTAAAAAAAAAAGTCTTTTTTTTTTAAAGGCCAACTTTTCCTTTGCTTGGACTTAAAAATGATCTATTTGTACTTCTGGATCCTCCAAATTCTAGGGAACCACATTTCACTGGACATGTATGCAAGTCATACAGTCATATTACTAATACACAAAGGAAAGATATAATTTTTCTAAAAAGACTGATTGATTTTGTAACATCCGTAAGCCCTTTAACCTCTGTCCTCCCAGGTTTTTCCTCCACTCATACTGAACTCCCTCCCTTCTGCATTTCCTCTCACCCCAGTCTCGTTCCCTAGAGAGAAGGGTCGGTTTTTGTTTTAATGTAAACACTTGTGTTGTATGATGGTACTAGCTGGCTGACTCATACTTGTGCACGTGCTCAGTTGACACAGACGCCTCGAACAAGAAGTTAGCCTGAAAGAACATTTGGCATTTTTCCTTAAACCCATTACGCAACCTTATAGCTATCGACATTATAGTCAGTGACTTATTAATGAAAGAAGAGAGTTTGAGACAGCAGATTAGAGGAAGTTAATGTCCTCTCTGTGCTAATATAATGCAATTTAAACTGCTCGTCTCTTCTAAGGAATACACTGAGCTGAGCAGATTCCCCAAAGCATAAATGGATTAAAGTGTATACAGCACTCAGCCCAGTTTGGGCAAACAGTATCAGTGAGACAAATAAAAAGGCAATAGTGTATTATTTTGCTCACAACAATAGTAATGTAAAATGTACGAAGATTTTTTTTTCCCGGAAACATCCCTCCTTCCCACCTCCCACAAAAAGCTCCACCATTCAAATGGCTTGAATTAGTTTGGGTTAAAAGAATATTTCAACATTTTGGACTGTTATTTGTTGTTTGTTCAATCCATACAAAACCTGAGTAGTAAAAACGTTATTTTATAGGGGTTTATGTCTTGTTCTTGTCACTACCCTGTTCCAGTCTTTATCCTTAGCTAAGCTAACCGGCTGGTGGCTTCATATTTAGTGTACACATGTGACAGTGGCAAGTGAAAAAGCATTTTTTGACATGAGTGCCATTAAAAATATAAATATCCAATTTGGTACAGATATATAATACATTTTTGATACCTTGCTTTGAGAAATATAAACATATTTTTCTACTAAATGTTTTTTAATGTAACAAAATAAAGTCAAATGGTAATTGTTAAGTAACACAAGCAGCCATACAGGAACTTTGCCTAAATTAAAAATCAGGCACTATCTGGTCTTACTACACAGGTAGAAAAAAGTAGATAGAAAAATGTCCCCCAACCATATATCACTTTGAATTTTTTCTCTGTGATGAGTTTGTGTTGCCTACCACAGGTTGGGTATCCGCTCGGCCATGCCCGTGATACCAGCGATGATGTTGCTATGGGAGATCATGACACCCTTTGGTATGCCTGTTGATCCGCTGGTGTACATGATGACTGCAATGTCTGATGGCAGCGGCTGCTTACGCTCACGTGCCACTGTAATGTGAACAGAGAAAACACACGTACATGCAAAAACACACATGGGAGCTGATTATAACAAAACTGCATTAAACTCACGGCTTGTAACATGACACTGTGATTTGTGTGTATTGTATTTATATTTTAACAGACACACACACACACACACAGGAACACAGACTAAACTATAACAGCTATGCACAAAAAATGCCTCATTGTTTATACATTGTCCACACAGACGCATTCTTGGAATAAAAGTAATAGCCTCCGTCTGTTCCATTTGCTGCATGTGTGCAGGATAAACCGACTGGATAAAGGAAAATGCAGCGGGTGTCAAAGTCTAGGGAAATATTTAAAAGTGTCTATAATTCAATAGAGGCTGTGTGAAAGACAACGTGGATGGAAAATAGTCAGCTGTGATATTAAACAATCAGGCCCCTCTTGGCACAATGCAGGGTTTGTGTCTGACTGTGCTAGCCAAAAAACACTATCTCCTTTATCCTCTTTCTGACACACTCTCTTGCAGTCCTCAGTCTCTCCTCTTTATTCGTGTACTTTATCTTCCCTTTTTAGTAAGACTTCAATTGTGTATATTTGGTGGGCACTATGTTATCTTCTATTGATCCAGCCCTGCCTCTCAGTAGGCCTAAATCTTCTCTCATATTGCATCCATGCAACAAGTACCCTACTTGTGATTCTTCAGCTGACACTAAAATTTGCAGGCAGTGGTGCTAACCCTAAAGGCCTGAAGTAATGCTTGAAATGAACTAGTTCACAGTACATGTCACCCATCCAGGTCTGAAGGAACAAGTGTTTGTAGCTGCTTATCGTGTTGCACTTCTACATGCAAAAAGTGACAGAAGAAGTTGCAAATTGAACGAAATACGAGAGCTTGAGAAACGAGATTGGCACCTAATCTGCAATCCTTCACAGTCTTAAAGTGGGTGTGTCGCAGCCCCCCTAAATATGTTGTCAGGAAGGTGTGGAGGGAGGGGGTTTCAGATGCTGTTAGACCATCCAAGAAGCTCTTCGGTTGAAGTATTCAGACCTGCCCTGTGTTAAAACAATGCAAGGGGCTATGTTGTCGGGGTTGTGTTGCTTTAGGCACGACAATGAAATACAATCCAGGAAGTCCTGTTTGGGTAAAGGATCTGCGAATATGAAAGCTTATTGGATGCTGCACAGTAGTTTATAACATTATGAGGCAGGATTTTACAACTCTGGAAAGCGGCAACTACTTTATTTTTCCTGAAGTAAACAGCAGAAAACAATTGTCCTCATTGGAAAGTAAGCAGGAGTGTGCGATTACATGCGTTCGATGGACTGAAGCAGTGCCTTGCCAGATGACGTCTCATTGCACTGCAGCAACAGTTGAATCAAGGTCAACGTTTCTGATGGACCTTGCAATGTCCTGCAGGAGCCCCTGGCTCCACTGAAATGAATGCGAGGGCTGTGGCTTTTTTACGCTTAGCTAAAGTTGGTCTTAACGTGGCCTTAGGGAGAGCCCTCACATGGCCTCCCGTTTTTCCCATGATTCTTGATGATGAATCAAGAGCATGAAGTTACACAGTTGATGGACTGTTTGCATCATTGCCTGCCAGTAGGTGAGGTTTCCAGTCAAGGCCTCTAATCAAGAGGTCGTAGTGACTTTTGATATAAAGGAATGCAAAAATGGAGCGACTCCTGCGAGCTAGTTCAGGCAGACAACTCGAGCTGCGCTG
>NW_023340257.1:5493207-5498338 GCF_004916995.1 Morone saxatilis | reverse complement strand
CTGCAAAATTTCCCAGCTCTCTCTCTGCTGCCCTGCATCAGTATTGCTGCCTGTCGTTCTGTAAGCTATTGCTGCCTGCTGTGCTGTAAGCCCCACCACCCCCCCAGCATCCACCTGTAGGCTTCGGCTTTGCTCATCACTCCCCAATATCTCTATGTAAGCATATCTGCGGGGAATGATGGAGTCGGAGCCTAGACGCCAAAATCAAACTATATACTGCTGTTATAAACATTTCAAATGTGAGTTGTCTGACTGAACTAGGATATGGTTGAAATGTATAGACAACCTCATGTCTGAATAAATAATTAAAGATCAAATCGGTTTAAAGAGGGAAACAAAACCAGTCAGTGGTTTGCTAGGCTAGCAGCAGTGTATTGTTCATGTGGGAAATGAGAGATTGGTCTTGATTTTCCTCTCTGTTTGGCATTTGGTGGAACAAAAACAGAACTAAGATGTCTGAGCGCAGCAGGCCCCAAAAAACCAAACAGAGGATGATGGGAGGCACACAGGAGAGGAAGGGAGAGTACATTACAGTCACAAGGGGAGGGCCTCCCATCTTCCTCTTTCCTCTTACTCGGATACGAGGCATGTAGGAGTGTGTGCGAGTTGATGTCATGTGAAGTAACAGTGCTGTGTGTAAACATGACCCTCCCCTATATCCCAGTGCTCCATCCTCCCTTCCTAAACTTACATCCTTCCCTCTTTATCTGCACATGACACTACCAGCTTCTCTTGTTTTGGGTCAGTCAGTTCAAGGGGCCACAATAAAAGGGCGAAGAGGGGGCGAACATTTTTTCCCCATCCATCCAATCCACTAACTGAATAAGCATCGTATCGACCTTAATCTGACACAGATGTGAGCACTTCCTCATTCACATGACCTAATGGGACTGATACCAATCCACCCCCACCCGGATTGGAGTGGGATGGAGATGCACAGTATGAGACGTATGGATGGAGCATTAGGTTAAGGTCGGGTCAAGGTTTTGGAAGGCTGATACTGATATTTTTTTATTCAGGCATCTGTTGAAGGTGCTATTTTGGGTTAGGTGGTTGGGGCTGGCTGCTTTCGTCAGCTTTCAAGGCACGTGTCAAGAAAATAATGCCTTCCAGATAACATTTAACTTTAATATGATTTTTATTCATCTGCGTTAAAGCTGCTATAATCAACATTTGAAGTTGAGTGCCTTGGTTTTATCATTGTTTTTCACTGGAATTTCATTTGTGATGGAAAATTTGTGATTTATATGATTTAGAGCACCATGAGACACAGAACTCTGTTGAAAACAGCAGTTGTTTTTAGGGCTGTCCCCTAATAGTCAACTAAACCGTTAGTCGACGGGAACAGTCTCAATCGACCCAGTTTTCATTAGCTAGATAGTTGCAGAATATTGTAATAATAATGTTGCAACACTGACCTTTAGTCTTGTAACTTAGGAAGTATCTTACCGATGCATTGCTCCATGTGTTAACTGTGTTAGCTGCTGCCGCTTGGTAGTCAGTGGTCCTATTAGCTTTCTGTACCGACCAGGACAATGACTCCGGGGACGACAAAGACGCAAAGACCAAATCTCTGTACTTAAATGAGAAAACACACACAATCCCACACAGCTTACCATTTTCAGGCTTGGCTCCTAGCTTTTGAACAGCAGCCATGTTGTGGACACTGATGCCACGTGGATATCCGGGCCATGAGGTTGGTGTGTTGTCCACTACAATGATATGCTGCAGCCTTGGAACTTCAATTAGGATAGCCTGATACACACACACACACACAACACAAGCATGAGAACAAATATGACAAGCATACATGTATTGTTTACACATTAGCACATGATGAAAACCAGGTTTCTTCTGAGACAAGTAACATGCACATCATCTTCATCAATATTTGGGCTGAGAGGGGATGTGTGAGAGTGAGCAGAGGAGCTGTGTTTATGCCACCTTGATAAAAGGGGAGATGAATTGCCAGAGCACCATTTGTCTTTGGGGACTGAACCAGTCCAAAACCACCCTTAACATCCAGCATGTGCACTTCTCCTTATTTCTGTCTCTATGGTGACATACTTCGCCTCTCAGATTCTCTCTGATGGATAATGGTTGCCTAGAAGCTGACTATTATTATAATATTATTGTTGTAGTCATGTAGACAAAAGACATGTTGATGTCAGGAAGTGACATCTCTGACTTTGGATCAGTGATATAAACCTACCATAACTTAGTTTACTTTGCTTTTTATTTGCAGGAAAGGAGTTTGGCAACCTTTGTAGACTCGGATGAATGGAAATGTCCTACAAACTGTAACTTTTTGTTTACAGCTGTTATATTGGACTTTTTGTAATGCTGACAGTAAATTCTGTACTGTTGACAATATTTTTAAACAAAACTTCCTTTTCAACCCTAACTTTTTTGCAACTTCCCATCAAAGGCTCTGTGGAGAGGGCATTTCTTTTTTTTTTTTTAAACAAGGAATATGTTGTCATTATGTCCTTAGACTTTTGGGACCTGAAACTGTAGCTAGTAATGCCCAATGTCACATATCTCAGTGGGCTGTACAGACTGTACAACACAAATATGGTAATTACCATTCATCACTGCTTGATATAATGTTTTTAATTTGCCTGTTACCACAGAACTACTGAACTAATCTTGCACAATTGCACATAACTCTGTGGTTTGGCAATGCTGAACGTTTACAACAAAATGAGCCAGTGGAGCTATCTCTATCAATGCCAAAACTAAGGGTGTTTCTCAATGCAGCATTGGATTACTGATACTTCATCACCTCTATACCTACTCTAAACGAAATAGTATCTCATTTTAAGTATACATTTTTTGTGTTCTAACCTTGAGTCTGGTCTCCAGGAGCTCTCTGCTGGTGATGACGTGGGTGACCTGTGTCTCATTCAGTCCGTGAGCAATGGCTGGACCACCCAGTGTAGAGTAAAGGGTGACCACTGCAACACACACCAATAAAAAACACTATTATCATAAATTACAGAAGTATAAATATTCTACCAGTTTCTTTAATATATTTACACACCAGTCATGTAACACAGTTAATCATTTTTAAACATAATGAAATAGCCCCTGGTGACTGTAATGTAGATAAAGTATATCTCTGTAAGATACTTCTTGGTATCAACAGACAACTTATTGTGTTTTCTATGATGTGGCTTTCTGTCCACAATGACGCCATATCTGTATGCCTTTTCCCAAAATGCCAGCCAGATGTCTAAGCTAAATTCAAACTGAGCCTTAAGATTTAAAAGATTGAAGATCCATCCATCCGTCCATTTTCTTCCACTTATCTGGGGTCAGGTCAAAGTGGCAGCAGGCTAAGCGGGGTATTCCAGACCTCCTTCTCTCCCACAACGTTTTCCAACACAGCTCTCACTTTGGTTTTACAAGGTCCAGATAGCTGGTAGTTATGGCCCCGGTACTCCCTAGGGGACATGGTCATAAGCCTTCTCCAAGTCCACAAAACACATGTAGACTGGATGGTCAAACTCCCACGACCCCCCCAACAACCCCAAAAGCTGGTCTACTGTTCCACAGCCAGGACAGAATCCGCACTGGTCCTCCTAAATCTGATCAAATCCTAAATTTGACAATCAGTCGAAGCCTCCTTTCCAGTACCCTGGAATAATAATTTTTCCGGGGGAGGTTGAGCAGTGTGATACTCGACAATTAGAGCACATCCTCTCCCTTTTTTAAAATGTGACCACCAGCCCGTTCTGCCACTCCACAGGCAACGTCCCCAATGTCCACATGACACTGAAGAGGCTTGAAGATGCAATTTGACTTTCTGAGAGTGAGGGGACATTAAAATGTAATACTATGCAACGGCCCTGCAATAAATACTCTAATTCCTCTGTCAACCTTACAATGTTCTGTTTTGTTAAGACTACTGCAATAGCTTTTTGTGTGTTGACTCTATTTATGGTAACTTTTTGCAACTGTACTGTGTAGTAGTGTTGTATTGGAAACCTACTATGGGTCTGCACTACAATGAACAAGGTTTACTCAGACAGCTGCAGTAGATAATACATGGATCAATACATCAATAAAATATAAAGGACTAAATATCTACATTTGTCTGTAAATAGAATTCCAATTATCTACGCTGTATGAATACATTGAATTTTTTAAAACTAGCTTAGAGACAACTCCATTTGTATGTGTGTGTGTGTGTGTGTGTGTGTGTGTGTGTGTCATCATATAGACAGTGAAGCATGTGTGAAGACGGACAATGTACGTGCACTCAGTCAACACCACTCTGTCATTCTGATTTGGCCCCTCCCGCTCTGGTGACATCATCAGGCACCTCAAGAGGCCTCAGCACAGCCTTTGAGCCGATGGGACACAAGCTCTCACTGGCCGATAATCTCTTTTGGGGATATGAACAGCATTGGTATGTGAGGGAGTGTGTGTGTTATGACTAAGTGCACATGCCTGATGGAGCGCTGGTATGTGTGCTTGCATACACAGGTCCACATGGGAGCATCAGTGGTTGGAGCTTTTTGGGGTTAGAGTTTGATACCTTTGATTAAAATTGGATATTTAATACACAGAGTCTTTCACATGTGGTGTGGTGGATATGACGGTTTAATGACATAATGATGACAGTTTGATTATACTGCATTGTGTTTCTTTGGGACGACCATGGTGCTCACATTTCCGTCACATTTCCATCATGTTTCTGTGGACACTAGAAGCTTACACTTACATGTGACATTTCCATTTATAAAAATTCTAACTGTATGTAATGTAATTCATTTTCCGTGATGTTGCTGCTCTGGTTACATGTTAATTACCGCAACACGAGTGTACAATAAGATAAATCAGTGTCATCTGTTGAGCTGAATCAGACAGATCATGATGCATCTCACCACCTCATGATGGTCTGTACAGACAGGTCACAGACTCCCTCCAGACATATTTAAGATTCATAAAAATACCCTGCTTTGAATAATAATTTGTATTATATGGAAAAAGTTCAAATAACTTATAATATATTCTTAAAATGTTCTGGAAATTCCAGAATCTATGAACATGAAACACTAATTTCAAACGTTTCATCCTACCAAATCCTACCAATCACTCTGCACAGTGAAGCTTAAACATCCAA
>NW_023340257.1:5489073-5493107 GCF_004916995.1 Morone saxatilis | reverse complement strand
TCACACACACACACGCGCGCACGATCACACACAACAGAAAACATCCAGGCTCCGCTCTGTAGCAACAGGCGAAGAACTTGTAAGATATTCAGCCTTGTGTTATCTTGGTTGCTCTGCTTTTTTTCAATCCAACACATGGGGTCTTGAAAGGGTCCCAGGAGTCAAATTTCCTCAGAAGTGCACAAGATGATACATGTAATCCTTCATACTAATTAACATAAAAAGCAAGCCAAAACGGGAGTTATGACGGTTCTTATATGTAAGAGTCTAGCTAAAGAGTACATATGCTCGTGACTACTGCATTAGATCCTCTATTAACTCCACACATATGACAAGTGCAAAACTCACAAATGATTGCACATCCTTTTGACAAAGAACCAATACAGTAAACCAATTCAACAATAACACACACACATATACACACACCAAGTGTTTGAGTTCACTGGGGGCCTTTGGCTGACTCCTTGATGCCTCTGTCAACATCAGATGTTCATGTAGACTCTCTCACCCCTCTTCTGACGCCATCACCCCTCACTTCTCTCCCTCTCTTTCCTCCCTCCATCTCTTCCTCCATCGCTCTTTTCAACCTTTAACTCCCCTCTACCTCCCCCCGCACTATGCGTTATCCACTGCCCCGGGCTTTCCACTGTCCCCACTGTTTGTGTTTGCAGGAGAGAAAGATGCTTTATAAAGATGCTTTATTGGCCTGTACTCGCAGCGTATTTTCAAAGCGTGACAGTTTAATGGAGCATAAAATAAAGCACACAGAGAAAATGAAGGGTCATTCAAGGACAATCAAAAAGATTTAATGAGCTTAAAGTGCTGCTGTGGATGTTCATAGTAAAGAAAGTACCCTTAAGTAGAGAACATATTAAAGAGTAAATCAGCACGGAATCCCTCAGGGCAGGAGGCTGCTGCTGCACTGATCGTTATAGGATGAAGGTGCAACAAGACTGAAAATTTCAACCTTCTCTGTGGTTTACAGTGTTAACGTATCCCTCCGCATTAATGTCACAGACATAGGCAGTTTTTCCACAAAGTGAATTTTTTTTTCCTTCTTCTAATTATTTATTAATAATAATAAGTCATTCTGCTGTTTTTAAAATTTTTCCAATTCTTATAATGTCCCCTGTTAGCATTGTGCTAATGTGAAATGATTCCTCTGGTCCTTTTCACCTGAACAAACCAGAAACTACTTTGGGCTGACAGGTACAGAATTCTCACTGGTGTTACATGAGAAACATGATGACTACTCTAATACAAGCTGAAAGGACCATTTTCCAGGGCAAAAGATGCCTTTTTGTTGGAGTACAACAAAAAGATGTGGTGACACTGTGCATGTATAAAATAAAAATGCGTTGTTGTGTCTTAGTGTGTTTCCATCACAGAAAATGAAACGGATCGAGAAAAAAAAAGGAGTGGAAGAGGAGAAATGGGACACTTATATAACAGAAAAGCAGAAGGGACAAATTGACCTTCTTCTGTCTCAGCTGGGCCCTGCGTGTTGCAAGTTGTCCAGTGCAACCACTAACGTGCACGTACACACTCACACAAACAGAAATAGCTATAAATCAGCCTAATTCAGACACATTTGGAAGATGCTCAGTGGGAAAGTGGAGAGAGCAGTGAACACAGCACAGCTCCATTTGCTTCAGTCTGTTCTACTGCTGGCTCCCATCATTTTCAAAAATACTCTATTAAACTGTTGAGAGTTAAAGTCCTACAGATGTAAAAGGAAGAATATAATGACTTTTTTTTACAAAATAAGACTGAAAAACATTGCAATTTATTTCTCAGACAATAATTCAACTATATCAAATATATTTTCTCTATTTTAAAAAAAACTAATTAAAGAATCATTTTTATTTCAGAGGTAGGGTATAAACTATGCAAAACAAAGCATTTTTCCTTTTCTTTGTAAAGGTGCGAATATCATACGTTGGTTGATCGAGACAAGCAGTAGGCAGGGTTACTTTTTAAAATGTAATCCAATACAATTGCTAACTACCTGTTAAAAAATGTTGTCAGTAACCTAATCCAAGTATCACAATATTGAAATAATGTAACTCAATTACTTTCTATTACTTTTGGATTACCTCAACAACAAAAATGTAAATAAAAACAAGAGAAAAGAATTATCAATAAGAAGTACTGATGTAATTGTATTATATAAGACAACAGATGTAACCTTAGAAAAGGAAATGGAAATAGAAACAATGGAAAATTAAAAGACTTGCATTTTAAAACTGTAATCCTGCTAAATAATCCCAATATTTGCGTAATGTACTGTAATCGGATTATATCTTTTTTCTGTAACAGGACACAGATTATCGTTACCTTTTTTTTGTATCCTGATTAGGTAACTCAGTTACATGTAATCCATTACTCCCCAAATCTGGCAGTAGGTGGTTTCAAGTTGGAAAACCAGAAGAAGGGGGTGCAACGAGATAACGTAATTAAAAGGGTGCCAGTCAAACAGTGAAAAACACTACAGAAACTCAATGGATATATAACATCTCTGTTTTTGTTATGTGAGAAAGGTTACATGAGATCTGTGTGTAGCATTTAGCGGCATCTAGCAGTGTCAATGTAAATTACAACTCACTCACTTCACTTTCCCTTTTCAAGCTTGAGGGAGAAACTACAGTGCCTGAGAAACATGCAAAAAACAGAAACGTCCCCATCTAGAGCAGTGTATGTTTCATCTGTTCTGGGGTACTGGAGAAACATGGCGGTTCAACATGGCGACGACCATAGAAGGCGAACCGCAGCAGCTGGATAAAAAACACTTATTCTAAGGTAAGGAAAACATAACGATTCTTATTTTCAGGTGATTATGCACTTATGAAAACATACCTATGAATATTATTTTCCATTTCTGACAATAGAAATGTTACACACTGGCACTTTAAGAAGATTTTAAGTTCCCTTTCATGGAGTCCTCCATGTTTAACCTCCATGTTGCTAGAAACCAAAAAGTGGCTGTAGATAGGGATGTTCGCATTTTCTTCACGGCCGGCGTAGTTTCTCCCTCACGCTTGGAAAAGGAGGGTGAAGCGAGTGAGTTGTGATCTGCAGCTACACAGCTCCACTAAATTCTCCCCACTGGATTGTTAATAATACTAATTATTCTTATAAAATAGTTTCAGCCTCAAATAGTAACATTACTGAGACAATACAGTATATGACAAAGCTGCTGTGGAAGGCAGAACTCACCAATAAATTCCTGGTTGTGCTGGATGGGCAAATGGCTCAGAGTGGTTGAGAAACGTCCTCACTCAGCCAGATTTTTGTAAAATTGAGGTCTGATTTTGCAAGACTTAGAAGTGAACAGAAAAAGTACTGAACAGGTTTGAAGAGAGCAGTTTGGAACAGAATTAAAGAAGAACAACAGTGTAAAAGAGAGCAGAGTGAAAGCCCAGGGGACCTTTGTTCCCAACCTGTCAGACTCCGGCCTCCTACCAGGCTGCCAATTGCTTCTTTCTGAGCTTAATGCGTTGCTTCTTGCCAGGCACCTGGCATTGTGAAGTAGCCTGCAAGGCAATCTGGAATAACTGGTGCCCTGACAGAGCAAAGTCATATCTATGTGCCTGACAGGCTGTCCTTGTATTTCTTTGCTTCCTGTCAGGCTTCTGGCATTATCCAGCTGCCCTGGGGCTATGATTTTAAAACATAAGCACTTCTCTAAAACTTTTGCCAGCTCACAGAATGTCTGAGGGTACAGTGTGATTGGCTCATTGCAGAGGAAAGGTAGCATTGGAGACACTTACTTGACAGACTGTATTAATGGAACAGCAGTCCCATAGGCCGGGCATATATATAACCTATATATATATATATTTTAGCAGGGCACATTAAGCCCTCTGTAATGTTTGAGTTGAGAGTTTTTGGCCACATGGGGGCAAGCAGAACGAAGTGTAAACTCAAGATTAACATATGACCTTTTAAAGTTCTGTTGCAGCAAACAGTTGTCTCTTTACACATCGAGCAAACATTTAGGCTCTAATATGTAACATTTCTGCATTAAAATATCT
>NW_023340257.1:5488782-5488985 GCF_004916995.1 Morone saxatilis | reverse complement strand
TTCAAACTCATTTTATTCAGGTAATGGTGGTGAAGATCACAAGTCATATAATCCCATGCTACTTTTATTTTGATGTCAGAGACCCTATTTGTGAGACCAATATTTGCTCTCATTTTAGACCTGAAAAAGTGGTGGTTGATGGTGTCTCCATTAACATCTGAGGAATCTATCTGTCTCTGGCTGCCAAATGCTCCACTATGTTC
>NW_023340257.1:5488318-5488743 GCF_004916995.1 Morone saxatilis | reverse complement strand
TGCTGCTGCTGCTGCTGCCGCTGGATATTAGGTTGACAAAAGCAGTGGTACTGAACCAAACAGTACCAAGATGTGGACCATAAAGCAAAAAAAAGATGATGAGATGCTAAAAGCTTTATTAAGCTGTGGAGAACAGCAGCCTTCGTGTGGGTTTGGCACTATGGGTGAAACCTTTCACAGTATACATACAGTAGTAGTTAATATAAAGATACTGATTAGTGCAGATTTATAAGACAGTGGTCTATTTGGAGATGTACGAGATCAGAGGTGAGGAGTCTCCTACACAGAGCACAACATCTTGTTAATGAAAAGGAGGCTACAGGGACAAGTTCTTCCATGCCCTATAGAATGACACATCATTTGTCTGTTCCATCAAAATGATTCAAAACTACACAAATAATTGCACTAGTGGCTTCAGGTTTCTA
>NW_023340257.1:5466530-5488218 GCF_004916995.1 Morone saxatilis | reverse complement strand
TCCTCCTAAATATTACACACTGTATGTAAGAGACTGATGCTTCTGACTGGCTGCAGCTTACAATGATACAGTGTTTTTTAGTCTAAAACTGTTTAAAATGTTAAGCTGCTGCACTGCTTTTCATGAAGTGTTAATATTGTTTGTCCACCCTCCTCTGTGTATTTCTGTGTGTCCATACCATCCACATATAAAAGATTGACATCATGTCAGGGGTTGGTTGGTGGCCCATACGCCCCGGCCGACTTAATCATGAGCAGGGCTCAGCTGTCATTCATGATGTAAAACCCCCTTTTTATAGCTTCAAATAACTTAAAATTGAAAGAAAATTTAAATGAGAACTACCTAAAATACCAGAAACCATCAAATCACTAATTTATTTAAGGTGTACTACTTTCATGGAGGCAACAGACATTATGACCTATACTGCAGTCAGCCGCCAGGGGGCTTCACTTTTGGAGAGCTGTCATATATGCTGATGGTCCATACTCACAGACACGCTGGACTTACGTCGGAAGTTGTACATGAAGCAGGCCTGGGCAGCAATGATCCACTCGGCTCGCGTCTCACAGAACATGGCGATGTTGTTTTTGGGCCGCTGCCCCAGCGATGCCAGACCACTGCCCAGTTGGGACGCTGCTGTGAGGACCTCCTTGTAGGAGAGCCAGCGGTACTCACCCAGAACCACCTGCAGGAGGGGGGGAAGAGGGGTGTGGAAGAGAAGTACAGTGACATTTGTTAGTGATGAAGAAGGGGATAAAAAGGTACAGTAGATGCACTGAGCCATTACTCTAGCCAAAGAACATTTGATTCCTCCTTTTATTGTGTGTCAGTGGGTGCATTTTACTGCAGGAGCACAGTACGGAGAGTTATATCCCACAGTCACATGTTCGGTCTGTTTCATATTTAAAAAGTCACAGGAAAGGGAGTAACAGTTCATCACTGCCAAACAAAACTACTTTCTCCCCTCTGCTGTCATTCTCATACTGTAGCATTTCACAGTCATCATCCGCATGAGAAGAAGATAAACACGGGCTTCTGGATATACTCTCCAACACTCTGATGACACACAGCAGAAAGCCACAGACACACGTGCTTCCTGCCTGTATCAGTGAGGTTATACTGGCTCCTTATGGTTAATAAATGGTAGTGCACACAAACGCACACAGTAATCATGACTATACAGTACTGTTATCCACTTGTTGGAAACAATAAACAGCTAAGACATGTTCTCTTGCAGCAACAAGTGTTTCGACACTGGGGGTTTAACTGGATTAGAAGGATCAGGCTGCTGGGATTAGGGGGGAACTTTAAATACACGTCAAAGTTTGCTAACTCCTGACTGTGCCAGCACTGTGCGTACTTGGGTAAAGTTTACACTGAATGCTGTTGCAACTTCTGAGATAATCTGTGAATGCAAGTGTTTGTATACAGACGTACATTTTATAGAAGCATATAGAGGATATGGTGGCAAAGCATGGTAGTAGCCTTCATGTTAGGAAGGATTTTGCTTCTTTTTCATACTCCCACTATTCTTTTTACTGTTGAACAAATCGAATCTCTTTATCCCGTTTCCTTCTTTCATTCCATACACTTCTCTTCTCTTTCTTAACACTTCTAAGGTCAATGGAATTTAGGTCGTCTAGTGAAATAACAAAAAATTCAAATCTATTGCTTCTATTCATTCTTCCTTTTTCTAACCTTTGTGAATCTTCTTCAAATAAATGGCTATGCAGTCTTTTATTCATCCATTCATTCATGTTTTTACACTGACCATGTGGTATTAGGATTGCAGCGATATACCTTTAGCACAGTATACTGTGGTATGAAAATGAACAGTTATCATACCATGTACGTTTGTTTATCTACGGAGTTGTATTCCACTGTATTAGTTTATATTACTCATTTAACTCTCTAATAAGTGTATTTCCCAAAATGTTGAACCATTCTTTTAAAGCAGGGGCAGATCTAGAGGAATATTCATGGGGGGGCAAGAGTGTGGCATGGAGACTTTAAGGGGTGGCAGAAATATCTGCTCATTTAATTGCAAACAATCACATATGTGAATATTTGCTTGGAAAAGCTCCCAAATAAAGATATTTTACTCCAAAATATTACAATTTTGTGGCACATTAGTAAAGCACTGATCTGAAGGTGGTATTAGAATCAACTGTTTTATTTTTTTTCATTGACCTTAAGCCTTTAGGAGATCATTAAATGGTTTAAAGTTTTTTTAACTGGGTGACAGCTGGGGTGGCCAGGCATTTTTTAGGTGCTCATACCACCCCTCTAGATTCGCCCTTGCTTTAAAGTGCGTTTAATGTCCCTTTTTTAGGGGTTTGTATTTTGTCCCTTGCTATTTGATGTTACTATACTGCTGCTTCTGTTACCACACTTTCTGCATCACTCTTTACCTTCTTGAACACTTTTCCATTGCTCTGACGCTCGTCCTCCTCACTGATCACCTCCCTCGTCCCTAGACAGTCTCTGTGTGGGAACTTTGTGGCTGCGTACTCGAACATCTTATCCAGGGTGTCCACTCCTGGGTGCAGCGAAGTCACCAACCTCTTGGTGGCGCTCACCGCTCGGTAGGGTCCCTCGGGCCGTCCCAGCACCGAGCGGGCCTTCGCTCTCTTTGCTCGTTCCTCCTCGGAGCCGAGGAAGCCCTCGTTGGATCTGGAGACCCAGCTGAGGACGTAGGACGGCAGGAAGGTGATGAAGGTGTAGATCCATACCATTAGGTGGAAGAGGAGCAGCAGCATGGGGTTCAGGTCCTCCTTCAGCTTCATCTTGGTGAAGCTGTGAAGATAAGGTGTGAGAAAAAGGTCCTCCCGCGGTGGCAGTCAGTCCCTCTTTTCTTCTGTCCCTTTCTTTGTCTTCCTTCTTTCTTTTGGAGAGCTTGACTCGTAATCCCTGGCAATAAAATGCCCACAGCTCCACACTACTCCTGGAAAATAAATCACAAACAACTGACATTCAATTCCTTCTTATTGTTATTTCAAAATAAGGTAATGCCTGAGCTTATAATGATCCTGAGCTTTAAGAGCCATAAAGGACTCGAATCTCAACTCATTCAGAAATCGAAACCAAACAATAAGTCACATGTAGTCTCGCTCACAAAAAGCAGAAGAGAAATTACTGGCACACAACGACGTGACAAACAGACCTGCTCTGTGCACCAATGTTCCTTCTCTTTCCTGCAGCTACTGTATCCAGTGCACTCACTGAGAAAACAGCATGGACACAGCACAGGCAACTGTCAGTGCACGCACTGTTAGCGCCGACAAGACAAAGAAAAAAGAGAGAGATAGAGAAAGAAAACAGCAAGAGCAGATGAGAAAAAACAAGCAAAAAGATTTGAGAAAGTGAAAAAATGAAACAGAAAGAGACCACTATCTCTGACAGACGTAAGCGACACTAAGTGTGAGATGGTGCATAAGAGGTTTCTGAATGAGCATGTGAGTGTGTGTGACAGGGTACAAGCCACTAGACTAGACTAGGACGACAAGACAGAGAGAGTACACATAAAGAACAAGCTGAAGCTAAAGTGTGTGTTCTGCAAAGTAGCAGATGCCCTAGCCACACTGTACACACTGAACGAGAGAGAGTGTAGTGGGACAGACTGCCACACTGGATAATTCCAGCGTGTGGTATATTTATATATACTGAAATTCATCTCACTTCCTTGTTTCGATTGTAAAAATACTGTATCATGTGACAGACACAGACAGTGTGAACTAGCCGTGATGGAGACTGTAACATGCAGTAGGTGCTGGCAGAGTCTGGGAGCTGTCCAGAGTTCTGATCAGAGATCAGTGTTAAGGTTCTCTCGCTGCCCTGACTGACAGGTTTCCTGTTAGCACCAGTTCTCTACACTTTAACCTGTACAGTAGGTTAGGCCAACACCGGTCCAAGCTTTCAGATCAATCAGGAAACATTGTTATGTAAATATATGGTGTCTTATCAAGGGTTAGGTGTGTTTGAATATTTTGATAGGGCCGATTGCAAAACTTTCGTTTAAAGGCCAAAGTTATTACAGTTTTTGTCTGAAAATAAGTACCCGTCCGATCATTTTGCCTGAAAGTTGAGTATACTACAAAAATAGTAGTTTGACAACATAATCTTAACCCAACCTTTCTTTTTAAACCTCAGACTGAGCAAACAGCATCTGCCATGTTGAGATGCGGTTTAAAGCTCCAGTAAAGGAACATCTGGTTATGTATTTCACTGGCTGTTGTAGCTAATGTCAGTTTAGAGATCCCCAGACGTTTAAAAATAATCTGCTTTGACTATTAATAACATTGTGTCTGTTCTTTCCCCCTCATTGGAAAATCCAGAATCCATCTTCATTTTGTCAGTCGTGATGTCACAAAATCCTGCCTGTACGTATGCGTCATAAACTCAGATTGTAGGTGAGCTCAGAAAAATGTTTCCCCTTTAGCAGATTGAGATTGAAACTCTGAACATATAACATTCTGCGCAGTGTCAGAGTCAAGGATCTGTAAAAAACTGGATCTTTAAGTGTGTTCGATTACTGCCAGGGTAAATAACGGTCCCATCCTCTAAAAGATACCACGCAGTCATCATTGTTATCATTACTATTATTGATTACTATTTGTCTGTTGGGTATGGCAAAAGTGCTTCTCTTATAATTGAGGGAGCTGAACCTCGTCACTATCACAACCGCCATTATATAGTCCAACATTTCTGGGTAATAGGGTGGTTAAACCGCCATTAGAGGCCACCAGTGTGAGAAGTAACCATAATGCATATTGACATTTCTACCCAGTCCGTCAACTGTCTTTGCAATCGTGCAGCTAAAAAAACATGTCCCCTGTGAAAACGGTGTGAGCAGGCACGCAGATACACAATCCGAGGGCCGCTAAGGGCCTATTCTAGCAGCAGTAATTCATTATTCATAGGAGGGAGAGGCTCATCTCGCTCCCCTGAAGCACCTCATCCTCCCCCTACCAAAAAACTGACACATACTGTACCTACTTGTCTCCCAAACACACTCATCCCTCAAGTGTCCCTTTGAGACTCATAAATAAATCAGAGCTTTTACCAGCAGTGCTCTCCCAGACTACCATCTGTTCTCTGTGGGATTCTCCACTGCGCTGTTGTTCTGCTCGGTGTCTTGTTACCCGGCCTTGATGCCTCCCCGCTTCATCACAGGACCCTACAGCTTACCAAAACTGCACCCCGCTGGGACAGACGCTTTACTCCATCGCCCGCTCTCATCCACTTGTTGGTTTCGTTGTCTCTCGCAGTTCTTTTCTTTTTTCTTTTTTGCTGAAAGTAGAGGTCGATGAAATAGAGGCCACAGAGGAGTAGTGTGGTCAAGTGGGGTAAACAAACTAGAGGAAAAGAAGCAACAGAGCACGGTGCTGGCAGACTTCAACTTCTTCCACTGCTGTTTTGTGTAGACACTGAACAGAAGTTTTAGGTCTGCTGTAACAAATATTAGACTGCAAGCACAGTTTTTGATGCAGCCACCGTTTTAATTTCCATCATCTTTTGTAAACCATAAAAAACACAGCTGCCGTACTTTAAGCAACAGAGTGGAAACATGTTCTCTTGAACAACGACTGGGTTTCTCTTTTTTTTTCTCATGTCAGCTACCAAAGCTTTTCATTTTTCTTTAGACTCTGAGCCTGCCGCTGATATAACTCTGTTCCTCCATAAAGATCACTGAAAATCATCTGAGTGCTATTGTCTGCTCCTCTAACAAAACATTACAAAACCTAGATTTCATAGACTGGGTTATTTCAAGCTATTATTTACTGCAACTGCATTCAGTAAACAGGATGTTCACCAACAGTACTGAGTTCACTGAATCTGAAGGCTTTGGTGTGTTTTCCATTAGATGCTAAAGTGATACTCCATTTTAGTATTGCACTGAACCAACATATTGGTCAAAATCAACTCCGTAACGTCTTGTGTGTGACCCTCTCTCACTGGTAGACACCTTCGTCTTTCAAACCACATCCCCAGTTTGGACTGTAACTCTTCTCACAGTTATTAATAGCACTCCAAAATGGTTGTTGATTAATTCTCTGTTAAATAATCAACTTATAATTTCACCATTGCGCTCGACTGTATGAATAACAGTGGGGAGTGCCACTGTGTGCACTGCCAGGCACCACAAGTCAGATTACACATGGGCAGGGAGGTATGGTGATGCAGTCACAGCATATTGGAATGTCGGCTAAGCTTTGGATAAAAGGCATTTATGCATACATAAAGATGAAGAGCCACCTGTAACCTCCATCTGTGGGACATCAATCAGATCTGTAATTCCTTACTTTTCATCGATATGCATTGATTGCATCCACGAGCCATTTACCAACCCGGACCTGGGCTGGACCTGGGGCTTTCCAGAAAGATCCAAGACCAACTCCTCCTCTCAGTCTCTGTAAAAGGTCAAGACCCTGATTTGTCCTAAAGCAGTACACAAACAAGACTGACTCTAATCTCTTACCTTTAATGGCGAGAAAGAGCTGGTCGCAATATGTAGACTAGTAGTTGCTCAATGGGTGGCTTTATGCAGCAAGCAGGCGCTTTGCAGGCAGCCTCCACTCACTGGATTAATTGAGTAATATTGTGACATGGTCTGTGTAGTGGTGGGGTGAGCAGGCGAGTGTGTGTGTGTGGGGATGAGTGCTTCCTCAAGAGATTGTGTGAATGGGTCCTTTTGTGTGCAGACGTCATCGTGCTTTCACCCACTCAGCTATGCAGGCAGGCCCAAGTCTCGCAGAAAGTTCAACGTGGCCATTGTGGTGAGACGACGCACAAACGCACGACTCGGCCCCAAGGGTCAGGCCACGCGTGTGTTAAGGAGAAAGAGGAGATGTTTGTGGTGGGTTTGTGCATTCGCGAGGGCGTGTGGAGGTGCAAACATGAGGTGTATTCGCCCCGTTCCAAACAGTGGCATAATCAGAGGCTGGCAAAATGACTGAAGAGTTTTAAGTACTGTGTGATTTCATTGAGAGTGAAAGCACAAAACACAATTGGTTGGATTATGCAGATCAGACTGCAGCTTTTCTCTGCTTTTGTGTGCACATGGTGACATAAAGTACTGGCAAACATGCCGGTCACCAACCTATTCCTTTCACTCTCTCTCTCTTGTAATGCTTTGGACTATTTATACCACAGCTAAAATCAATAAAAAGCACCTGATCCTGGCTAATATGAAGTATCTTTATCACAAGTGGAATAAGGAATGTAAATAAATCCCAAGAAAACATGTCATCTTTTCCCTCCTCACTCAGCAGACTATATTTACTTAAGATGTGTTTTATAACACCATAATAATGCAGACTTGTGTCCTCCTTGAGAAATATGGCTACCAGGGAGAAGGGAGTGTTTTCTAATCACATCGGACCATCCCTGCAAGACAATGGAGCTCTGTCTGTAGGTACAGGAGCACCCTGGTGGACCTGCATCATTTGATAACCGTTGCCACAGGCCAGTTCACTTCGGCTGTGTAAATAAATAGACCTTAAAAGTGGCAAGCAGCTTGGGGTCGTAAAAACTTGGAGTGAGGATTGTTGTGAGGTGACAAAGATGTGCAGTTCTGGCCTTTGATTAAAACACACGTTTATATAAAATGTGTCCTGCTTGTCTGCCTTTCATAACTGCATACATCTACCTGAAGAAACACAAAACAGTGTACAGATGTTTCTAAAAGTTCCCTTAAAAATGAGCTCATTACAATGAGTATAGGAGCTACTGAGCTCTTCCTCGTTCCTTATTGAAATTAAAGCGCAATGAGGACACACGGACTCCCAATATGTTGTGGAATTTAGATGTCATTATAATGAGAGCCACTGAACTGCGACATCCAAGCGCACTGGCGACTAACAAGAGCCCCACATCGGCAAGATAACTTCCGGTTTACTATTTCAAAATAAAATGTGTCAAACTGTGTTGCATTTTGGCAAAACACTGTTCAAGGCGCTGACCATACGAGATAATTGAATAGGCTCTCCACAAACACATTAAGTATGAGCGTATGTAGCCTGGTAACTTAAAAAAAAGACCACTTTACACACACTGGCATTTGAACAGCACACACATTCACACCCTGTTCTCAGCCGAGGGAAAAATATGAATGACATTAGTTAATCCTACTCTGTCTTGGTTCTCACTTTAGCGACTCTTTCTACACTTTGGTTCAGCTATCGACATTCAATTAACTAGCAAGTAGCTGCTACATTCAACAGCGTGAAATAAAAGTCTCGTGTTTCACTTATTTTTAGAAGAATAGCGTCCATTACTTCCACAATTGTCTCGGTCTATCTCGGGCAACTTGACGCAACTGTAGCATCCCGCACATCTGGGTATAAACGCGCATCGCACCTAAACGACAGAGGAACTCACCGGTGTCTGTATCCGTCCTCCGGCCCTGTTACAGTCAGCTCTGCCACCGCATTCATCCGCCGGCTCTCATACAGACCTTCATGTTGCACTTTGCAGTCCGAGCCCGGAAGTGACACGCGCGTCGTGTTGTTGTACGAGGATGGATGGCGGGTACGGAGGGAGAGAGGGAGGGAGGAGAGCGGGGGGGGGGGGAGGCATTCCCTGAGTTATGATTGGACTCGTCGAGGTGGCGCGTGCTAGGGGCCGGGCCCAGATGGGAGGAGTGCACGAGTTACTGAGTGTCAGAGGGAGCGAGAGGCCACGCGCACGGCACTCACACAGCAACCACACGCGCACACCGAGGTGGGGTCCAGTCTTCCGCACTGGTTTAAAGTTAAAGGAAATAAAGAGGGTGTTTTAATGAGCTGTCAGATGTAAAATGGTCCTCCAACTCTTGAGAAAGTTCATACAAATGATAAATAATTGGGTCCATTAGAAAAGGGTCCATCTAACCTGAGTGGAATAATTGTGAGGTCCAGTACATTTCACGTGTGATTAAGATTTAAATTTAAACATATGGTGACCTGATTTGGACATGGGCTCCACTGGGGGAGTCACCATGTACAATTTCAAATGTTACAGAATATCACCATCACAACCACTACCTTGATCATGCAGAACTAGAAAAAATCTACTCATCGTGTTCTTGCTATCTTAGCTTGACACAGTGTCTTTGTCTGCTTTGGCCCAGGTAGTGCAATTTGTAAAGCCCCTACCCAGCCTGCACCACTGGAGTACCCAACTGTCAAAACACTTGACATAAAATGTACGTCCTCATAATGCATGTTGATACTGTGACTGATATGTATGTTGTCTACTTTCATACACACACAGCACTTGTGGAGGGCAGGGAGTGCACAGTGGGCTATATGAGTGGATTTGAACCGGCGACCCTCTGATTACAAGCCTGGACGAACAATGCTGATGCATGATGTTATTTGGAGGAGTGAAGCAGAGAGGATACAGTTTATCCAATGTAACATTTCTGTCATTTCTGGGATGTCTTTATTCTGTAATATTTGTCATGCATGGTGAATATTGACGTTTGTTCTGCTCCATACCATGTGATCGTGGTCATGAGTTGCAAATAAATTAAATTATTATTATTTTTTATGTTGACTGTTGTATTGTTATAAACCTAAGAAAACACGGAGCTATGAAAGGGAGCCGCTGGCAGTGTGATGACTCACTCTGCAGTGTCATGCAGAGGCAGTGTGATATATTATGGAGACAGAGAGACAAGCAGATGGCTGCTTCACCAACAGACATATTACTGGGGAAATGAAATGGTGAAATGAGGCTTGCTGCCCGCTGTCTCCACTTTCTCATCAGGGTTGTAATAATAATCCTTCAGTCCCAGCACTCCACCATCTGATTACTAATAAGATAATATATTTAATTAACAATTTCATGATTGGAATCTATCTGTCATCCGTCTTAGCCACTAAGTACCAAACCAGATGACTCAAGCAGATTCTTTCAAATGTATAATTTGAACGCCATCTGTTTTCTAGCTTTCTTGAAGAAATCGTATGAGTTTTTTTCTCATTAGACAAGCTCCTTTAAGCACGAGGGAAAATATTTAACATATTTTACTAATAAAAAAATGTAATGCCATTTCTCATATGCAGATGTCAGCTACTACTTGCTGTGCTGCAATCTGTTCTCATAGATCTTTGGTGCTATTCATGAAGACTTGTTATTGTGAATAACTCCCTTGATACTGTCTGCATCATTATTTCAAGCACATTCGACCCCCGTTGCCTTCTGATTATTTACTACAGTACGTCCATCTCCAGCTCAGTTTCAAGCCATGAAACCGTGGTCTCTAGGCAACTTTGAGGCGTGCTGGATAATAGCAGTATATGTTTTGATTTCCAATCTGGCCTTTACTAGAAACACTCCACTGAGATTGCTCTCCTTAGGCTCACAAATAATATTTGAATAGATGATTATTCTGATGTTCAGTATGAGTGTATATCACTGATATCTTTTCTGTTGTTCTCCTAAACATATATTCCTAAAAGAGATAAACAATTTAATTTTTCTAACTGAAATGTTTTATCAATGGGTCTAAAGTGATGGGTGTCCCGGTCAATGCAGTTGTCCCTACAGTATACTTTATATCATGTCAGTTGAATGGAATTGAACAGTTTGTTTGATTAACATCCCATTAATAGTCCTAGTTATAACACTTGTATGTAGATTTTGAACTTTAAAGACTTTTTGTCTCTCATTTTAAGTGTTTTTTTTTTCAAATTTGTTGTATTACTGAAGAGCACTTTGTAATTTATTTTTTGCTAAGGGGATACTAAGTTACACCATGTATGTTGTCATTAAAATGATCAATATTAATTGTGATTCTTATAAATAAATAAACATTGTTGATACAAAATAGATTAAGTTTACATGGTTTCAATTTAATGTTGTTTATCTTCATCCTTTGAACTTGAAAATTATGTGGCATATCTTATGTGTTACTAAGACACGACATTTTATTTCGAAAAGAACTACATTTATCACAACTGGAGGACATTGTAGCCACAAATTTGATATGTTTCTAATATTGACAACTGTTTTTTTTCCTCTCAGGCAGCGCTGTAGACAGCTACAGCCGGCTGCTGGGGTCCTTTCCACTGGGCTGAGGAGGATTAGCAGCCAACATGCCGACTGTCGGAGTCAAAAGGGATCTTCTCTTCAAAGCTTTGGGCAGAACATACAGTAAGTCATATTGACTACATGTTCAAGTGACGGACAGATAGTCTGCCTGGTTTTTAAATGTTCTTCGGACTCTGAAAGAGGAAGTCAGCTCAGTTTGTGCTCATTAGCCTCACTGTTAGCAGCGCAGCTAGCTTTATCTGGATTTTGATACAAACCATCTTGAATGAGAAAAAGAAGACATTCAATTGAAATTCGTGCCAAATGTGAATTTGAATATCAGGCTGCTCTGCTGATGTTTGTGGCAAATAGAAACCAGTCTTGTTGCACTGACATCTGTGTGTTTGATGTCAGCGTGATTGCATCATTCACCGTTACCTGCTCCTGACGTTACAACGTGAGCAGGCTGCGGGTCAGTGGGAAGATAACAGCCGGTGGTCCTTATATATGGTCCTTACATACAGCGCTTTCTAATAATGGCTGTTTGCTTCTCGTTTCAGCTGATGAGGAGTTTGACGAGCTGTGCTTTGAGTTTGGGCTGGAGCTGGATGAGATTGTGAGTAAACAACACGAAAGGAAATAAAACCACATTGTATCCAAACATGTGTCTTCTGATTACAGTACACCTTCGTCATGATGTACACTTTGACTCGTTTTGGCAAAAAATAAATTGTATAGGATGTCACTCGTGACAATTGACAAGTCAAAATGTCTAATGTAAGAAAGGTCTTCAAGTACATTTGTGCCAAAAACATCTTCTGAACTGTGACATGTAACCAGTGAACTCATTACAGACCTCAGAGAAGGAGCTAATCAGCCGAGAGCAGGGCGACTCCAAGGCATCCGGAGCATCCGACACCATCCTCTACAAGATTGATGTACCAGCTAACCGCTATGACCTGCTGTGTCTGGAAGGGCTGGTGCGTGGACTGCAGGTCTTCAACAATAAGTGAGTGGCATCTTGTATGACAGAACCGGCATCCTGCTGTGATTGCTACACTGTAAGGGAAGGGTGACCAGTTTCATGACACAACAGAGAAGTATAACAGTGTAACTCAGAACCCTCTCCCAGAATAAGGAGGGTGAAAACGTTTAGGAATAAAACGTATGAGTGTGATTTAATTGCATTAAATATGGTGGATGAAGGCGTGTTGTTTGGTTGTCAGCCTTGCTCAAATACAAGATGCCTATCCATTATGGGTGTAGTGCGTGCAGGCTTGCTTCACTGTTGCTACAGAGATTGTATTTGTGTTTCAGGTTGGAGGCACCTCGTTACAGACGAGTTAGCCCCAGCAGCGGGGAGCCTCAGAAGCTGGTTATTACTAAGGAGGTGGGTGGTAACATTCATAATACTTAAGGGCAAATACCTGAAGCTATCATTAGCTTGGTTTATGAATCAAAAAAAATGTGTGTACTACCATGGTAACCACTTGGTTTGTTGCTATTGTGTTTGTCCTGTGCAGACGGCGGCAGTGCGACCCCACGCTGTGGCAGCAGTGTTGAGGAACATCACCTTCACACAGGAGCGTTACGACAGCTTCATCGAGCTGCAGGAGAAACTCCACCAGAACATCTGCAGGTCAGATTAGCTGTTGGAAATGGTGTGCTTACTGTCGCTTGTATAATGCCCTGGCTTCACCTGTTTATATAGATAGATAGATACTTTATTCATCCCCAAGGGGAAATTCACAGTTTCCAGCAGTATCCACAAACTGATAATAAACTGGGAAAAGGGCTTTTAGTTATGCTGCTCACTTTTTCATGGAACCAGCTGCAAAATGTGCTAAAACTTAAGGAGCTGGTTTCTATAAACAGGTTTAAATCTTTTCTAGTGATGTAAGCTGGCTCTTCTGTCTGTACATGTTATTTTGTTTGATGATGTTCTGACTTGACTCTATTTATATGTTACTTGTCTGTTTTTAAATGATTTGTATGTAACTGTGGAACCTTGCTGCTGCCTGGTCTTGGCCAGGACTCTCTTGTAAAGGAGATTTTTAATCTCAATGAGACTTCTCCTGGGTTAAGGTTAAATAAATAAAAAAGATATTTGCTGGTGAGACCAAAAGCAACAGTGAACTTATCCTGCTGATGTGTAGTCTGTGTATACAAAAAACACACCAACCACTGTTGTCCTTTTTATAGCGTACTTGTTTTAATTCAACCATTAACTGTGTTTTGTGTGCAGGAAGAGGAGTCTGGTGGCCATCGGGACCCATGACCTGGACACCATCTCTGGTCCTTTCACATACACAGCCAAACCTCCTGGTGACATCAGCTTCAAACCCCTCAACCAGACCAAAGAGTACACTGCCACCCAGCTCATGAGCCTCTATAAGGTGAACATCTCATTTGCTGGACTTTGGTTAGAAGAGCAATTTTCTTTTTGAGCGGTGCTAACCTGGTTCTTTTGACTCGTACAGACAGACAGCCACCTGAGGCATTACCTGCACATAATTGAGGACAAGCCTGTGTACCCCGTCATCTACGACAGCAACGGTATTGTCCTGTCCATGCCTCCCATCATCAACGGTGAGTACTCTGTCTGTCTTCAGGTTTTCTGCCTCTGTTGTACACTATAGATATTTTATCAGCATTTATCTAGAATTGTGAGCTTGGAAACATCTGACAGACAGATATGAGATATAAAATTGCACCGTTTCAGGGTTTTCAAACAGACAAAGGCTTAAATAAATGAGTAAGAGTGTTTCTTTTTTCCAGGGGACCATTCAAAAATCACCCTGAAGACAAAGAACGTCTTCATCGAGTGCACAGCCACAGACGTGACCAAGGTAGGAGGAGAACAGAGAAATCCCATTATATGTTGTTCAGTCAATGTTATCAAGGAAAAATGACTTAAACTCAATCTTGTTTTCAGGCAAAGATCGTGTTGGACATGATGGTGACCATGTTCAGCGAATATTGTTCACAGCCTTTCACGTAAGCCGCACATCTGTCGCTAATACAAGCTCTTCATCTCCATGGAGACGGACAATAACTGGGGTTCCAGCTGCTGCACTGTTCTCTGTGGCTCGAAAACTTACACTCCATACTCAGTGATGTCACAGAAACTGTTTCCCATCAGCTGTCCAAAGCACCAGCGAGATTTGATTTAATGCATTTTCGCTTCACCTTCCTGATTCAAAGATTAATTTCCTTATAAACTTCCTGCTTGTCAAGCTGAACACGATCCTGCTTTGACATCACTGATAAGGGTGTGGCCTCCACCACCATCTCCCAGTGAATTGCAATAACTACTACGTACTACTACGAGTTATATGAGCTGGCATTTGTTTGTGCAATATCTAAATAAGAGTGTGTTGTTTTTTTTTTGTCATTTTCAAACAGCATGGAATATGCCAACCATTAACCAACTCTAGATAACAATTACTTGTCAAATTGTGAACTATTCTTATTCTTAGTCATATGTGCTTTGTTCAAGATAAGAAAGTACAATAAATGACTGGATTGGAAAAGTATTACAGTGAGGGTTATATTTTCTTCTGTCTCTTGCACTGTCAGGGTAGAGGAGGCTGAGGTGGTGTACCCAGATGGCAAGACCTGCAAATACCCAGTACTGTATTCAATACAATCATCTTATACTGTCAACTTTTTTTTTTTTTTATCAATGGCACATGAATTTCTTCTACGGTCTCCTAATTCTCTGCTGCTGTTTCCTGGTGTGTACTTTAGGAGCTGGCTTACAGGAAGGAGAAGTTGTCCAGCGAGTTCATCAACCGAAAAGTTGGCATCAAGTAAGTCATTTAAACCTACTCTGTCAAAGTAACATAAAAGTACAAGATGGAAAGCACTTACAGGTTTGTCAAGATGCATTCCATTTTGCTTTTGTCACACGGTTTGCAACAACATATCTGAGGAAACTCACAGACTTACCAGTTTGACTCGCTACTTACTAACACAGTCTAGTACAGTAGCCCTGAAACATTAGGGGGCCCCAGAACAATGAACTGTAGCTGTATGTTTCCATTCCAAAAAATGGCAACGAAATACTGGAAATTAAAAGGAATAAATACTTTGTTGAACCTCTCCGTAAATTGGCCAGCTATGATGAAGATAATCCTCATCATTTATTGGACGGATTGTAACCTTTCTTCCCACCAGCTGTGTGGTGTCGGCGTATCCTCAGAAACTTGACGAGTCAGCGTTTGCTTTGTTTTCTCCTGACAGCGAGTCAACTGAGAAAATCGCCCAGCTGCTGACCAGGATGTGCCTGCTCTCCCAGGCGACAGGCGCTGGTGACGAGATCGAGGTTGAGATCCCACCAACACGCTCGGACATCATCCACGCCTGTGACATCATGGAGGACGCCGCCATGGCCTACGGATTCAACAACATCCCCCGCACCACGCCACGCACCTACACCGTAGCCAACCAGGTATCTGGGTTTTTCTTCTGCATGTTTGATGTGTGTGTGTGTGTGTAACCAAATATCATTGTATCTCTTGAGATATGGTGTGTGTTCTTATGTATTTGCTCTGTATGTCCACAGTTCCCTCTGAATAAACTGACAGAGCTGTTGAGACAAGATCTGGCAGCTGCTGGATTCACAGAGGCCCTCAACTTTGCCCTGGTAAGAAAACGACACACAGATGTAAATGCTGATTTTTTTTCTATGCATCCTTTTGAGGGAAGAAATAACTCAATCTTCCACTTACAGATGAAAAACTGAATTCATAAGCAATACAAACGCACCATTGCTCAACTCACGTCACTCAGATGTTGCTGCTACATTCGTACTTGGTCTCGTATGTATGACCTGTAGCTTATGGTGGCTCGTGTTAGCTAATGTTTGCATTTGGGTAAATATTACTGTATAATGGAAAAGCAATTTGTCCCCTCGCTCTTCCTGTAGTGTTCTCAAGAAGATATAGCAGAGAAGCTTGGAAAGAAGATCTCAGAGACCAAGGCGGTTCACATCTCCAACCCCAAGACAGCTGAGTTCCAGGTAAAGAAGAAATAATGAAGATTCTATAAAGAAAAAACTCTACAATGCTTTAATATTTAATAGAATTAGATGTAAAGCAGTGCTGTTGCACCTGAAGCATTGTTTGAAACAATGAAATAGATATATTGATTGATTCAGAGTCATCTTTCAACTTTAAAGGATTGAAACCTGAAATTAAAATGTCATTAAAATAGTAAATGTAGTAGTAGTAGTAGTCCTTTAGCTGCGGGAGGATGCTTAAATTAATGTGTATATACTATATAAATTAGTATACTATAATTTGATGTAGTAGACATTCATGCAGGAATGTTTTGAAAAGTAAAGTAACCATAAACCCACACTCCCATAAGCTGGAGTGTTATTTTTCCACAAGAGGTCACTCTTGTCCTCTCTGACAGATTGTAGCTCATGTGTCCAGCTTCACCACTCTTTGTCACCACCAGGTGGCGCGCACCACTTTGCTGCCAGGCCTGCTGAAAACTATCGCTGCCAACAGGAAGATGCCCCTTCCCCTTAAACTGTTTGAGATATCGGACGTGGTGCTGAAGGATGAGACCAAAGGTAGGCGTCTGCATGTGTGAAGTGATGGAGAAAATCATTTAGTCTTACATAACACGTACACACTGTATCGAACACGCCCTTAAAACTGTTTTTCAAACCCTGTTGCCTCACTGCTATTTTTTTGGGCGGATGCTGATAATAGCTGCTCAAGATGTAATCTGATAGTGGTAATGCAATTCAAGCAGAAGGACCAAGTGTGCTCACATCCACGCAAAAATACTGAGGTGCAAGACAACAAGTATCACTGCACAGCACAAAGGAGAAAAAGCCTGCATACTGATGGGCTGCAAATGCATTTTTCTATTCTCTTTTAAAGCAACGTTTCGATCTGCAAGATCTTTTGTATCATTCTCTTTAAAAAAAAAAAAGTGGGCAGACGTTTTCTTTGTGCAATGCAATTTAAGTATTTAAGTACCCATTTTTTTATTTGTTGGGTGTGAAAAGTCTCTGAAACATCATTTAGATACCAGGATGCTAAATAATTTCTATAATGATTTACATTACATTTATATATGTATATACTTGAATCTGAACAGTGCCGTACGTAGTCTCGATTTATTTTGCCATAAATAGGAAACCAACCAAGCATAATCTTCATTATATAAAAGAGGAATGCAAAATTGACCCATTTTGAATAAAGACCCAGTATTGGCTTTATGTATTAGTAAGCCAGTGTCCCTAACACTCCCTCCCCCTCATCCCACCAACCAGATGTCGGGGCGAGGAACAGCCGGCGTTTCTGTGCAGTTTACTACAACAAGAGTCCGGGCTTCGAGGTGATCCACGGCCTGCTGGACCGAACCATGCAGCTGCTGGAAGTGAAGTCAGCCCGCGGGGACGGCTACCACATCCAGGCAGCAGACGGTAAGAAGGCTTTGAGAGGGAGCAGGGTGCAGATCTATGGGAATATAGCTGGCTTTGCTGGTAAATATCTTAAGACAGATTTTAAGCCCTAGATAGATGTTAGAACATGTTAAATTACTTGCCAAGCTGGTGAAGAAATGGATCTGGGGTTAAAAGGCAGGTTCTGTCGAGATTATGTAAATCCAGTCTCTGACTAGCAGCGACTGGATTGCATTGTGTTTGTTACCAGAGCGTCATGTACCCGGTTTATTGAGGGGACACAGTTTCCATGGCAGTGACATGCACAGTTTGCTCAAAATTAACTTGCAACAGGCCTGGTTAGTATAGATTAGATCTAATGAAGGGGATGAACAAATACTTTGGTATACAAGAGAAAACATGTAATATTGATCTTGGTGGCAGAGACAGAAGCCACAAATATCTCTGCATACTTTTATAATCAGATACTTTGCTCTGATGAGCTTCAAAGCTTCAAATGGTCATTAATGCCGCTGTACACTGCTCAATTATAGATCAATGATAATAAATTATTAGAGATAAAGCACTATTGGTGTGTATGTCCACTGATAAATAACAAGAAACTGCAATACAGAAATGCCAAACCAAGTTGATTTTCCACTGTAAAATGTCACACTCAGTATGTGAGTGTGTGGAGTTTTAAGACTGTGTAGGAAACAAGAGTCGGCCAGTTTTAGTCTGACAAAAGTTGAGTAAATTGAGAATTTGAGTATGGTTAATATGGTGTTAGTGGAGAAGTCATAAAACCCAAAATGTGTCTGGATATTTTATTCACTAAACCATTGATTACACCAGTCATTACATCAAAAAGTGCATCAAATACACTACTATAGCTCCCCCACGTGAAGTGCGAAGTTCTTAATAATTGACCACTTCTGTCCTGCCATGCTGTTAGTGTAATTATAGGTTGCTCGTTTCTAAAAATGACACCTTACACTGTGCACAGATCACAGGTTGTGGAGCCCGCCCGTTCTCCTGCCTACGGAAAGAACCAACACATACATATTTCTTAGAACAAAATGTTGTAAAAAGTACTTCCTGATAAAAGAAATGTACTCTCTAATGACACTAGATCCCAATGTGCACCCTCAAGTCAAATGGGCTTAATGACATTACTTGTTAGATGTTTTTGCCCATTAAAAGTAACCACTGCTGCTTTCAAAGTGGTCCAACTGGCCAGGGAAGTATAAAAAGGGATAACTTTACAGGGTTATGGTAGAATGTGTTTGACAACTTGTTGTATACAGTTATTTTATTAGAAAAGTTTTTACTCCTTTGAAATAGAAACCACTTTAAGAAAATGGACAATAACAAGCTATGAATGAACAAGTGTCATTTATAGCTCATGGGCTCTGACGCGCTCTTTTTTCCCTCTGAACCACAATTCACTCTATTCCATTTCTTCCTCCAAAATCACCAATTGCATCACCTTACCCTAATAAATCAGGATAACTCTGTGCACTCTATGACGGGAACCAAATAGCATTGACGTACACTGTCCTGTCATCATTTCGCTCAATAAAAATCAAAGGTGTCACATCAGCACTCGCGGTTCATGAGTTGTAAGCCAAGAACTCCTTTCAGACAACCTCAATGTGTCTGTAATGATGAAACGCATGTGAGTAAGAGTGCAAACGTCCTGTCTCAAGTCATCATGAATGAGATGGCTCGGTCAGTCATGTTGCACATTAATGGAGAGTTCTTTTTTTTATGGTTTCATTTTCATAGAGAGTGACATTAACCAGCGGTGACATGTGACTGGCACAATAATACTTGTTGTGTTAAAGAGCAGGTATGACTCAGTTGGGTTTCATCTCTCCGAAGCATCTGATCCGTTCCTGTGAGATTAGCAATCAGAAAGGTTCGACTTGAGGCCAATCTGCATACATCATTTGGGTTTTGGATCCCTTTCTCTTTCCATACTTTCTCGCTCACACCCCAACAACCCCCCCAACCCCACCCCCCCCCCACCCCCTCCTTCTCCCCTTGGCTTGCTTGCTCCAAGGTCACACAGCAGGATATCCACTCTGGCTCCGCTGGCCCATTCAGACTGCAAATCAATATGCTCAAGTATCAGTGAATGAGAGCAGTGAGGAGACGGGAAGGCAGACATGGGAGCGGAAGAAGGGATGAGATGAGACTAGAGAGAGAAGAGGGGAGGGGGGGTGACAGGAGAGCGAACAGAGCGACGGGCTGGGAGGCCGTAAGCAAGAAAGGCTATGAGGAGCGGGGTGAAGGTCTGCAGTGTGTGGAGAGAGTGCACGGGAGTCACGTCACCCACTGCAGTGCTGAGCAGCGAGACAGACTGGCACATACACGCCCACCCACGGGTGCTCAGACTGTCCATCTGAAAGGCACATACGCACACACTTAAAGGGGAGCTGAAATGGACTGGCTCTCACAGTTCGCACTAATGCTCAACGCACTGAACACACACTCCCACTCAGTCTATCCTCTGTTCCATTTTTCTCCACACTTTATGCACCATTAGCCTAATCCCCCTCCCCTCCCCACATATGTCGGCGTGTCCATAACCCCATTACAGGGTCATGACCCTGGTCTAAGAGGCTCACCTGACACAGACGCACACCCTCAGGATGTGTCCATCAGCATGGTGAAACAGCACTGCCGATAACTCGCCTTCACTCCCAGCACGGAGAGAGTGAGTGGCTGAGGGAATAGATGTCAGCTGAGTTTCCTCCACTCAGCGGGGATACGGGGATGAAATAACGAGTCAGGGGATCAGAAGTGGCGGAAGAAACCACTTAAGAGACAGATGCCTGTGTTTCACTTAACAACTGTATCCAATGCAGTCTTGGCAAATACACCCGCTGTTAGGAAATGTGACTTTCCTTTTTTTTTTAAGTTTTTTTTTGTCGGCAGTTGACTAAGTCTTCGCCTATATGTTATTAGGTTAATATTGATGTTTATTATGTTTATTTAAACTTGCATTAACTGATTTTTTTGTCCACTTGGGGGCAGCAGAAACAAGTTTGACATGTTATACCTTAAAAGTCCAGTGTGCAACATTTAGGAGGATCTATTGAGAAAAATGGAATATAATATTCATAACTATGTTTTTATTAGTGTTTAATCATCAGAAAATAACAATTGTCATGGTTTTGCTACCTTGGAATGAGCCTTTTATATTTACAGACGCTGCAGGCTGCCTTCCATGGTGTCCACCACACACTGTACAGTAGCCTAGAATGGACAAACCAAACGCTAGCTCTAGATAGTGGCGTTAGTGTTTTTCGCACATCTCATGGTCACCAAAGTTTCTCCTACATGCTTGGAAGGGGACCTTTTAAGTTGATTTGGTGAAGCAAACAGTTTTTAATTTACACATCCAGCAGTTAAAGAGACACATTATCGTAAAGAAATATCTGGCTGCTAAATGCAAAAGTATTTATTAGCTACTTGCTAACTTATCTGTCTGCTGTTTGGTGCTGATCACAGGGTTTTTAGAGCTTTTTCACTGAAAAGAGACCCTTAACTCACTACAAAGCTCCGTAAAGACGAGGGGAGCTGCAGATTCAGGTGATAATTCTCTGTGAAAACAAGACCAGGAATTAAACTAGAATTATCTTTTAATGGTGATGATTTTCAATTTCAGCATTTTTGACCAAAAATGTATTCCTTTCAACACAGAAACCCTAAAAAACCACAAACTAGAACCTCAACACTGAAACCCATACTACATCATCCTTGGAAGTCACTGATGCTTGTAATCATTTTAGGCGTGTTAGCAGCTCCTTAATGCAGGTTGAGGCATTCCTTTCATTGCAGGCTTTTGTTGTTGCAGTAAGAACCTGTGTGAATTCTCTTTCCAGTTGTATAAAGTAGTATTAAATCATATGGTAAAAATCATGTCAGTTATATTGGTTATCTGATGCAGCTGTCTAACTCTCCTTTCCGCTGAAAGCTTTGCTGAAAGTTGGAGGAGAGTGGGCGGAAAGTGGCCCGGCTCAAGTGTAGGATTTTCATTGACTGATTGGTTATTTAAGATGTACGAGAGCTATTTATATAGTTGCCATGGCATCCTGCTCATGGTACAAGTAGATGACGTGTGAACCGACGCAAGGACATTCCACCGATTTAATACACCTAACAGACACAGAACAGGCAACCAAAATAAACCCCATTTATTTCAGCATGTCTGTTAAAATGTCCCTGTTTGAGTCTCCTCCTCACACACACACACAC
>NW_023340257.1:5458312-5466430 GCF_004916995.1 Morone saxatilis | reverse complement strand
CACACACACACACACATATTCAGTCCATGTGTTCTGTAAGCCTTCATACATAGTGATGAGTGATCTAAGCAGTGGGCTCTGGAACCCATTAGCAAGGCAGCGTGGGAAGAAGCGGTGCACTATGGGAGAATGCCATGTCTGTGTGTGTGGGGCTGTTGTCATGGCAACCCCTGTATCTTGTTAAATCTCTGACAAGTCCGTCTTTCTGTCTGTGTGCTCGTCACTGTTTTTGAGCGAACGCCTCTTACATTGACATGTGTGTTTTCATCTCACTGATGATGGAGGCTTTTTATTCCCTCTGGACTGAAGCGACCTTTACTCATGACACTGACGTACAAAACTGGAGCATCAGATTTTAATCAGAAAGAGTGTGTGTGTGTGTGTGTGTTGTGAAAGTGACCGAGACAGAAAATGTAATTATGGTCAAATGGCCTGCGGATGTAGCTGCTTTAGAGTAATGACCTGTGACATTTTCACATAAACGCCATTCATTTTGCTGCTTTGTCAATGATGGATGTCAATCCATAGCAATCTATATCAATCCAGCTTATTCCCTGTCTAAAGCTTTTATTTTTCACTTCTGAAAGGGCATTCCTAAGCAAATTATGTGCTCAGGAATTGAAGCCTAGGTTAGGTTTTGGGTTTGTTTGGAATAAACTGATGAAAAACTGATCATTATCAACCAATGTGGGAGAACAAACAATTATCAAGAGAAAATCAAGGATCAGGAAAGACAGAACAGTACCGCCCACACTGTATGATTGACTCATAAATTCTGTCATACGATGTGCAAAAACTACTTAAGATGAACGCCTGTCACAGAGGACATCATCAATACTTGATACAATACAAATGCTTCCACAATAAAGTGCAAGTACAAAGTGTTGCAACTATATAGTGGCAGGAATGTGTTCCAAGAACAAACAGATGGCATGTTAAATAGTAACACTGGTCCAAAATAGTTTGCCAGGATACAAACAGATTGCAAACAAGCGGAGGTGATAATTGTTGTTTTAAGGAGGCTACAAAAGGATGTGATGTGCCTCGACAGTCTGGGCTTTAGCAAAAGAAGAGGAAGTCTGTGCCAAGTGTAGGCGTTCTCCACTAAATGATGTAACCCTAAAATCCACTTGCAACTGTCTTCTCACTTAAAGTAATGATTCGATTAATTTGCATTTATACTCCTCGTTTTCTTTTTTGTCTTCCCTTAGATTCCACCTTTTTCCCCGGTCGCTGCGCAGAGATCTTCGTTCGTGGAAAGAGCGTGGGGCGTCTCGGCGTCCTCCACCCAGACGTCATCAACCGCTTCGAGCTGACCATGCCCTGCTCGGCCCTGGAGATGGACATCGAGCCCTTCCTGTGATTTCACCTTCCTAAACCTAAAACCCTGCCTAAAAATACATAGTTTATAAAGCAATGGGATTCATGAGGAAAATATGAGGCTTAAAATTTGTTAATAAGATAACGGCTTTTGAGGTTAAGGTGTGCTGCAGATTGGTTTTCTCCTGCACCAGCTACAAAGATAAAGGACCAAACTGCAGCATTATTATGTGGAGCCATTGTGTTTTATATATCAGTAACAAGGCTGTTTTTTTTACTGAAGTCAGAAGAATTAAAAATTAACAAGACTCCATTGTGTTTGTGACGTGAATGGTGTGCATGCGTGTGTGTGGGCTTGTACATTCATGCCTGTTCTTAATTTAGGTTACTAGTGCCTTGGGGTTGGTGCATGGTCATTAAACTCAGTGACTCATTACCTGTTGCTTTGTTGCCTTGGTTCTTCCAGTGGCCACACAGCTGAAACCACCCTCACACACGACGTCCCCATGCAGGAAGTAATCAAGCACACGTTCTGCCCGCAAGATGCATCCTCTCAGCCCCCGTCCTCCCGCCCGACTTCCACTAAAACTGTGTTTGGTGACATGAGTACGCCAGCCGGCCTTAAAGCTCTCAATGATTTTCTGGCAGAGAAAAGCTACATGGAGGGCTTTGCGGCATCCCAGGCTGATACAGCAGTGTTCGATGCCATCCCTTCTGCTCCCTCTCCGACCTTCTGCCATCTCAGGCGTTGGTATAACCACATAAAGTCCTTCCAGAGGGAAAGAGCCAGCCTCCCATCAGCCAAGAGTCAGTTTGTCCTCCCAGCTACTCCCCCCGCTTTGACAAACAACACCAGCGACGACGACGACGACATCGACCTATTTGGCTCAGACGATGAGGACGACGGCGCAGAGGCGGCTAGGATCAAGGAGCAGCGCCTCGCCGAGTACGCCGCCAAGAAGTCCAAGAAGCCAGCTCTCATCGCCAAGTCCTCCATCCTGCTTGACGTCAAGCCCTGGGACGACGAGACAGACATGGGCAAGCTGGAAGAGTGCGTCCGCAGCGTCAGCATGGACGGGCTGCTGTGGGGGCAGTCCAAGCTGGTCCCGGTGGGCTACGGCATCAAGAAGCTCCAGATAGGATGCGTGGTGGAGGATGATAAAGTGGGCACAGATCTGCTGGAGGAAGCCATCACCGCCTTCGAGGAATATGTTCAGTCTGTGGATGTGGCTGCCTTCAATAAGATCTGAATCATGCTAACACAGAATAAATTCACTGAGTGGTACCATCTGATGTCTTCTGGTCTTGGTTTTAGATGATGTAATATGAAACACAATGTTCAGCCACTATTCCAGCGTCCATTTAAGCTCAGGTCGTTCATTTGAAAAGACTGTTTATCCTTTGATACAAGTACAAAAGATTCTTGCCTTCAAACATCAAATAAAGCCATTCTAACTTTTGACTGAGTACTTTGAATTGTGTTCTTTTCTTCCCCTTTTGTCATGCATGTTTTTATCAGCTAACAAGTACACAGACTTCCACTGTATCTGATGCCTTACTGTCATTTCAACAGACGCTGTTGCAGCAAGTAGCCTCCCATATGAATGTGTAAATTCAGTCTGACAGGTGCTCAGGCATTCCTTCAAACTCTGCTGTAGAAAAGGGACGGTTAACTCTTTCATTACTCCCCAGTCAGCACTAAAAATACACTAAGCAGGCCCATTTGGTTAGCAGATGGCCTGTTCTAACCTGCCAAGTGATATGACTTACAGGACAAAGGCAAACGCAGGTGCCATTTAAATGAAGTTGCCAAGTTTCAGTTAAACTGGTTTTGATGGTATTTACCCTACTGGTGTAAGCCTGTCTGGCTCAAGGTGGGGTCCTCCCATTGGAAGAGGACTTTCATGTTGTGTAGCTGCTGAAATACACACCAGTGCAATAAGAACGTGCCACCGCCTTGACTACACAGTTCAAACAATGACAAAACTGGGAATTAAGTTATAAAAACTTTAATGATGCCTGAACAAAATATCGTATTTGCTTTCAGCTCAGTTACAAGTACACTGTTCAATCATTCCCCGCCGAAGCTGCTTGTATGAGAAAGTTAACCTGTAGAAAAGGTCATTTGATGCACATTGAAATAAATATGAGGTACATTTGTGTTCAGTTCAGGTCATTATACATCAGTCTTGTGATAATAGATCACATTAGCCCCAGTAGAATGAACACTCTATTGACCAGTATAGAATTGACAAGTCCAACAGCAGTGTATGTGGTGAACTTGTAAGGCACTTCAATCTCTCTCCTCCTCCTGGCACTGTCGTCATTTTTTGCCACACCGTACCATGAATACAACACCTGCAGGCTCAAGCTTTTCACCACCTGCCGAGTTCCCACTAATGCTACAACTCCCACGAGGTGGCGGACAGCACCTAGTGCCAGCACGTTTGGCGTCAGTGTGGGTAGGGGCACAGGTAGCACCCCCTGGGGATCAAATGTCTGCCCCAGCTGCTCATTCACCCAGTATCCCACAGAGCACCCAGCCCCTACTCCTAGAATGATGGTTGTGTCCCCCCGCGTGGTGCTGTAATGGTCCAGCTCCGGGTATGTGTAGCTGAGGAAGAGGGGCAGCAACAACCCCACGATGGGGGAGATGCGGCTGGTGAGCTGGAAGTGGTCGAAGGTTTCCCAGTATGGGTAGGTGAAGAACAAGAGGATGGCGGACAATAAAGCGCCACTGATCACATCCTGAAAGCAGAACAGTATGTTTAACCAGCCACTCCTAAAGCAATAGTTGAATAATAAAAACACTTTCCTGCCAAGAGTTAGGTGAAAAGATTGATATCACTCTCGTGTGTGTATGGTAAATATAAGGCTACAGCCAGTTAGCCTAGTTAGCTTTGATCAGCTGGAAACAGGTGAAACAGCGAGCCTGGTTCAGTCAGTCTGCCTAGTAGCACCTCTAAAGCTCACAAATTAACATTAAAAACATTTGAAAAAAAACAGAAAGAAATGTTTAAAATGACAAGTTGTGGTTTTACAGGCGCAAAAAAACCCCGTAAAAGCACAACTTGTCACAGGTTTGTCCTTTTACTGATTATATGTGTTAATTGTGAGTTATAGAGGTGCTGGTATGATTTTGTTACCTTTGGACAGGGCCAGGCTAGCTGTTTCCCTTTGTTTACAGTATTTCTGCTAAGCTAAGCTAACCAGCTACTAGTTTTAGCACTACGTTTAATAGACATGAAAATGATTTGAATTTTCTCATCTAACTCCTGGCAAGAAAGCAAATAACCTTATGTCCCAAAATGTCGAACTATTATTTTTAGGAATAAAAATACTGATAAATGTATCCTTAAACATAACTCATTTAATAACTTATATTAATATTATGGCATCAAGATTTCCAAATGAAAAGAAACAAAGTGGCTTCTGCATTAAAAGTCTTGGATCAAAGCCTCAGACAGACAGTTTAAACAGACACACACATGAATTATGAATCCTGCATTGAGCTTGAATGTTTTATGCTGTAGTTTCTGTGTGTGTGTGTGTGTGTGTGTGTGTGTGGAGGGACTAGCTCACCAAAACCGAGTGCATGCCAGTGTAGAGGCGGCTCAGACACACCAAGGACGACAGCGTCACTGCGATCAGCAGACCCACCTCGAATTGGAACTGAGAGAGAAAAACACACACTTAGATCACCAACCATCACAGCGATGTGTAGATACCCTCACACACACAATGACACACACCCCTCCCTGATAAGGGTGAAGATGTAAGATGAAATGTGTGAAAGTAGACTGTTATGTGTCACGTGCGGCTAACATTCCTCACATTCCTCGTTGAAAACACAAGAACAGTTGTCATTTGGCACTTTTTATCCTCTTCCTGTTAGTTTGTCATCAAATCATCCATTCGTCAATCCTCTTAATCGTGACGTGTAAGTCCTCTCTCTGCCACTTGATCCATTCTGCCGGGTTGACGTACTGCCGTCATTAAGTCACTGCTCCTTTATTCCTCTACTGTCTCTCCATCTTCTCTCCCCTCCCTCCTTTACCTATGGCGGCAGGTTTTGTTCCCCCCCCCTCCATTTCAATAACAGTGAGAAGGGAGGCCTTGTGTATTCATTCACCTCCTCCACCCTCCCCTCCTGTGCCACCCCCCCTCCTCTATGCCTTTTTTCCTGTGTCTTTTCCTGTCTTTTGCAGCTGGAAGCCTATTCACTGGTAGTTCATGAAGAGAGGGGTTTTTTTTGAATGGCCACAAAGGACGCCAGGGACAGGAGGGGGTCACTCTGTGATTGACTGTCGTGACCTCCGACCTGCTTCGGGAACCAGCCGAGTTGCCCTGAGGCCTTGTGGCTATTCAGGAACCTCTGCAACAGCCTGCTACTCATCTGTAGCTATGCATGCTCTTTTATTTCAGGGGAATCCTGGAGGACTTTCAGGCCACAGTTAAGTGATCTGCTTTACACGGGGTGTCTCAACGGGTTGTTGAGAAGATTTCTTTGACCTTGAGAACGCCACTGCAGGAAACTGAAGGCGAATAGCTGAAATGATGTGGCCACAAATCAGGCCGACAGCTGCTGAGGCTGTAAACTACTAAGTGAAGGATTTAGCATTAATTCAGTTCTTC
Source organism: Morone saxatilis (assembly GCF_004916995.1). NCBI lineage: Eukaryota > Metazoa > Chordata > Actinopteri > Moronidae > Morone > Morone saxatilis. The sequence goes on along the minus strand of NW_023340257.1, from coordinate 5,460,475 downwards.
ATTAAAACACAGCGCTTGATTAAGACAGCCTATGATTGAGCCATTGAGTGTTTTATTGACTTGGCAGTGGAGTGGGAGAGATAAAGAGGGGAAGAGTCAGGAGGAGGAGGAGGAGGGAGGTGGAGACGTGGACTGACAGTCATTGACTCAGTCGAGTCCATCAGAAGACCAAACAGCAGCTCGACGGGTGTGGCTGATGGTGACTGATGGTGACTGCTGGCCCCGCCCCACCCTGCCCATTGTCCAACAGCTCAGTCAGGACTCTGTAATGGACAGCGGGGCCACTCCCTTCATCCCACTCAGCTACCAGTGAGCAAGCTGCCATCCACAGGCTCCCAGTGCCTTAAATTGTAGTGCATTCAATGCTTTGATCTGAGTGAATCTGTTCACTTGGATCAACTCATTTTAACTGGTGCCTCGCTGATCTTAAAAGGAATCCATAAAATTCAGGGGTAATGTAACAGCACTGCTAATGAGATACCTAGGGTCACAATTACAGTTCAACTTCCACTTAGCCTTCGCTTCCTGGCTCTAATGAGGTGTAAGTACATCATTTGCAGCAATGGTGGTAATATAATCTTTCATAGTAATGAGTAGTGTAACCATAGACTATTACAGTTTCAGTATTAATATTACAATTGCCAATCAAGAAACCATGTACAGTGACTGTTATTGCCATCTTTAAATATCAGACAATAATGGAACAAGTGGTGGTATTCTGTTTCCATAATCATTCACAGGAAGATGCTTCTATTATTATTATTAGTCACAGAGAGATTATGTATTTAGAGAATATAACAAGTTATTTAAAAATGTGTGCATGGAAATATTTTTTCACCCTTGGAAAGAGTATTCATTTGAACTTGGAAGTCACCAACCCTGACAGAAAAATCCAAGATGGCTGCTCCATGCGTCAACTAAGTGAAAGTTATTCTGTTTATTAACACCTGTGACTTTGGTGTCTCATTTCTCTCACTTCTATCTGTGGATCAACTGGTACTGCTAACAGTGGCTTCTGGCTAACCTAGCTAGAGCTTGGTTTCCGACTTGTTTTTTTAGTCTGATAATGGTGCTATAACATGAGAATGTCTGTGCCAAATGTCATCCACATTGTGGCTTTAGAAGAAAAGTCAGGGGATCGCCACAGTCATTAGGCTTCATCCTCTGGGCACCACGAATGTCCGCACAAAATTTCATGACAGTCCAATAGATATTTCAGGCTGGACCAAAGTGATGGACCGAGCAACAGTCCAAGATTGCCAATGCCATTCATAAAACCAACAATCTAATGTACATTAACATTTACTACACATGTAATAATTACTAAGCAATATCAAATTTGTGAGTAAGTACTGTAGCTCCCAACTGCAAAGATTACCTTTGTATCTAATCACAGCCATCAGTGACGCTCACCTGTATCCTGGAGGGAGCGCTTAGTAAAAGCGTGAAGGAGATGGCGGTGGCGGCCATGGAGTGGGTGGAGGGCAGCCCGTACTCTGCATTGACACGCGTCTCCAGCTTGACCACAGGGGGTGAGAGAGGGCGAGGCAGCTTCAGCAAATCTTTCATCACCTGGCCGATATACATCACTACCTGAAAGAGAAGAGGACATTGGTCTCTTACAAGTAGGGTCCCACCAAATATCTTTTATTACATCCAGATGGCACTTGTAATGTTTTATTAATAGATATTTTTTGAAAACTTAACTCTGAATTGATACAAAATTAGATTTTTTTTATCAGATTTCACACATTTGCATGAATTCTGATGGGAAAAAAAGGTTAAAAGAACCATTATTCTATCTTTCAAATGCAATATTGAGCCTTATGTAAAGAATGCAGGTAATTTTGTATTGTTGGCTTCATACAGTATAGATTAATCATCTATACCTGACAGAAATACGTCTACTGCATCATTACAATCAAATACCAGGAAGGAACAGAGAAGATATACTGCAGTGTGCTGGCTACAAAAGCAAAAATTAGAGATGGAGGAAGATGATAATAAAATAATGAGCAGAGGAAGTAAAATCCTGATTAGGCTATGCTCTAAAACTAACCACTGTCTCTTATAAATAAGTAATCACCATTCCCACTCAAGAAAAAAAAAAGAGTGGAGACCCACCCTGGTATAAAGTGCACATGCTGCAGTCATACAGAAACA
>NW_023340257.1:5444066-5458212 GCF_004916995.1 Morone saxatilis | reverse complement strand
AGCCTCTGCTCCACCCCCACCAAGAAGAAGCCCACCACTTGCAGCTACAACGAGCAGCTGCGCATCGCCATGGAGATCTCAGCTCGGGAGCAGGAAGAGGCGGAGCTTCGGCGGCGGCAAGAGGAAGAGGAGCTACAGCGCATTATCCAGCTGTCACTCATGGAGAAATGAGAGCTGAGTGGCCCAGCAGGGATCTGAAAGGGGGGGGTCTGGACCAAGGACACATGGGAGAAAAAGGCAGCACAGGCAACTTTAAAACTTAAAGCACACTCTGTAAGTGGCTGGAAAAATGATATTAGTGGTTTCATACGATCAAATCGCCTTCTCTTTTCTCTCCCATCGCCTTAGTCAGACCTTTCCCATGAAGCCATATGGTGATGTGGCTGTCCGGCCTCAGACAGCCAGAGAGGGACTTCAGTTTCCTCTTTCTGGTGCCACCCGGTACTTTCTTGACCAGTGCCAGTTTACAACCAACAATACATCCAATACAAAAAGTTTAGTGGAATGCCTCCTTGGATGAGTGATTTCTGTCTGTTTGCAGGTATGTGAGTGTGTGTGTGTGTGCGCGCGTGTGTGTGTCCTGCCAAATGTGCTGCCTATTCTCTTTCATGAGATCCCCAGCGGCCCTCGGAGGGGTGGCCTGCTCCAGCTCCAGGTTTATTTAAAGCTCTGCCTTGTATATTTAATGAATGGCTGTCTTAGCGAGGAGCAGGGAGGCAGTGCACAGAGAGCGAGCAGGACACTAATGTGTGTGTTTAAGGGAGAGAATGGAGAGGTTGTTATTACCATCTCTACTGACACTGTAATCAGGAAATTCTTGTTACCATGGCAAATGAGATATAAAAGTACGTCTACTGACCTGCTGTTAGTGCAGCAACTTGAAGACACAGAGAGGCACGCGGATGGATGGAATTAAGTACTCAAAATGGCCAGAAATATGTGGACAAACGAACAATACACCCTCTCATTCCAATTAAAAGGCTGCCATAATCCAATAGATTTCTCTGAATAGCGGAGGCAGAGACGCGACAAGGTTTTGGAACCTGGCTGCAGGGATTTGTTCCCATTCAGCACAACAGCATTAGTGAGTTCTGGCACTAATGTTGGGCAATAAAGCCTGCCCTGAAGTCAGTGTTCCAGTTCACCCCAAAGGTGCTGGATGGGGATGAGGTCAGGGATCAGTGCAGGCCAGTCAAGTTCTTCCACACCAAACGGGGCAAAAACTTCTCTATGAACCTGGCTTTGTGCACGTGTCGTCCCCAAACTGTTGGAACAAAGATGCAGTGTACAGTGAAACTGGGGGCACCAAGTTGCAAAAAATGTCAAATTGTACATAATGTTGCTTTACGGAGCTGGAGCCAAGCTAAGGTTTTAATATAAAAAGTGGGAGCATACCTAGCTTGGCTAAGTACATAAATATACCTGATTTAAAACTCATTAATACATTGTATTGTAATATTTGTTTAATCTGTACACAAAGTGTAACTTAAACTTAAAATGCATGAAAACACATTTTTGACATTTGGTAAGAATGTTCACCATCTTAGTTTAGTATGTTAACATGCTAACATTAGCTCATTAGAACAAAAAGTACAGTTGAGGCTGATGGGAATATCATACATTTGGCAGATTTGATCATAAACCAACATTCAGACTGAAAATAATGACCTGAAGATGGCATTGCTAGAAATGTCAGTGTGTGGGTTTAAGGGGGTTAAGTTCTGTAACTACATTTTGAAGAACAGTATATCCATCCACCCAGTACTTTTTTGCAGTGTCTTTATTGATAATAGATAAAAATAAACACAGTCTCTGTTACGTCACCCATATGTTTCTGTAAAACTGTTTTGAAGCTGAGCATGGTCGGCTCCGGCCATTGCCATCTTGGCAGTGCTGACTCCACTGCCACCTGGCTAATCCAAAAATGGGCAAAAACGTTACGTGTGGGAAGAGCCGAGGTGGGCCAAATAAAACGTAGTTACTGAAAACAGCACCTACCTGTCACTTAAAGCGGCCGTACCCTTAATTATGCATAACTTTAAGCCTTAATATAACTTAAAAGGGTGAGTTATATAAAAATGCACCTTCTGTACAGTTGGGTACAGTGGGAAACACTAGCTATAGTGTATATATATATATATATATAACAGGCTGTAAACCCTGGTTATTTCTGCTGTAAGGTTTCTTCAATTCTAACATGGAGGCTTTTGGAGCCGTGTGGCCGTTAAAGGTATTGCAGTTTTTGGCACGGAAACTTCACAGATTAAACAAACAAGGTACAACATATTAATTTATGAGCTTCAGAATTTATGGTAATCATAACTTTAGATATTGTCAGGTTAGATGGTTCAGCCCTGCCATCTGTGTTTATGCTAAGCTAAGCTAACAGCCTGCAATAATCAATCAATAACAATAATCTCTTACTCTTTCCAAAAGCTAAATACTTATTTTCCATCTCTCCTTGTCCTCTGGCAGTGCCTGAATAGAAAGTTTACAATTCCAATATTTGCATCTACCTACACTGTACCTACACACATGCACCCAGACAGAATAATTGGTACCATGAAGTGGACAGTAAACAGAAGACAGACAATGGTACACCCATTTAGCACGCCTGACCCCATCCATTCAGCATGACTGTGTATTCATACAATAAGCCATACTGTGTGTACATCATCCACTGCGTGCCCCACTCTGCCCTCACACAATTCATCTGCCTACCAGTTGAAGTGCTTGCATGATATGATGGCCTCGCCCCACCCCCTGCACTCAGCATCAACACAAACATCATATTCAGCTGGCTCCAGTAAAGCCAGTGTCTCATTGGTGTCTTTGTACGAGTCACATCAAAGGGCTGACCCAGGGACAGTCTGGTCACATTAGGGGAAGAGTTAGAGACACGTCAAGACACACAAACAGACAGATAGTTGTGCTAGAGTGTGTGTTTTCTCGTGAATAAGGGTATTGATCGAGGCCAGCTTTGGACTTTGATCTGTCAACATGTGGATCACGGTGAATGTGTGTGTGAGACAGTGTGTGCGAAGACACACGAAAGAGGGGCTATTGCACGGGTCACAAGACGTTTGTTTTATTGCACAGCAACATAATAAATAGCTGATGTGGTTCACACTTGTGATGCAACAGCCCACTGACCACCAAGGAAAATAAAGTTCATCACAGAAAGTACCATAGGCTATAATTTGGAAAAGGCTTAACAGGCCTACTGGTAATAATAAATCTTAAGGTGAATTCTCGTATAAATTATTGTATAAAAAATATCCTTGCAAAACAGTAACATATGTGACAATAACACATTCAGTCAGTAACAGTAACGCCATTAGAAGTTTAACTGATTGTAGAACTATTGATTCGTACGAGTTCCTTCATAATATCTCTATGGAGGAAATATGCCAAATCCCACAGTATGGTTCCTTCAATTTACTGAGATAACCTTAGTAACGCAGCAGACTTTAAAGTCCAGGTTTAAAGTGATGCTCAGCCTTTACTGGTCTTCTTATTGACTTACCATCCTCTTGTGTTCAGTTTAATCTGTTTTTATTTTTATTTTTATTGCTGTTCCAGAGTTTTGTACAGTTTTTGTTTTGCTGAGTGAGCCATAAAAACAACAACCTTAAATTACAGCAAATTGTCTGTTAAGAACAACAATACTAAAAAAAAGTATACTGCTGTGCTAGTGGCTCTGTGAGGCTAATGCTAATGTCTGCATGCTAACATGCTCACAATATCAATGACAATCAAGTCAGTTTCATTTCAGACTTCAGTTTATGGCTGAATATCTGCAAAACTAATCACATTCTCCTCAGCCTCAGCTTTACTTTACTTTGTTTAGTGCTAATTAGCAAATGGTAGCATGCTAACACACTAAACTCAAGGTAGTGGAGATTGTAAACATTATACCTGCAGGCTAAACATCAACATGTTAGCTTTGTCATTGTGATTAGTTAACATACTACATTCAAGCACCATGCTGTGCCTACAGAGTCACTAGCATGGCCTTAGATTCAAACCTTAACACTAGCTGAAATCTCAGAAAATAGCACAACTTGTTTCCAGCAACTTGCAGATATATTTTATCCTTTGACAGTTAGGAAGGAGCAGGACCCTTACGTCTGAGTAAATATACTGAACACTAACAACTGGAGTTCTGGCTGTAGATGAGCCCACAAATCCTGCGAGGAAGCCAATTGTGGCATGTTCTTGTACCAAAATAAACAGCAACCAGCACTTTGCTCCACTGTAGTGCAATTTGTGCTGGAAAGGCCAAAAAAGAAGAGGGACAAAGGTTGGGTGAGATCCTCTGTTTCAGTTGTCCAGTGTAGTCTCAAACCACAAACCTTTCTTCTCCACTCTTCTTTTTTTGTTTATTTACAAGTATGTCTCCCAGAAGCGACACAAGGGACATCTTCGGGTATCGATGTCGCAAATATCACAACCTTAATGACAGATTTGACTATTTATATATGAGAAACTGACCCAGACTGGAACAGACGTGGTCCGATTTGGTCCGAACAACAGTCACATCGTTTTATCTGCTCATATATCGTAATTTGTCATACTTTTCTTAAGTCATAGCTCACAGTTGGTAAACCTTTTTGTCAACTATACTTTCTTAATTATTGATTTTTTCATTCTGCTTATTTTTAAGCACTTTGAACTTATAACAGAAAAATTTAGTTTATATGCCAGTACAAACAGCAGTGACCACAGTACTGATGACAGGACGGACGTATCACTGAAAAAGTTTAGTCTTCTGGGAGTAAAGTGAGTTTTGTCATTGAATGTGAGCATCATCTGTCATCACTAGAGAAAACTTTACATGTGGTTCCTTTCTAAGCATTCTTCAGCTATCCACATCATAGTGTATATGCCCTCTGTGTCATTATGTTAAAGTACAACTTTGATATTCCACACAGCACAGTAGGTGTATGATTTGCATAACACTATGCTACAATAATACCATACAACACAGCAATGTAATTCATGACCATATGCTTAATGACAGTTATTGTTTTCTAAGTCGACCAAAGTCACACTGCAAGTAAAGGCAACAGAGGGTAGTGAAGGACACAAAGGTACGTGTGTATGTTTTATGTGTGTGTGTGTGTGTGTGTGTGCCATTCCTAGGCCTGTAATTTGTTTGCTCATCCATACAAGTCTTAATTTGCATGGGTGCACTTCAGTCGTTGGCGTGAGTTGCCAGTTTTGTGTGCGAGACAGAGGAGAGAGAGAGAGAGAGAGAGAGGGTGCACAGTACTCCATCTCCATGAACCTTAGATAACTCCACCAGCACAATGGCAGGGTGCTGTTAGAAGTTAGAAGTGCGGGGTGAAGCGCCCCGAGGGCTGACAGACCAAATGGTCGGTCCAGAGAGAGAAAGCTCACAGCGCTGATGAGGCCAATAAAACACTCTGCCGGTAGACCAGGGGGAGGAGGACACAGAGTAAAAGCTGGTAATGTCTAACTAGAGGGAGGGCAATGAGTGTGTTTAGTGGGCGAGGTGGGGAGTGCGAGCATGTGTGTGTGTTGGTGTTTATGTGTGTTTGAAGGGAGTTCACACAGGGGCCTGGTGCAGCCAGGATGCCAGAAGAATGGTATCTCTTTCCCTGGGGGGCCAAACATGGGGTTCAGACACAGGGCACCCACCAAGCGCTCGGGGCGGGGACACAAAGGGCACAAAAACACACTGCCTAACACACACACGCTGCAGGAGTGAGGGAATATAGCTGTCTGTGTCTGTCTGTGTGTCCCTAGAAGTGTCAAACACACTCCTCCTGGGATCACATGTGACATGTTTTCAGGGTCTTTTGTCACAATGTGCTGGATTCTATCAGAATAAACATCTAAAGGGGAGATCCTAGCTGTCTTTTCCCACTGATGTGTCCTCATATGTGGCCTCTCACCATGTCAGGGGCCCTGGTCAGGCTGGCCCCAGTGGCCCCCAGGCCTGGGGATATATGAACATGGTGGTGTCAGAGACAGGTCACTGGAGGGGGAGAAGGATGAAAGGAGGTTGAAAGGTGAAGAGAGGGAGACGAAGGGCAGAGAGAAGAGAGGTGGCATTGTGGAACCAACGGACATCAGACTGAAGACTTGGTGGTCTGACTGACGTACACACACACACTTTCTTTCCAGCTGTGACTTACAGTCCACATGTTGACCAGGCGTCGGCACAGGAATGGGTCCAGGTTCCAGTGTATGCTGGGCAGACAGGTGATGTAGAAGATTTCATGCCCTAGGCCTGCCGAGACCAGGAAAAGGAAGTACAACAGCCAGTTCTTCACCTCATACTGAGGCCTGCTGCAGCCCTGCACACAACAATACAGATAAACACAAAATATGAGATAGATCTGCCAGCCAACCGGGCAGTCACACCTTGTGCTGGCTGCACATCAGTCAGTTTTTTGCAGCTTCTTTGCATTATACCAGCCACCAAGTCAGAATCTATTGGATTTATTTATCCAGCTGACTCAGATAGCACCTGAACAAATACCAAGCACAATGTAGTACTGTACCAGCAAGAGACAAATAAAAAAAGAGAGGTCAAACAGAAATCAATGCAGCATGGATGAAACCTCTAGTCTCTAGTCCCACAATGCAACTGCTTAGTATTTTTTTAAGACCCCCCCCGCCTCATAAATGTCATAAACTCCACACCTTTTTACTTTGTGTTAGGAATGCCCAAGCCTAGATAACCCAGATGACATCACTATGACGTCATTGGGGTTATGATTTAGACCTTGAGCCACAGAAGACATTATACAATGATGTTCTCTCACTCTCCTTTCTAATCAGTGGGCGTTTATCATTTCAGTTAAACCAATCAGACTTCCAGCCAATCTCTTCCAGCCAATCACATTACTGGTGTCAAACTTTAAATCCGTTCTCCTCTCTGCTGCTTGCAGCTGTCATTTCAGTGTAAAATCGTTACAACCCTCCTCCACCCCATTCACCTCCAGTTCATCATATGCAGTGCCCAGGTTGAGCTCATCAGAAGTCCTTCATCATCACCACCAGTGTCTAGACTCCATCAGGGGGTTCCTAGACTAATCAGGGCTTCACCAACCCCTTTAAATACAATGAGGTCAGGATGGGGTCTAATCGCCATTTGTTCATTTGTAAACTAAGTCTCTCCCAAATAACTGTTTTTACAGGCTGAGTACTTGTGAGGAGTGAACTGGCCTTTATGTGTAAACTTGGTTTAGTGCCCCTTAAGCACTTAAGGACCCTTTAAGAGTGGTATTGCAACTGGTCCATCTCAAAATGTCAGTTTCTGCTAAGGTTGTCCATCACATGTTTAAAAGTATACGATAGCTATACATTCGCTGCATCGAAAGTACCAAAAAAAAAACCAGATGTAGTATTAGATGTTTTTTCCTTTTTGCCTTAGTATCAAAATAAGTATTGAGTATATATATTCAATTGTAATTCTAGTGTTGTATCAAAGTTGAAAATTCTGGTATTGTGATAACATTAGTTTCAACATTTTTATTTGTTTAAACTTACAGCATCTAGACTTGCTATTTATTCCTTATATAATACATTGCAGCGATTGGAGATGAATAAACAAAACAACATCCATGCTGAACACCACCCTAAAGGAGCTCCAGTTACATCATCAATCTTCCTTAATTAGAAAGTAACTTGACTGTAGTCACCTTCATTTTCTTAATACCTTAACTAAGTTGTTTATGTGGGAAAGGGGAGGCAGAGAAGAATGTAACACACCGGCTCAGCCTGTCGCTGTGCAGATGAGGATCAGGCGGCTGACAGAGACAGCCAGACAAACGAGAAAAGCCAGTCACTGTTTGGTTTGCATATCTAAACATCTCCAACTAAATGTTAAAGGTTCGTTTAACTAAGTCATTTAACCTCGTTAGCCTCCCGTGTGCTTTACTTCCTTCCTATGTTTTCTTATGTTTGAGCGTTAAATATTAATAATAAAAAATAATAATCAAATGCAAATTGGCTCCATACGCTCCAGGGGACATTTTGATTCAAATTAAAATGACCTTTCATGGTTTCATGTAAATAAATAGTGAGAGCATTATTTGGCAGTAAACGACTTACACCATTGGCACATCCATTCTCCTTGTGTTTAAAGTTTGAATTATTATCCTGGTGGTCCCATCGTCCCCTCAGTTGTCCACGTGGGGTGTCGCGCGTCCCTCCTCGGCTGTGATGCGCGGCTTCCACTAGGAAGAGTCCGCATCGTCTCTGGAACCGGGCCACAAGCTCGGAGTCATGCAAGTAAGCCAGGAGCTCCAGCATGTCAGGTGGGAGAGAGAGACGCGTTCAGGAACGGGCTGATGGGGATTGTCTGAGCAGGTGAGCTAATAGAAGCTGATATCTGCCCGGGCAGGGCGCAAAAAGGCTCCGTACAGGTGAGGCTGCTGTGCGCCACAGGTGTGCGCAATGGGGCGCGGCTGTGAGGGGGCTGAACCGGTTGTGTGGCGTAGAACGTTTTCCTACCTTTATTCTGGGTCAAATGTTATCACAAAGTATTTATAGCAAGAGGAAGGAAGATTTATTGCATCTCCATGATAGCAGGACACCTGTAGAGGTCGGATCTTTACCTGTAAGCAGCGTGTGAGGTACAGTGTAATAATATTACAGTAATAAGATTACTTTCCCCAGTAACTAATAGTGTAACTAATAATTAATACATTTCAGTAATAATATTACAGTTACCCCCAATCAATAATTAGTTACAGCATTACTTTTGTTGTCACCCAATTTGAAATTCAACCATCCAATCAGATTATTGGTTTCATTTTTGTAATCATGGAGGAAACTAGCTTGGAAGATGGAAATGTTTACATTCAGCAGCTGGAAACACTCTCATTACTTTGATTTTAACAAACAAAACTGGCTTTTAATCAGCGTAAGTCAGAACTTTGGGGAGAGGGGGCACAATTACCAATTTTGTGGTGAGTAGCAAAAAAAGTAATATAACTAGAAGTGTAACTAATTACTGTTAGCAGGGAGTAATATTAATAGTAATATTTAGTAATGAGTAATATATTACATCTGGTAAGGTAGGGCTGTAAAGTGTGCAGTTCACTGGTCCAAACCACGGTGAGATTTAAGTCCATTGTTCAACATGAGGTGGGACACAGAAATACTGATAACTGATAGTACAGAGCCAAATGACTTTAGAGTGCAGCCTTTTGGAGTAATAGGACAGAATCTGTAGCTTATCTCAGCTTGTTATTTTCAAAAATTTGTGGCTATATGTATCAATCTCAAAACAGCAACATTTTGAGGACGATCCCTGAACAAATATATATATACTACCTCATGTACTATATCTATACTGAGTATGCTATCCTCGAAATGGAGTCTCTGGGACTAAAAAAGAGGATTTGTTACTTATAAACTCTCCTCTCATACTTAGATCATGACAATTCAAGGATGCACTATTTAATGGCTAGTTCCTGGGTTTCTGTGAGGCTTAATGTGTGTCAGAGGGGACTGTAACAATGCACGTAACCTCTCAATTCAGAACTATATTTCCCTCCTGTTATGCAACTGCTCATTAAGTTCTCTCTGTATATGCCTGAAAAGAAACCTTGAATCCACTTTTCACTTGTCCTGTCATCAGGTAATATAGCAGGTGATATAACTTTTAGGGAAATGGACCACAGGACATTTATCATACAATAATAGCATGTAACAACAACCATGTGCTTTACAGCTGTGCAGCCTATATAGATAGCAACATACTACCTCTTATAAGATAGTCAGATCAGGACTAATGTGCTTATACCTGATGGGTCTCAGTCATTTAAGTGTAATCAACTCAATTTAAATGGGATGAATATAACTCATCAGCTTCACAAAAAGAGAGGAATAGTTCAACAAATGCTTGAATTGAGATTTAACCCTCTCAATATCCCATTAGAAATACCTAAAAACAAGCTATGTATGTTTTTTTAAACATCTGCCATAACAGTATTTAATTTAATTGTAGGCTGCCTCTATATGAGCACAAGATTAAACAACCTGGAAATGTATTTGTATTGTATTAAACAGCCTTTGTTCTTTACAAAGTACAAATAAGAGATTCTACAAAATGTAGACCTTCATAATGAAATATTTGTGATTTTCTACCTCACCATGCCTCCGCACTCCAAATCATTCTGACATGATTTATTCAATATGCGGGACTTTATTGCCACTTCCCTTTATCACTCTTCTATTTTTACAGCCTATACAGTCAACTGTCACTGTTCCCTTCAGTCACTTGTAGTGTAAGACAATACAGGCCTATGTTTGAGTTGTGCTGGCACATTGTGTGAGTTTAGATGTTCTTTGTTACAGGAAACAGTGAATTGACGCCCCCAGTTGACCAAATTAGCGCATCCTGTGGTCTGGCATGGTCTACGTAATTGGGATCGAGCATGGCTGTCATAGCTGCTGCCTGCGCAGCCAGAGCCCAGAAAACAACAACAACAACAACAACAACAGCACCACACACACACACACACACAGGACTTTAAGACTGCACATCGCCTCTCCCTCTCTCTCTCTCTCTCTCTCTCTCCCTCCCTCTCTCCGGTCTGTGGGATGCTCGGGCTCTCTGGATGGACGAGCCCTCGCGCCGGAGTCACCACCATTACATCATCTGTTCCCGCACAGTTGAACACCAAACGGGAGCTTTTTTTTTAATATTGAACCGGGATCCCGCTCGTTCAGACCGAGCAGCTCCATAAAGGACTCTGTGGGGATTATTGGAGCACATCAACAGCAGTGTCTGCGGGGATGATGGCGCTTCAATGAGCGGGGAGGAGAGGAGGGGGAGAGGAGGAGAGACGTGCACCGTCATCAGCATCTGTCCGCCAGCTCCCTTTGTGTTCACCGGAGAATGTGAATGGCGAAAGATGACATGGCAGAGGTAGATTTGGCATCAAACGGAGCGGAACCCCCCGGCGAGGCCTCCTCGGCGTTTCCCTACGAGGAGTACGAATGCAAGATCTGCTACAATTATTTCGACCTTGACCGCCGGGCTCCTAAGATCCTAGAGTGCCTGCACACGTTCTGCGAGGAGTGCCTGAACACGCTTCACCTCCGGGAGGAGCGGCCATGGCGCATCAGCTGCCCCGTCTGTCGCCACCGGACTCCGGTGCCGGATTATCGGATACAAAACCTGCCCAACAACACCAAGGTGACGGAAGATTTCCCGCTCTACATCGACTCGGACCCCCTGCCTCAGGACGCTTTGCCGCCGTACCCTCCCCCGCTGCACCCAGCCCTCGTCGCCCTCCGACGGGAGGAGGCGTCGGGGACGTCCAGCGCCAGCCAGGCGACCGCGTCCACCACCGTGTCCACGGCCACGACTCTCTCCCAGGACTCCGTGCGCTACGACAGCTGTCAGAGCTGCAAGAGAGTGGCGCTGACCACCGGCTGCGTCTGCGTGATCTTCTCCTTTCTGTCCATGCTGGTGTTGCTGTTCATGGGCCTGATCTTTGTGCACAGTCACAGCATTCCTCCCTCGCCGGCGGGACCCATTTGCTTGTCGGTAGCCAGCATCCTGGCCATGTTCTCGGTGGTCGTCACATGGCTCATCTGCTGGCTCAAATACAGACCGGACCATGAGACAGGCCGCTCATCCGCCACCAGTAACTCCCGGAGAAACGCCTGACAGGCTGCTGGCTCTGATACTGATGCAGATGTAGTACTGTGGGTGTGTGATTATGTACATAATACTGGTCTACTCCTGCTCCCTTTACTTTTTCTAGGAATCAATCTCGTCCAAAATGGCCTTTTACCAGTACAGCAAACACCCAAAGGCCTTCATGTTGTTTGGAGCAATAGGCCGACATGATCCTTGATAATCTTTTCCTTAAATTATGCACTTGAATCCACAGTTGACTGGGTTGACTCTTGAGGAGGGAACTTGTCCAAGACTTAGACCCTCTGGTGTTGGTCTAAGCTGGGTTGGTTTGATGACTGAATGTGAAGTGCTTATTTCCAGGGTTTGAGACCCTCCCCACCATATCCTGATAAATAATATGCATATCCCACTATGCCACTCACTGTATGATAACTGTCCATGATGATTCACTCTTATATCTCAACCAAGCACTATTGTATTGTACAGATATTTGGCAATGTTCACTCCTGGGTTTTCAGGTTTATGTGAGAAGCCTCTGAAATGTCATTCTGTTACAAAGAAGTCGTACCCACAATCCAAACTGTAAATAGTCCATAGAGAAGTGGGGAGGGGGACTGGATACGTGCGATCAGCCTGTCTTAAAGACCTTGTGGTTTAACATATCCTACAGGATGTTTCCTTTCTCACAATGAAAACTGCACCTCTACCAGTTTTTTTCCATGTGATTTGGACCCTGCATTTGGCTACTTTTGTGCATGTGAGGCTCCCAAAAGGTCAAGGCTTTTTTAAACTTTTTTTTTAAACTTTTATTTTTATTTTTTTAACGAAAAGGGACATTGTGTCTCCTGACTCGTGTGCCTCACCTTGTTGCTGAATAAAGCAAAACTTCTCACAATCCAAATCATGCACGGGGGCCTCCCGCCACAGACGGCGTCCATGCAGCTGGGGTGTCGGCAGGGATTTCCTCTTTCTGTCACATCATCATTCACACATCAGAAGTTGAAAACAGGGTTTCCAACATGGAGCTGCTGTCTCCCACACTGGCACCTTTTTATACTTATGGAAAATGTGGGTCTTTGGATCTGGCTTTGAAGTAAAGGTCAGAATGGTTAACAGTGGTGTTAAACAGGTATAATCCAGGCTAAAGTCCACCCTCAGCTGCTTCAATGTTCACTCCTCTTCTTCCTTCAAAGCCACATGTGAGAAGAATCTAAAAGATCTGTTTCTTGGCCAGGCCAGACACGATAAAGAACTTATTAAAGTATGCATTTGATGTCACTCTGGTTCCTCCGAGATTGTCAGGAGTCATAATTACCTCTGGAAGCTGAAAAACTCAGATTAAAAAGAGGCATATAAGAAAGAAGAAAAACACTACAGTATGAGCAGAGAAAGTTTGTGTTATTTCAGTGCCTGCACTAACACAATGCAAATATTTAATTCTCTTAAACTAAAACCTGATAGAATTTGGTTTGTTTTTTTCCACAGAAATACCCTGCGGGTCTGCATCAGAACAGGAACACTGAATTAACTTTTCAGTGTAATCAAAAAACTGCTTCTTATGAATATTACTGTGAACCGTTGGTAAATTCTGTGTATGTAACTGTCGCTACAACCTATACAATTATTTATTTATAGTTCTTGAATATGGCAAAAAAAATCCTTATTTGTGGTGCAGTGTGAAGACCCTCATATTGACAAATGTGTGATGGTCCATGAAGCATGTGTGTAATTGCACTCCTGTGTTATGCTCTGGCTCCCTGACCTTCCTGTCGGCATTTGGTAGAGAATACTGAGATGATTCGGACACCAAAGCGATTGAACTGAAGCACTTATTGCCCTCGCACTCTCATGGTGTCCCTACAACACTGCACAGGGGGAAAAAAAGCAAAAATAAAAAAAACAATTAAAAAAACAGTCCAACATGATTAAGCCCTGAATCCCATGCTTGCTTCAATCATCCTGCTCAGCCTTCTCCCAACTGTCGAATGATGCACTTTCACCCTCTTATTTGGCACAAGTAACCGGGTCTACCTTTTGACAAATGTACGCATATTGTATTTATTTCAGAGGACCTAGAAAATGTGGTTGGTTTTTATGAGAATCTGTGGTTGTTGTTGAAGTACCAAACGTATTTGCACAGAGAAATGTTCCTTAGGTGTTGTTTTACATACATAAACACAATTTCAGTAATAAAGGAAACATGAATACCCATTGCATTCATCCTTTGTGTCGGTACAGTGAAACCAACAGCTGGCAGAATATCCTGTTACCGAGGCTGTATTTTATCATGCACAGTCTTACATAATGACTGGTAATGACTTGATGCATTTAGCATCCTCCTGTGCCAGAGCGTAATCCCCCCACCCCCACCACACCACACAAACACACAGGCAGACAGGCAGACGGAATATTTGAAATGACGAGTCATCAAATGCCTCCAAAAGCTAAACAAAAAAATTCTCCCCTCAATATTCAGTGTGAAACTGACTCAAAAACACACTGATGGTCACT
>NW_023340257.1:5431474-5443990 GCF_004916995.1 Morone saxatilis | reverse complement strand
CACACACACACACATATATTATTTATTTTTTTCTTTGAGGGTTCCACCCCCTCCCAGTGTCAGACTGAGGATTTCATCCTTCCTGCTGTGCATCAAATACGCCCCCTACTGGCTGACAAAGGATGCTACATGCTATAAAAAAAGTGAAGACCTACCCCCTGTGTGTCAGCTTTCATTTCTCATGTAGGTCTAGTTGTGTAAACCTCTGGTGGCTGAAACTTGATTAAAAGTAAATACATTTTTCAATATGGGCTGGTTGCTCATGTGCCCTTAATATCACACACTGGGATTTCTCATGTGTGTTTACCTGTTCATACAAGGCTCCCTTTTAGCTGATATAAACTGAGCCATTCAGCAACAAGACTTTCCCCCTCATAAACAAACAGAAGAGATAAAAACCAATGTTGACCAATCACCATCTCATTACAGGTTACTATTTAGGACATGCATACTTCACATCATGTATTAACCAAAAGTTCCATGCCCCATAAATTAAAACTGTCACACAGTCTATACCTCCCTCCTCTCCTTCATATTCTCAGCAGCATGTAAACAAGTCTCTGTTAACTGAGACACTAAAGCCTATTGTATCCTTGTCTAGCTGTGTCTTTCAGTCAGCTACAGTTACACTGATTACTGGAAAATAGTTGGAGGCAAATGTGTGTTTACAAATTAGCCATGACAACAAACAAAATCAGAGGACATGTTGTTGTAAGGATGCTCGGCTAATGGACTCTGATGCCTCTCATTAGACACTGGTGTAACTGGGCTATCTGTCTGTCCTTCCAGCTATGTACCATACATGACGTTGTCAGTCAACAAGGAAACAGAAAATGGAAGACATAAACATACAGCTTATGTCACTGCTCTAGGCGGCTACTGTAACACTAACTGGACGCTTCCTCTGGTTTTAATAGACAACGCAGCGGTATTCATTTCTGAATCTATGAGCACTGGAACTGCAACACTGACATATAGAAAGTGCGCCCGCAGACAGTGAATCTAGTTGGAACTGCGCAGCGAATAAATACATTTAGTTGACCAATTTTTAAAAAGTTGCCGATAAGCGACATTATTATAAACAGTGGTGGAATGTTACATGTTAGGCCCACTAGCTATATTAGCTATACCTATATTATTATTATTATTATTATTATTACACTACGATCGTTTTCCATTTTTTGCTAACCGTACTTTATACTTCCACTCCACTACATTCCAGAGGAAAATATATTTTAATTGAGTTCATACCTATGGCCTAAAGTTATTACTTTTATAAAATGTAAGCGTATTGTTATAGATGAACTGTCCAGCAGTGTATTAAATTGTTAAACTTATCTCTACCTAGGCCTATAAGTTAATGAATCTATAATAATATTCCAGGAATATAATTAATCTAACTCTTTGAATGTGGCCCTTTTACATAATGCCTGCTGCGACTTGTGTTAAAGGGGAGCTGAATATAAACTATTAACTTTGGAATTTCAGATTTTACCATTGCACTTAAAAAATGAAATGAGTTAGAGCACAATAGGCCTCTGCATACTCACTAGTCTATTATATCGATATTAAAGTGATACAAAAATACAGTAAAGTATACAAGGTCACTCTGAATAGTCTCTGTAGACTCGCTGTAAGTCATAATATAAATGATTATACAATTATTGAATGAATTGACATAGCCCTATTTTAACCCTTATGTCTTTGTATGAATTATTAGGTAATGGGGTGCAGTGAAAAAACTAATTGATTTGACAAATGGGTGTTTGTGAATGGCCTCCACGCAGAGAGCCTGCGATGCAACTAATTTATTTCTCATCAAGCGAGATTTCTGACTTTGAATTTCATCCTCCGGTAATGGATTGGACACGCAGATTCAGTGTCGCGTTTAAAGCAAGGGCCGAGGTATGCATCCTGACTTTCTCTGTTTTCCATTTGCTCTCTGTTTTTTTTTTTTTTTTTTGGCTGTAATATCCAATTTCAATAAGATCAATGACACTCCCAAATCGTCACGTTCGTCAGCGTAAAGACTGATGGTTTCTCCCTTTGAGGAATAAGTGCGTACAAATGGGAGAAACGCAAACAAATATTAACTGTGACTAACACAGCCTAAAAGTTCATCCTTCAGTGTATTATTCCTAAAACTGCTGAAAACATGTATAATGTCCACGTGTTAACAGTGGCCTATTCATGTTGTTTTCGCCTCAAGCCTGCAAAAGCCCACAACCTCTCATTTCATGATCATTTGGCCTGAATTGAGACTCAAATAATTACAGCTACAGTCTCATTAAGCCATTCCTTAAAGCTTATCTGTTCATTACCAATGTAAAAGGCTCAAACACAAACTCACATTTCCCCTCTCTTTGAAGCCATGTCAGGACAACTTGCAGGATCCATCCATTTCTAAGCGTGATTATAATCTTCTGCCTGGAGACAATGCCATCTTCCTTAGCAGGTGAAAGCCCCCCCGTTAGCCCTGCTTATTTTAAAGCCAGCGTCCACCCATTGTGCCCGCGCGTTTTTCACAGCAAAGTCAACATTTGAAGTGCGCTTTTATCCAAAGCGGCTAAAAAGAGGCGAATGTTAATTGAAGCCGACTTAGCCTGTGGGACATCTCTTCCCTGCGTAAATTAAGGTGAAAGACAAGGACTCCGGTGGGCCCCCCCGACGGGCCCACCCGTTATTGCTCCGTAGCCCATAGGTGAGTGGGTTGGGACATGAAAGGGCTGATCAGGTGCTGGGGGTGCTTTTCAGCTTTGGTTTTGCAGGAGTCACAGGAAGATTAAGGGGCTTTTCCTTGCAGACGCTGAAACTGCAACTGCATGGTTTTCCTCATCGGCCTGGGCCTCGCATTTAATCACAAATAAATATTTAACAATTTTCTTTAGTCTTTAGTCTTAGTCTTAGATACTGTACCTTGATTGCCTATGGATACATGAGGTCAAACCCCCACCTGGTCGACGTGAGGAAGGGTTGACCCCGCTGCTGCTCTGTGTCCGACAACAATAGTAAAATAAAATGAAATGAAATGAATTAAATTTGAATAAGGCCAAAAATCTTTGTACATTTTTCTTCCTCTCGCGCACTGGTGAAAAGGATCAACTTTGATGCTAAAATGGTGAGTGGCCTTTCTTCAGATGATGGACAGTGAAGGAAAACGAGCTTTTGTCTGATTTCAGAGCAGGAGCGGAACCATTGCTTCAGTGATTGATTAGGGACCAAAGGAGGCTGTGACCCACGATACTCAGCGCCTGAAACAGAGAGAGAGAGAGGGCCAAAAACGAAACATAATTCTTTTTTTCTTTTTGTGAGGTGACAATATTGATTATTAGACATTTGGGGATGGAAATACACCCACTTCTCTCAGTGGCACAGAGCTAGACTGGCTTTACGGCCGCCCTGGCGTCGTATCCTGCTGTGGCGCACGTCCCCCTTCAGACTGTTCTCGGCTGGCTGGTGCTCAGTCTGAAAACCACAATAAATTCCTTGAGGTGCACACACTTTAGCACCATTTGTGTCATATATGAGGCCATGGGGTGGAAACAAATTAGGGGTCGTGTGCGATAGCACGCATTAAACTGTACAGATGCTGTTACGCACAGTTTGGTGATATCTTTTTTTTTGGTATTGAGTTTTGCGTAAAGATCTGCAAAGGAAAAAGTCACAAGTTAGGGCTTTGTCAGGTTGGGCTACTGTTGTTTGGTTTTATAACATTTAGCCGAAAGGAAAGGAATGTCAGGAACACTGGGCTGGGTAAAATCTAAAAATATACAACACAATTACCTATATGAGAAATAAGGAGCGCAAATAGAGAGCGTCAGTCATCACTGAGTACGGTCGAGAAAAGGTGGCTGGAAGTTTTGGTGTCAAATGATAGATCCATATGGAGCCATGGTCAGTGAGGTCAAATATAATGCAACAAAATAATCCGAATGCAATGCAATACAGCAGCCCAGCAATAATGATAGTGTACTGTATCATTCTGAGGCTGTGCTTAGTGCGGGTGCTATGTTGGACTGAATGTGCTTTTAAAAAATATTTTGTCCACCTCATTTAAATAAAAAAATAAGAACTATGCCTCAAACTAAAGCTGTTGCCTGTTGCATTAGACTGCATTACACGGTTGGGATTCTGTGAGTGAGGGCATGTCAGTAGTCAGTACAGTACGTTTCTTACCTTGGCTTTATGTATTAACCTAATTCTATTCTGTATTCATTTTCCAAGATTATAAAAAGATGAATTGACACTAATTTACTTGGGACAGCTCCCACCGGGACCACACCACAACAGTTTGGTGACCTGCTAATCACTGATCAAATGAATCACACCGTTCATCGCTGCACTGTCATCCCGCTATTCACTCAACACATGAGCATATTGCGAGACGTTTCGGTGGTCAAACAGCACTCGCACAGTCTCTGCCATAGCTTTGGCTTGAGTGAATTGACGCCCCGTACTGTGCTGTGACGGCGTCTCTGATAGGACCAAAGTTTCCCGCCTCAGCCAATCCTCGCGCCCCGCCGCGCAGCGAGTCTACCCTCTCCACCAATCACAGCCGGGAGCGCTGACGGCAGGGAGAGAAGAGCTCCGCTACTTTTGACGGTCTCCCCTCACTTTGAACCGGTGTCAACAAACAACAACAACAATATTTTCGTCCTAGCTGCACCGCCTTGGCAACCACATGTCCAACAGCCTCGGTACTGGCGAATTAAACCCGAGGAGACTGAGACACGAGCTCTTTCTAACATCCACAAATCCAGTTTTCTTCTTTGTTTTTGGTCGTCACAGTTGACTCCTCAGAGGGTTGTGGCTGTCCCGGGACACTGGTGCTTGGCTGTAGCCCGGGTGAGGCTAACCCCTAACCGAGGCTAACCGAGGCTAACCTTCCAGGCTCCCACACGGGCGAAAGGGACGGTTTCCACGACGTCCTCCGGCTGTAAACTCGGCGTCGGAGCGGCAGCAGCCTCCCCGTTAGGAGGAGGTATCTGCAGTCACTGGGGTGCTGGAGCTATGACTGCATTGGCGGGGTCAATACCCAGGATGATGCGACCCACGCTGGCTCAGAACTACCCCCGCAGTGGTTTCCCTCTGGAAGGTAAAGCGTCACACTGCCAGAGGGAAGGTTACAGCCCGGGATGTTGACGGGAGATGTTTGGTTGTCAGTGTTAGTTAGTCTAAAAAGTCTCCGTTGCTTTTATTTTGCCCCAAAACTCAGCTTAGAAACACAACGGCTGCACAGTAATAAGACATAAGCGTTTTAAAGAATTACAGCTCATTTTATTTGAGTGGTAGCTGAACTCACATATTTAGAATATATTCATTATTTTTATCGCTACCCTGGTAGCTTATTTTACTGTTTTTTTCCTCTAAAAATGTTGGTATAATTTTGAGCAAACTTGTTTAGAGACAATGTGAAATAATTATGCTATTAACATGATATTTTGTATTTGTTTTAAGGGATAATTATTCTATATCTATAAGTTATTGCCTAAAATGTAATAAGCTAAGCGTGTATTGCCTCTTTTGGAGCGTTAAATAAAGCAGCTGCTTCATGCTATAATATCCTGTTATTGGTGTGTTCAGTTGCGTTTGGGGTCACTTCAGACTTCTCGTGGTGTTTAGCCTGTAACAGCACGGACCGGATCACTTTAATGACAAGTTGCTCTCATATTTGATTCAAATGTAGTGTCGACCCCGTTGGGACAAGGCCGAGTGAACCAGCTCGGAGGAGTTTTCATAAATGGCAGACCCTTGCCCAACCACATCCGACATAAAATCGTGGAGATGGCCCACCACGGCATCAGGCCGTGTGTCATCTCCCGACAGCTCCGGGTCTCCCACGGCTGTGTGTCCAAAATCCTGTGCCGGTACCAGGAGACCGGCTCCATCAGACCCGGGGCCATCGGTGGCAGCAAACCCAAGGTAGACGAAGCAGATCAGAGGCTCATGTATTAACACTTGTATTCAAATATGTCAGTCATTTGAATAGGAATCCATCCACACTGAATGCTTAACTCTTACAGAGAATATTAACTTGTTGATGTATTTAAAGTTATACAGGCAATGTATGCATTGGGCCCCAAGGGCCACAACAAAGTGAATAAACACTGCCACTTTTCTGACCTTTGAAGCAGGGAACAACGCCGGACGTAGAGAAGAGAATAGAAGAATACAAGCGGGAAAACCCGGGTATGTTTAGCTGGGAGATTCGGGATAAATTACTGAAGGATGGGATATGTGACCGCAACAACGTTCCTTCAGGTAAAAAAGGGCAGAAATGAATGAATTTACACATTATTATTTTTATTATTTTTGTTATTATTATAGGCTACATTTTATTTTATTTTTCATTTTTTCCTTAATATCCTGCAAATTTTAACTTCGACCACAAGAGTTTTACAGCCTAATCGAGGAAGTATTTTTTATTAGTATTTTATTTATTAAAAGTAATAAAACCTTTCCCTCTTGAACATCTGACAAATCTATATACTTTTACTACTTCAATTTTCTAACTCTTATTTGTTTCACAATAATAATTAAATTAATAATACTTTGTCTTTAAAAAAAACAAACAAAAAAAAAATATTTTTATTATTGTAATTTCCACTTCTTTGATCCGAACTTTTGCAGTGAGCTCCATCAGTCGCATCATGCGGAGTAAGTTCGGGGGAAAAGGCGACGAAGAGGAGGATGAAGATGAAATCGAGAAGAAAGAGATGGAGGACAACGACCGGAGGGCCAAACACAGCATCGAAGGCATCTTGGGAGACAGATGTAAGTGAGCTGCTGGAGTTATTGTGGCTGATGTGGAAGAAAAATAGTTGGCACTTACTTCACTTTATGGGCTTATCTTTTTCATATCAGTGACCCACACACACATTAGAGCCCAGTGGAATCCTGTTAGATCAGATATCACCTCACTGACTCCATATGGGAGGACTTTTAATTTAGCATTCAGTTGCTGAACTGTCTGTTTGAGCTGTACTTTGGAAAATATTATTATAGGGAAAGTGAAAACTTAACAGGCTGTCTATTCACATAATCTCTCTAATTGGGATATTTTCCAGTGAATTAAATTACAGAGGAGCACAATCCCATTTTGCAGGGTGACCTCCTCAAGAAATCTGTGAATCCTGAGTCTCCACGCTTTCAACCTGTTGATTGCTTTTGGGCTTAAAGGAGATTGGGTTTATTTAGTCGTATAACTGGCCTCCATGTGAAGTTTTAGCATGCTGTAAAGTTGTTGGCTGGGGGTGGAGAGTGCGTGTCGTCCTTTGTTAGGAATTCTTTATCGACCATATCTCTCCTGCTAATGCTTTTCCCATGAGGCCATACCGTAAATCAAACAGCAGGTGATGGCTCTGTGCGGGAAAAGGAGAGTGTGTGCACTGTGTGTGTGTGTGTGTTCAGCAGTTGGTTTTAAAGCATGTGTGGATGATGTTACAGCAAGTCGATGCACATATATTAAACACTGTTTTATTTTTGTGGATTAGCAATTTACAAACACAGGCCATTCACAGGATTCACCCAGCATATTTAAGTATAATGCCTCAATAAATTATGGAAACAGTTCACATTTCTCCTGGGCCGTCGCTTGGCTGTTTGTTTATAGTTGGCTATTATTTAATGCAACACATCGATTTTTATTAGTGTTTCAAACGGCAGCGTCCACTGTAAAAAGTGACCACCTGGACAAGCTCGGATATTCCGTCTCACATTTACTCCAAAGAGCTTTTGTTTTTTACTAAATAATTCAAAAATAATTCAAACCACCTAGATAGATTGTTTTCAGTGCAGTTTAAGTTGAGGATTTAAATTAGGTTTTAAATTTAGTTTTTCAAAGTAATTTGCATGAGAAACAAGTTTAATCATTTTTAAGAAAACAACTCTGTTAAAGATGGACATTTTTACAGTTTAGGCCCAAGACATTTTTTGGGTGAAAACTGGATAATGCGGCACCGGATGTGTTGCAGGCCAAGGAATAAAACATGACACACTTTGTTCATTGCCCTCATTGCAGTGTGACACACAGTAGCCTAATTGGAGATGTGGGAGCGGTCTGGGCTCGTTGCTCTCATTAGCCCGCTGCACTCTCTCACTACGTCATTACGGTGGAAATTCGTCACGCCTGGCTCCTCGTTTAATCCAAATTATTACAAACTCCATATTGGACAGGCGACATCTTCTCTTTAACACATTTGGATAACTGTGGCCTGGCCGGTGAGTTTGTGTCGTTGTAGAAACCAAACTGAGCCGATAATGTGCTTGCCACCCTTTACTCTAAGTTAAATATTTTTCTTTTCGCCATGAAAAACGGAATTATACTTTTCAGTCCAGCCCATTGGCTCGGTGTGTGACAGCTAGAGTGAAATGGGGATGGCTAATTCCTGGGTAAAACACTGGAGGTGATGGTAGGTCCGTCTCGTCTAACTTTAGAGCTGGCGATGTTGTTACTAAAATTTAGAAATTCCTATTAAATATTTCATGCTGTGCCACTTAATAAGCTTGCCACTTAATAATACACCATTCATCTCTATAACACCAGAGACTAAACGGCCCCCAAAATGAGTCGTTCAACAGTTTCCATCCCTTCTCTTCCCACTGTTTAAAACAGTTTAAGTGTCAATATTTAGCCCTGTGTTTCCCTGTTTGCTTGTCTCCATCACTGAAACAGGGGAGGAGAGATAAAGGACTCTAGTCTGAGGAGACAAAATGTCCCCCAGATGAGTTGATCAAACATTTGTTCAACGGTTTCCAACTCCTCACAAAGACACGCCTCGCGCGCACAACGGGACGCTCAGGGATGAACTTGGGAGACAAAGGCGCGAGAGTCTATTTGAGGCTCACGCTTGGGCTGCGCGCGGACAAAAGGCCAGCTTGGAAACAGCTTTGGCCGCCGCTAAAGAAGAAGGCAACCTGTTTATAATTCAGTCGGAGAAAAGGGAGGGGAGAGGAGAGCTTCTCCACAGAAAAGCCCGACAAAACACACTATGAGGCCGCAATGAAGGATGAATTATTCAGGGAGCGCTCCAGCATGGTTTAGAGGGCCCGTTCACCGAGAGAAAATGGCCGTTTTCACCTACAAAATGTTTCCTTTTGGGGTCGGCTAAAGAAGCCGACTGCCATTCAGAATGACAATGAGGCCTCTGAAATCCCCTCACGTATTGCCCAAGGATGCGTGCTCGCCCCCAAAACACGTGTGCGCGCACAAATAGCCTACTATTAAACAATTACCCTTGATTTAAGATGAGCCCTTTCCAAAGTGACACAATGTGGGAAGCGCCATGTGTTGATAAAGGCGCATGTTTCCTGAGTGAATTTCCTGAACATTTTAGAGGAAGAGAAAGTTCAAAAGAAGTCAGTAAGAAACATTTTAAATGCCAACACAAGCTAGAATTCCGACTCTCTGCTGCTCTTTATATAAGTTATACATACATTTAGCGGAGTTTATTTGTTTTTTTCTGACTTCAGTGAGCTTTGAATAACTTTCTCTCTGTCTTGTTGCACTTGTAATTCAGTTTAATTCACTGTAAAACAGAAAAGGCAACATTGTCCGATTCTGCAGCTTTTGATGAAGTCTAATTGCTGTGTGTCATAATATTCCGACTGTAATTGGTCAGCAAAACAAAGTGGCCTTCTCCGCCTTGAAGGATGACGCTAATAATACCGAGACGTCTCCAGCCTCTAACTCATGATCTATTATTGATTCTTTGATGATTCCCGGCCTTGCCCCCTCGAACATTAATAATGTCCTCTAAATGATGTCGATATTGTGCTATGTCACATTTAATGACGGAGGGAGTGTATTAAAGAGTGTTTTGGGTGAATGGGGACCAATGTTCTCCCCGGAGAGCCCCGCTCTGGCCCGGAGCGCAGCTTCACAATGGGGGCCCCGGCCACCCGTCCGTGCGCAGCGCAGCGCTCGACTCCGAAAGCTCAACCCCCCCCTCCTCCCTTTCGTCCCCCTCCTTCCTCACCACTTGCTCCCCAAATCTCTTCAAGCAGATTAAATCGACTCTTTTATTTCATCTCACTTTCATCTGGAGAGCAACGCCGCCCCTCTCCCTCTGTTTCCTACTCTTTCTCTCTGTTTCTCTCAGCCTGCGGCGCACAGCTCGCTTCTTATCTGGGCTGCATCCTTGTCCGGAGCGCACAAAACACAGCCAGTCCACTTTCCTAAAGTTTCTAATTGAGTTCTTGACGAACCTTTTGCGGTTTCATTATAAATCTATATATAATTTAAAAATGTCATGGTTAAAAATTGATTGCAGTAACTAAATCTGATAAGTAGCAACGCCTAATTTAAATATTTTGTATTAGTTAAGATCAGCCATCACCTCTATTTTTATACTTATGAGTCTGCATTGGAACAACATATCTTTTGACTTTTCAATACAAGACATCTCATAGTCAGTTAGTTAATATATATTATCAGCTAATGAAATAACACCAAACTATCAACGTAACACCAGTTTTATACCTTATCAGATGAATTATATTCAAACCCAAACATTAAGCCCCGTTTTTCTATGACCTGCTCTCTTTTCTCATTATCATTAACTGAACTAATCTTGAATGGCAACTTTAAAGCAGTAATACTTAGGTGGGCCTTAGGTGAGGTATTTAGAAAAGTTCCCTACACTATGTGTACACAGCCTGTTGCTCAGATTATTGAATGGTTATAATTAAAATGTAATCTAAAGGCTTATCTTTTGACATAGAAATCTAAATTAAACCACATGTTCTTCCAAATCCCCATGCAATAAGCAAATATAAGTTAAAACAGAAAGAAATTCATACTCAAAAATCTCCACCCCCTCTCCATTTTCTATCAAATCTTTATATATTTGGCAGTAAGGCTGGCCCTCCAGGCCTGTTGCTGGGCTGTAGTAATTAACCCTGGAGACAAAGTTAATGATTAAAACAGTCCCCGCCTCCTCCCTCCTCCTGCTTCACATTTTCACAGTGTATCTTTTAGAGCCCATACTTCGTTAGGTGAAATTAGCCAGATAATACAGAGGAGCCTTGTTGAGGGCCGATACATTTCCATTTAGGCCAGCCCTGTGTGCGCACACACATACACACAACCACATGCATAGACACACGTACACACACACACACACACATTCCACTCTGCAATGCAAACAGTCAAAGGGATAACTTTATTTGGTGAAAGGGGATCCTGGAAAGGGCTAATTGAATAAGCCCGGGATCTTTGAAAAACCCCTACCATGGTGAGCGCAGTCATCATGTCATAATTAGGTTTATTGAGGCGCATTCCTTCAATCTGCCTCCATTCCCCCGGGCTCATTGTATCCAAGGCCCAGGCCAATGGCTGGGGGACAAAAGGGAACCGTGAGCAGACAATACATGAAAGAGCCATAAAGATTTAGCTGGCTTTGTCACAGAAACGGAGTGGGACTTTGTTTGTGTAAATAATGCGAGTGAATGAAGAACTTGGGTTTCTCTGCCACTTTGGGGTGAAGGATGGCGTGCTGCAAATGTAATATGTGTAGGCACACACTGGATCAGTGCCAGGGCAGAGGAGAGGAGGAGAGGAACGAGAGGATGGAGGGAAGAGGAGAGGGAACAGAATGGGGTTGGATGTGTTTGGTGTGTGATGATGGTGTTTGCAGAATGATTGGAGTTTTTTAACATCAGCTGTAGTTATCTTAAGATCAGTGAAACTACACTCAAGTGTGTGTTAAGTGTTTGCTGTCTTTTTCAAAGATAAAAAGTGACTTTTTAACAATTGTTCCAGTTGCACATATTTTATTATTTTTATATATTTTTACACACTAAATGAATAATCAGTGAGTTCAATTGTTGTTGGATTCTACAGTTTTCCATGGAAGAAGGAGCTTGACATGACTTATTCAATATGCAAGGCTTTAGGGCACAGTGGGCTGGAAATCAGAGATAGAATAAATTGGCACCTCTATGTACTCTATGTTCAATCAATTTTTGATAGAATTTTGAGATACTGAAGGATTCGCACTCCTTTTTAGGATATTAAACATGATATTTCATTTGAATGATTTCAGTAAGTTATAATGCTGAACCAATTAGTCAATTAATCAATTAACAATAATTAAATAAGAATAACAGGCACACATTTTGGTAATGGATTGCTCGTTTAGTTCAGTTTTTAGGCAAAAATGCCCTAAATTCTCCCATTTTAGCTTCTCCAGTGTGAGGATTTTGTGTTTTTTTCTGTTGATAACTTTGCTTTTTGGGCTTGCACTTTTTAATCTGCCTTTTTGAAAAACATTTTCTAACATTTCATAGACCACTGATCAATAAATCAAGAAGATAATCAGCAGATTAATTGATAATGAAAATAATCTTTAATAAGCAGTTGCTGTCTCATCATATCTGACAAAAGCAGAAGCAATAAGCTCTCGATGGATCTTAGAATAGCTGTTGGCTATTACTGGCCTGAGCCAAGTGTCTGGTGAAGAGGGCTCTGTCTGTCTGTTGAAAGAATGAATGTGTCACTCAGTGAGTCCCTGGGCA
>NW_023340257.1:5419011-5431374 GCF_004916995.1 Morone saxatilis | reverse complement strand
TGGGGTATTCCCCCTTCAAGACCCGTTGTAGCGCCCCAGCCTTCACCCGTGATGGACTAGCCACATTGAGCTGAGAGTGAGCGAGCCCCAAAGACAGTTTGAAGGGAGTGAAAGAGTGAAAAGGCCCAGCGAAGGTCAAGTAGAATGGCTTGCCTTAGAATAAGGCCCCTCTTTATCTGCTGCAAGTATGCACTATAGGCACAACAGCTGGGGGGAAAGGGAGGGGGAGAGGTTGTTTTTTAATGTGCATGAGTGTGTTTGTGTGTGTTTCTGAGAAAGTAAGGAAGAATGCGAGTGCGTGTGTTTTCCTCTCATGCATCTGTCTGTGTGTTGCTGAGCATGTGCATGTGTGTGTATTGGGGTTAGGGTTGAGTGTCAAAGTTTGCAGAGGCCAGCCAGAGGCCAGTAAATGCACCATCTATGCTGCCGATGGGGGGACAGGCAGCTGTCAATCACCTGACTGATGAAGCCTGACTTTCATTCAGAGCTTTGTTAACTAATTAGCCCAGAAGCTTTTGTGTCGCGTTGGGAAAGAGGCTTAAAATGTGTGTTTATGCTGTAGTCAGGCCATGTGGGAATATCTTTTGTAATAGTGCACGCTCTCAAACTCTCAAAAAGGCATTGAGCAGACGTTTTTCATAGATACTTGATCATATTGGTTTTTGAGCTTTACAGCGTAAGCTACAATAATGCAGTGTTTGATGAAAATAATACACTTTGTACGGGTCATTGAATGAATGCACTGCTCAGTAGAACCTGATTTCAGGTATTTCCTTGTTCAAATATTGATTCATTGCCAAACCAGGAGTTCCTTAGTAATATTTCCCATCTACCCTCAGCCATATAACATGAATGCAGCATTATACAGTACATTACTGCTATTCTAAATTTCTCAGCTCTTACTATACTTCACAAATTAACTTGCTCCGGATCAAATTCCTTCCTCTTTTTTAAGCAGGGTCGCAACAAGATACTTGCATAGGGCAAGAGTTGTATGCGCTTATGGACTCTTCATCAGTTCATAAGGAAGATTAATAGCTGCTGTAGTCAGTAAGGGCAGCCTGACAGCAGAATTAAGAGAGATGAAACCTGTCAAACATCCTCTTTGTCAAGTACACAAACTGGGAGTGACAGTTAACCTGCTAACAGCTCGCCTCCTTGTTGGACTCCAACAAGTTCCCCCGCTGACATGGAGTTATGAGTCATTTTCAGAGTTAAAAGACAGAGAAGAACTGCAGGGTCACAGGGCCACGGAGGGTCGCTCTCCCCCAGCGCTACACAGGAAACAGGGTTAGAAACACATTTAGCTACAAATGACAGGTAACCATTTCCAGCCCCCCCCCCCCCCACATCCTCAACGACTCACATAATTCTTTGTTGAGAGCATCAGGCTCCTTCAGACCCGTTGTCGTGTCATTTTTTTGGAGCATAACAAGGCTGTGATTGACGACATCATTGCTCACATCATTTTTGTGTGTAATCACGATCCCATGCTTTAAAAACCCACAACAAACACACACACAGCTCTGACACACTCTCATTTACAGGGCAGCTGTGAAGGTTGAAACTCCTCCTTAGCAAGTCAAGTGAGTTCACCCTCCAGCCCCCCTCCCGCACACAAACACGCACAAAAATCCACACGCACTCACACACAAGCACACCATCTTTTTCTTAACCCACCAGAAAGAGTCACAGATGGGTCCATAAGCTGTCAGTAAAGCCATTATCTGGCCCAGCATCTGCCTGTCTTGACTTCTATATACTGTTTAATGCAGTCGGCCAGTCACTTAGTCCCCCGGCTCCTGAATAGGAGCAGCATGGTCGGCCCGCCCAAATAAATGCTGCGTTTGTCTCCTCTGCCTTTTGTTTTGTGTTTTTTGAGAGGGGTAGGTGGAGAGAAGGGGGGGGCAACGTGTCAGAGGCTCAATTTACCCTCACTATTAACCAAAGCCCCAGAAGAGTTACTGGGATGTCCGAAGAGGGGTGTAAATAGTCCACATATGGTCAGTCAATTCCCCCAAGTCCTGAAATCCAAGTTTGACACATCCCCTTTCACTCCCTCTCTATCTGTCTCCCACACACACACACACACACACACACACACATACGTATGCTCAATGCGTACTGTCTCATGTCTCAGTGGACATATTTAAGCCTTTGTGTCCCTATCCGACTGCCCCCCCACTCAGCAATGCCGAAGTCTTTCCAACAGTCTGTTTCAGCTAAATCCTCTATTCTCCTCCTTCTCCTCGTGTTTCTCTTCCCTGGGATGGCGCTGCACGGTGGGATCCATTTTGGGCTTTCTTGGCTCCGGAGAGGTTGTTTTGGCTTGGAGTCCCATGCACTGTGTGCCTCTCAGGGCTTCAGTTTGGTTAAATTAAACAGTTTTCTTTTCTCCTCTAACCCCTTCCACCCACCCCCTCCAACTGCTCCTCTCTTATTTTGCGGCTTAATGCTCCTCGGCTCCCGGGCAATCTTGCAGAGGCTGCTTTTCCAGGCCTTCTCCTTCTCAGATAATTTTACCCTTTTAAGGCTCATGTTTTCTCATATTTCGATGGACTGACAAGAGCCAGCAGCATGTCTGCAACCCCCCACTCCTTTAAGCTGAGGTGGAGCAAAATATACAGAGAGAAGTCAAGTGTTTACAGGGGCTATAAATACAACGTTTTAAGATATAGCATATGTATACAGGCAGGAAGCGATATGACGGTTAGAGTGGATAATTTGATTGGCAGAGGCTATTTGACGGTGCCAAATCGATGTGATCAGATTTTGGGGATAGCGAGGCGATGACGGCAAACGGGGCACTCTGAAACCACAGGTTTACAAGGTTGGAAAAGATCTGGGCAGCAGGGGAAAGGCTTCAGCCTCTTCTTTCCCCATCTACTCTTCTCTCTCCTCCTCTTTGTCACAGTAGGAGAGGTAATATATATCCTGATGCTGATTTGGCATTATATTTCATCAGCACACAGATCATTTTGGACAGTACTGTGTGTGTGCTTGACCACACTTAAAGGCATGTGACCAAAGGAGGGGGTACTGTTAATGGACACTAAAGTGGAGGCGCCTCAGGGCTGACAAGCTCGATTAACGTAGCCTTAAAATGCATGTAGAATCAGCGCTGTGGACGTGTGTACAAGGTCATGTACTTGGAGCGCTGTAGCCTTTTTGTGTGTGCGTGTGTGTGTGTGTTTCTGAGCTCCTGAGACAAGCTGTGGGGAGTAGTGAGCTTCAGGGGGCAATTGGGTGGCTGCCCTCCATTTTGGCCCATGTTTGCCACCAAAACACCCTCTATGCCCCATGCGTCATCCCGTGAATCTTCATCACCTGCCACTTTAATTTGCATTACATTATATTTTAGTGTTTTAAGGCATGCGGTTGATGCTTAAGCTTAATGTGTGATGAGTGCGGCAGCAGAACAAACTTTTTTTTCTTTTTATCCTTAACAAACACACACATAAAAATCCAGCATGTTGATGTGAGTTTGTAGTGTATAAAAATTATCCATCACCAAAACAAGTTGCCTCTACTACCTAAAAAGTCACAGTGGAACTTACATTGAATTACAATTTTTTGTGATTTTTGCCGTAAAATAACCCTACATTTAAAAGACATAGATTGATTTCCATAGGAACAGGACACTGATCATTGCAGGCTACAGTAAAAAAAGTATTCTTTTGATGTGGAGTCTTTATAAATAAGTTTATGTTCACTTTCTAATAAAATCTAGTCTAATAAGTCATGAGTCTGGTGAAAAAAAGTCAAAATAATTTTAAAAAGAATGATTTTTTGTTTTATAAATATTTGTTACATCTTATTTTCACCTTTAAACCATTCACAGTACACAGCCAATTTACATATTTTTCCAGCCAAGACACAAACACAAACTCACTTTTAGACGCTCCATAATTATTGTTACAGCGCTGAGAAGAAACTAAGAAGAGACAGGCGGGATTTTAATGTTTAAAGAGAGTTAGTGAAGAGAGAAGACGGGGGAAATCATCGACGTTCTTCCTTTCACCTCAACTGGTTAGGGTCCATGCATTCAACAGGGCTCACAACATGTACTACGCTTCTACCAACTGCAACAACAACAAAAAACAACACAGATGCCCAGACAGACTATCCCCATGGGTACATTTACATTGGCAACAACGGCCCCTGTTGCCCCTCTCCACTGCCCTCTTCATCCCCTCAGGTGCTCTCACAGTTCCCTCTGGAGGAAGGGGGTAGTTTTTTTGGGGGGGGGGCTAGAATGCCCCCCGGCTGTGCCCCCATCCCCCCCCCAAGCCCTCTGCGGAGCCTCTTTATGTCCCCCCTCCAGCTCCCCCGTGGGGCAGGTGACAGCCCTCCACTGTGAAGGGCCGAGGGAGCCATGACGGATTCCACAGATGGAGCGTGGAAATCGCCGGCAAAGACCTCGGCTCTGTGGAGCAACAAAGAGCCCGAGAGTCACAGAGAGAAATATGGGTGGAAAAGAGAGAGATGGGGAGAAGGGGGACAAAGACAGGCTGCGAGAGAGGGTGAAAAGGAGGGAGAATGAGAGCGAGAGAAGAGGGAGGAGAAGGTGGTGCTTGTTTAAGGAGGGTGGCGTGCAGAAGTGCAAAAAGTGTGTTTGTTGGGGCAAATCAGGAGTTTGCTATTGTTTGGAGTGAAAAATGTGCAAGTCTGATGTTTTCTTCTACATTTTATACATGCTGGTTGTGATTCCTATCACCTAGTGTTCTACCTGTCAGCTGTGGGATGTTCAGTGCAATGCATTTACTCTCTTGGTATAATGTGGCACTGACCCAGATCCCCCAGCAGACAGCGTTATCGTTTCTTCCCATCGCCTTATCTTGACATCAAGTGATGCCGCAATCAGACGAAGTGAAGTGAAACAAATGAGCCCGTTTGAGCCCTCTGTGAAGGATCTGATTCAGGATTGTATCACGACTAGACTCCCGAGACTTCAGAGGTGCCACTCTGTCGCTTCTTTTGAAAAGTTCTCCAAACCCCGGTAGCAGTCATAACCGATAGGTAATTCCAAAGTGATTAAGGATTTTCCCGGCCGCCTCAGCTTTCCCAGGGCCCAAATCCCTGTGAAATGCTGAGGAACGTGCATGCTGCTAAAGTCGGGGGGCGGGGGGGAGCGAAAAAGCATTCCTAGCAGCCCTCCTCCATGCAGGACCTGGAGGGGGAGGCTACAAAAGGCCTCATCTCTTGTTTTTCAGCCATCCTGTCCAAAACTCCAGAGCCCCACACTCCACACCCCGAATTCCTTCCCCACCAGCTAAAACACAAGTCCTATGACCCCACTGGTCATGGTCTGCAAAGTCCTAAAAGTTTCTGTCACCGTGTTGGAAATCATAGTGTGTAAAAAGTTGTGAAACATTTGACTGAGTTGATGTTTGTAACCTCAGTGGCCATTTTGATTTTCTTCTTTTCTGTGCATCCATTTGAGAACATGTCCACCATTTTAGTGTTATGGTCTGTCGTTCATGTTAAAATGCTAAACACACATGCAGGTTGACAAGGAGCGAGCAATCTATGAGTGCAAAATTGCAATATATTCAGCAGAGGCTTAAGGCAATGTCTCCATTTCGCTCGCTCCCCCTTTGAAAATATTTTACTTATTGCCTCCCTCATGCTTGAATGTTTCTTTACCAATTTGCTCCTAATGCATGTTAAGTTGACTCCCACTGCTATTGGTGTTGCACGGGGAAAATCGCCGAAGGGGGAGAGAGGATCAGTTTCACATGAGGGGCCCTGAGCTATTTGGATTCTCTTGTATTTTATTGTTGCTTCTGAGGGGGAACTAATACAGTGTTGCACACAAAACTTCCCCTATGCTGAGGGGGAATTAATTAAGTGTAACACAAAAAGTGGGCGCTCTGGCCTTGGTGAACTTAGAACGGAGCCAATTGAGTGTTTGAAGTAGTGAGTTAAAATCCAAGCTGCTGGCTTATAGAACATAGTTCACAATAGTATTAAAACTGATCTGAGACAGAGATGAAAAGCAGAAACACAAAAGCTGTCAGGACTAATAATAACACTGCAGCTCAGTCAGGCTGAAGATCACACTGTCAAAAATATGTAAGTTTTGTATTTCTCAAATTTAGGATTGTGATTCCATTAGAGAGTTTAGTTGCTTAATCAATTAATTGTTCGATATTAAAATTAATAACAAGTTTAAGTCATTTATTGAGCAAAAAGGCCAAATATTCTGTGTTTACAACTTTGTGTTTTTTTTTCTTCGTTTGATATAATTGTAAGTGTAAAACTTTGGCGTTTATACTGTTGATCAGAAAAACTCTTGGATTTTTTTATGGGCATATTGATAATTTTGAAAACAATTAACCAAAAAACAAAAAACAAGTTTTATTTTTCAATCACTGTATTACATTTTTGATTCTCTGTGACTCTGAACTTGACGTGTATATATGTATATATATCTTAAGACTTGATACTGAATCACTATGACTAACAGTGATTGCTAGAGAAATCGTATGGACTGTGAACTCATATGTGTGACGAGACAGAGAGAGTGGATAAGTAGTTTATCCTTCTTTCAGGAAACTGCTCTTGGCAATCCAGGCTACTGTCCACACACACACACATACACACACACAAACGCACACAGACAAACGCACACACAGACGCGCGCTTAAAGAATGGCCCCTGGATCCAAATTAGCCTTTTGTGTGGCTTTTAGTCCACCAGTCCCCCTGTGGTGCCCTGGGAATCTTGTCCATTGGGATTATTCCTCAGGCTCAGAATATTCCTTCTGAATGGAGGTCTGTTTGGCCACAAGACTGAGGAAGAATGATGCCTGATGGTGCATGTCTGTGTGGGAGTGTGTAAAGAAAAGAAAATAGCCACTAAAGTAAATGATTGAAAACAGAGAGCAAATCAATTGATATTTTGTTATTCTGCTGAACAGCCACCATAACAAAAAATACACTTAAAGCACCACCAGCATCAGCATGTTTGCTCCTCAGCAGGGTTTCAAAGGTCAGGTGGTCACTTCAGGTTTTATAAAGCTCTGCTGAGGCTAAGTTAAGCTGAGTGTGTGTATGTGGTTTATCAGGAAAAAACCTTTGAGGAGTGGAAAACGTTAACTTCTGATATCTGATACTGGGAGAAAATCTCATCTTGACTGATTTCCTATTTTTCTGTCTCCTGCGTTTGAACAGCAAGTCACTCAGACGAGGGTTCGGACGTAGAGTCGGAGCCTGATCTGCCGCTTAAGAGGAAGCAGCGGCGCAGTCGGACCACCTTCACGGCAGAGCAGCTGGAGGAGCTGGAGAGGGCCTTCGAGAGGACCCACTACCCCGACATCTACACCAGGGAGGAGCTCGCCCAGAGGGCCAAACTCACAGAGGCCAGGGTTCAGGTATGAGAGGGCAAATGCACATACTGTATATCCGCTTTCAGTATGTGCAAGCTTTTAAAAAACTGAAGAGAGACAAAAACAGATTTTAGCTTGTTAAATACAGGAATTCATATGATGGATTGTGAAAGAGTTTGGGTTAGGGTTAAGCTTAGGGGTTATACACTTTACCTCAACATTACAGAGAACCATGAAATCCTTAAAACTTAACTTAAAACATAAAAATGTTTACAAGATAGCAACACTCACACATTGACTTCTATCTGACCTAACACACCAGCGTGCAACTTGATGACCTATGAACATCCCTGTCTCACACACACACACACACACACACACACACACTTTTAGACATAAACCCTATGGCTTTACACACTCTTTGACCATTTAAAGGCAACCTGCTAAGCTCTGTTTGCTTCATACAATGACACACACACACACACACACACACATACACACACATACACTTCTCATCCACACTCCCAGGGGCCCAATGTGGACTTACCTATTTCTGATCTGGAGTCCAGTAAATTCTCCTCCACAGGCTCCATATGTGAAGTGTAAGCAGGCCCAGTGTGAGTCCTGTCCATATGGACACGGCATGTCACTCACACACTCAGTGCAACCAGCCATGATACACATCTTACCCACACACACGTACACACTCAACATTTTTTCTCACTCTGTCTTTCACCTTCCTTTTCAGCTTCACGCTCTAATTGAACTGTTAGAGAATGTATTATTTTGTGTACAGTATATGTAAGTATGTGTTAACTGTGCAAACAAATATAGCTACCGCTTTTTTAACTGTGATTTTTTTAATCTTTAAAATATCTGCTAATACATACATGGATGGCAGCATTAAAAACTGTAGTCTGATAAACACACAACACACACACTGATCAAACGTCGTATCTCCATGCACAACGGCTGAGTCCTTACTGCAGCGGCCTGGGTTTGATTCCAACCTGCGGCCCTTTGCTGCATGTCATCCCCTCTCTCTCTTTCCTCACTCTTCTCAAGTAAAGGCAATACAAGAAATAAAATAATAAAAAAAAAACCAAATCATTGTCCTCCTTCATAGGTTTGGTTCAGCAACAGGCGGGCGAGGTGGAGGAAGCAAGCAGGAGCCAATCAACTGATGGCATTTAATCACCTGATCCCAGGGGGTTTCCCACCTTCAGCCATGTCAAGCATCCCCCCTTACCAGCTCTCTGACAGCACCTACCCCCCCTCATCTATAGCACAAGGTAAGAGAGGAGACGGACTGTGGAAATAAATGCAGTGGTTGAAGGTTCACATGTGGAGAAATATAACATACTGCAGCAAATAAGTTCAGAATAGTTCTATAGTATTCATGCTATGAGCAGAAGGTTTGTTTAGAAAATGAAAGACAGTTTTGTTCTTATATTGATGGCATTGCATTTTTCATTTGGTTTGAATCCAAAACCCATTTGTGGTAGAAATATCTCACCACAGAGAGACACGTTATCATTCTGCAGTTATTACAAAACATTCAACTGTCTTTTTATCTTGAGGCTCTTCTCAGTGTCAGTTAAATTACTATCCTAAGTGTAATTCTATTTTAATCATTAATATTATATTAAACAAAGTATAATTTGACAGAAGTATTGGTCTTTATTGCATAACCAGAGAGTCTGATAGTTTTGGATTGTTTGCTAAATTAAAATAACCTATAACACTGCATGAGAAAGACTTTATAATATGATTTCATATTCAAAAAATATAAATGTCTTTATACAGATTGAACAGACATGTTTTTAAATGTAAGTTTATATTGAGTCAGTCCAGCAGTTTTACCTCTGCTTAAGGGATAAGTTAACGCAGTAACAAAAAGTTCATTGATCCCACCACCAATCACTTAGCGGTTACGTTTTGCAGTTTTTAACTGACAATCCTTAACTTTGTCTGTAATGCCTTTGGTAGTGTCGGAGCCCCCGAGCACGGTGCATCGCCCCCAGCCTCTCCCTCCCTCCTCGGGCCACCAAGCCTCCGGAGGTGGAGGGCAGGGAGAAGGAGGATCCGCCTACTGCCTCGCCTCAGGACGCCACTCCTTCTCAGGCTACTCGGACAGCTTTGTGAGCCCCGGAGGACCGGCCAATCCCATGAACCCCGCCATAGGAAACGGACTCTCTCCACAGGTGAGACTGAAATATGTGTATTTGAGCTTCTCAAAGCCAGACACACAGCTCAGTCAGTAAAACAGCAGACTGCACTGCTGAAAGAAATGTAATTTAGTCTCAAATTTAATAGATGAAAACTTTTTTCCTAAAATAAATTAGTGAGAAAACTCCACAATAACAGTTTTAGCCTTGAAAAGGAAATCTATGGAGACAACAATTATAGCTGAAAACAGATACTGCATTAATTTGTTTTAAGAAATACAAAACGGTAAAATAGAAGATTTAAGTTTTTTTTTTTTGCAGTGTATTTATTTGACAGGAACAAGACTTGTGTGTTTGACACTGTACACACCTCTAGAGACTAAGATAGTTTGACTTGCATGAATAATACCCATAACATGCCACACCAGAGCCGCTGGGCAGAATTAGATTTGAACAT
This sequence comes from Morone saxatilis, assembly GCF_004916995.1. Taxonomy (NCBI): domain Eukaryota; kingdom Metazoa; phylum Chordata; class Actinopteri; family Moronidae; genus Morone; species Morone saxatilis. The sequence goes on along the minus strand of NW_023340257.1, from coordinate 5,421,419 downwards.
GATTTCAAAGAGTTGAACCCGGTTGAGAAACGCATGATTTACACAGCTTCACACAATACATACTCTCTTCAAGTAATATTTCAGCCAGGTGTGGAATAAATGCACGCGCTTACTGATTCACCCACTTGTCTACTAACTGTACGCTCTACACACACACACACACACACACACACACACACACTTACTCCTCTGCAGTGCGGGAGGATGGGTCACTCACTCTTGGAGAAGAAAAGTAAGATGACTCTAGAAGGACAGAGGACATCTGAGTGTGTGACAAATGAGAAGTGAAAAGACAATTACAGCCAATTATCCAGGCATGGAGGCCCAAGGTCTCTGCACCTAGACAGAGGGTACAACAGAGGAGACAGAGGAGCTGGAGACCCTAACAGGCAGAAAATGAGATTTCAGCCTGACGCAGTCTGACTCCTCAGAGAACAGCAGTGTGAAGTCAGAGACACACTCGCACCAATGCACACAGGCTCACAGGTCCACATAATTACAGGGACACACACGTGCACACAGTGTAGATAATTGATCAACTCCATGACATTTTAGAGGATCAGTTGAGGATTTTGCAACATCTTTTACACAAATATTACACGACATGCTTGAGCAGCATGGCTAAGTCAACTTTTCAACCTTCTGTTTAGATGGCACAATTGATAACTGCATTTTTTATTATTTCAAATACAGCAGCAATACAGGGAACACAGCAATGTGTGCAAGTGTTTGGGGCAGTAAGTGTGTGTTGTGAGAAGACTGCTTCCTTTGAAAACCCTATCTGCAGAGTTCGTCCTTATGCTTTTACTTTTGTAAACTGAATAACCATCATACATGCTTTCAGACATGCAGACATACACTGCTGCATGCATTAAACATGAACAAACTGAATATCCTTTACAAACAATATTGTGCACGAAGGCAGCTAGACACAGCATCCTCGTGGTCATGTATGTGTGCACAAACACTGCTACACACTCTACACTGCTATACTATAGCCTCAAGGGAAGCTTCTCGTGATTGCATTCTTAAAATGTTTGCCTCGACATTCCCCCATGTGAAAGCAAAGGTTCTAATTTTTTTGTATATATTTCATACAGCGGGGATAGAATGTCCCGTCTCAGATGTTGCCCCCCATCCCAACATTCTTCCCTGCTAACTCCTGGATGCTCTGATTTAGGCCGCTGGCAACGGCAGTGCTCCGATATGAAACACCCTGGACGGGCAAGCCAGCAGCTATCTCATGAGGCAGGGAAAGGGTCAGGAAAGAGGGATGATGAGTAGGGGTTTGGTTAAAAAGATAAAGACCAAAGATAAAGTAACCAAACTAGAATTCATGGGTTTAAAGAGCACTTATCCCTGCTCCCTGTGGCTTGTTTAAGCCAATGTATACTTACTCTCTTTCTGTTTAAACCAAACCCTTCAAACACAGGTTAATTTTTTAGGAAAATGTTACCGGGCATGGGAGGAAACACAACTCCCCTCTCCAAATCAACATGGACTCCTCCACTCACCTCCCCTACTTGGGAAATGATTTAAGCAGGACCATGTGTGTGTGTGGATGTAGAATAATATGTCACTTAGAGGGCCAAGAGGACCAAAAGAGCAGCGTACCTGCTTCTTATTAGGACAACTGGAGGAGCCTTGAGGCCTTTGCTCTGTTGTGGAGGAGGTGGGATATGATACATTTAGAGGTAGCAGGTTCACTTAAAGTTACTTTCATAAGTGATAAAGCCAGTCTCAATTTATTATTAACGGTTTACTGAGCACTTTGATGATGGACAGGTAAATCCAGCAAGCGTTGAAGGGGGGGGGGGGGGGGAAGAGAGATGGATCTGCTTGTATTTTTAGTTTCTGAAAAGCTTTCATAAATAACATAAAATGTTCTAAAGTTTAGCATACCAAATGCAGAGAAGTGTGTGTAAATGATGAACCAGCACGGACACTGAGACAAACATACACACTCAGACACACACACACACACACACACCACACACACAGCAGGAAATCCCCTGCGCTGACATCAAAAAGGCTCCCAGACAGACATAGCACCAGAAAGGAAGAATTAAGAATTTGTCTCAGATCCACGGCTCCACTTAAATTCCTAAAATTCCCTTTTTGACACTGCTCCAAAAACCCATGGCCAAGTATAATGTGACTTATCTCCGAGAGAGATAGTGCCGACAAATGATAACACAACGAGAAAGGTCTGTGTGAGCTCAGGCTCCTTTTCAACCCTCCAGAATAATTTGCAGTTTGAGAAAATCCGTTTGCTCTTGACCTGGTCTTTAATTAGCGACCAGATAATCAAATTTGGGGGAATATTCCTTGGCCAGCAACAGGGACGGAAAAAGAGCTGTGGGGCAAAGAGGTTTCAACTGGTTCAAAAACAGACTCGATACCACCAA
>NW_023340257.1:5413228-5418911 GCF_004916995.1 Morone saxatilis | reverse complement strand
GGGGGGGGGGTTGGTGGTATCGAGTCTGTTTTGAAACCAGTTGAAACTCTTTGCCCCACAGCTCTTTTCCGTCCTTTGCTGGCCAAGGAATATTCCCCCAAATTTGATTATCTGGTCGCTAATAAAGACCAGGTCAAGAGCAAACGGATTTCTCAAACTGCAAATCTATTCTGAGGTTGAAAAGAGCCGAGCTCACACAGACCTTTCTCTTGTGTTATCTTTGTCGGCATATCTCTCTCGGAGATAAGTCCTTATCTTGTGCCATGGGTTTTTGGAGCAGTGTCAAAAAGGAATTTTAGAATAAGTGGAGCCGTGGATCTGAGACAAATTGCTTAATTCTTCCTTTCTGGTGCTATGTCTGTCTGGGAGCCTTTTGATGTCAGCGACAGGGGGATTTCCTGTGTGTGTGTGTGTGTGTGTGTGTGTGTGTGTCTGAGTGTGTATGTTTGTCTCAGTGTCTGTGCTGATTCATATTACACACACTCCTGCATTTGTATGCTAAAACTTTAGAAATTTTATGTATTATGAAGCTTTGTCAGAAACTAAAAATACAACAGACAAAACACGTGTTCCACATGTGATCCCCCACTCCTCTTGTCTTATTTATAAAAATCCTTTATTTGCTGACTACGGTTAGCGTTTGGGCCAATCAGTTACTTAAAAATTTCCACACAGCTTGTTTTTCATAATTTCACTGATGATGTCGACATGAGCAAACAAATAAAAGTTTGACTGTATTCTCAACCGTCCTACAGAACTAACTTTCAATTCTCTCTCCTTCATTCCTCCTTCCTTTCTTTCCAATCAGGTGATGGGTCTGCTGAACCCGGGCGGTGTGCCACATCAGCCCCAAAGCGATTACGCCATCTCCCCTCTGACGGGCGGCCTCGAGCCCCCTGCTGGCATGGCGGCCAGCTGCAGCCAGCGCATGGACCACATCAAGGGCCTGGAGGGTCTCACCAGTGTTCCCTCCATGTCAGCTCTGCCCTCCCTGCCCAGCTCCCAGTCCTACTGTACCCCCTCCTACAGCTCACCGGGCTACACCGTCGACCACGTGGCGTCCTACCAGTACGGCCAGTACGGACAAAGTAAGGTCAATAGACTTCACCTTTTTATTCTCACCTTTTGCTTCCACATCCACATCTGCATGAACAATGTCAAACAAATACCATATGTAATAATAGAATGTTTGATTACACATTCACTCAAAGGCTTTACAGAACAGTTAACAAAAAATAAAAAAAACAATTAAATAAAGACATTTTATTTATATAGATATCTATATTCTTTATCGTTAAGCCTCTGACAGCAAAGACTCAACTGCCAGTTTTCACCATACAGTGATGGAAGAATTATTCAGGTCCTCAATAAAGTAAAAGAAACAATAACACACCATAAAAATACCAGATTACAAATAAAAGCCTTGCACCAAAATGTACTTAAAGTATCCAAACTAAAAGTACTCATTATGAAGAATGCTCCTGTCAATGATCACATTATTGGATTTTTGTTATTGTTGCTTAATTAACATGTAAGCAGGATGTTAGACCGGGACTACGGATGGAAATGAGCTTCAAGCTATATCTGCTGCAATAAATGTAGTATGCATTGTCCCAATGAAATAAATAAATAAATAATGTATCTGGTTGAGGTCTGCAAATTTGAACTACTTTCTGGTGGTAGTAACTACAAGCTGTAGCTGTCAGATACACATAGTGGAGTAAAACGTTCAATATTTCCCTCCAAAATGTAGTGGAGTAAAAGTATGAAGCAGCACAAAATAGAAATACTCAAGTACATCAAACTTGTAATCAAGTACTTTAGGACATTAATTTGCCTGACATTAAATGCTGCCCAGTTGTCCTGTGTTAGAAACCTGAATGGGAACAGAGCAAGGAGTGGAAACACACTGACATAGTATGATTTACAGGCACTTATATAGAGTTGATTACAGAGTTATATCTACAGTGTTGTTGAATAGCTTCATTCAGTGATGTCTGTCAAACTATTTTTGAGAATATGCTTGTCTCAGGGCTTAGGGATCATGTGATCACCAAACAACAAACCCTCAAGACTGACATTAAACAATTTGATGACCTTTCCAGCTTCCCAGTGCAACCCGCTGACTGGGATTTACTGTGGCCTTATTTTCAGTGACAGAATTAAGATGAAAACATCTGAAAAACATCAGGTAGTCCAGTGGTCTAAGACACATAACTTGGAACCACAACTTCCTTGCTTTGATTCCAGGGATAAAAAGAAGCAGTTGTGCATGTAGTAGTCAACACACAGGTCGCGGCAGTGCTGCTTGTTAAAGACATTTTCCCGGCTCCAGTCATGCAGTCTCAAGTGTTGGGGTTAATTGCGCAGACCTGATTCCATCTATGAAGCGATCAGCCCGGCGCTGATACTGAAAGCTGTGGTTAGGCGCACTGCAGAGTCCGCTCCAGCAGTGTGTGATAGCCCTCCTCAGAGAATACCTACCTGTCCAGCAGTCAGAGGGTCTTTTCACTTCACATTACCGTTACTTTAAGGGTTAAAATCAACTTCAAACAAATCTCCATCGAAACTTTGGAAGGCAACGTCGTTTTCCGTCACAGCGTGATTACAGCGGCCGCCGTTTCCAATTTTGGGTCCACAGGGGGGTTGACCAATCAGGTTCATCCACTGACCTTGTGGCAACCTCGAGACAACCGGGCCCTTCAAAGAGCAGCGTGGCAACGGTCCAGCGGGGCTGACTGCATGTAGGCGGCAGGTATCAAGTGAATATCTGACTTAATATCCGAGAGCGGCAAATGTCTAATGAAATATCTCGGTCAAATATCTCAAAGTGAACAGAATAAAGAATTAGGGCGACACACATGAAAAACCTCCAGCATGTGGCACGGTGCGTGTACACACACACACACACACAAGCCGAGAGGCAGCCACCGGGACACACACGCACTCACATACACCTCCACAGCAGTTGGAGCCCGAGCAGTCCATCTTGATGTGATTAATCAGTGCGACTGGATAGCCGGTGTGCGGTTGGGTTCGGAGCTGCGGAGGAAAGGTCCTTTCTGGGGGTGGACGGATCCTAATAGCCTCTGGCAGGGCGGCTATTGGAAACAGGTGCTAGGACTGAGGTCAGCTGGGGAAGCAGCGTTGAATGTAGAGCCGCTCCAGGTTCCAGTGTAAGAGACTGGTCCACCCTGCCGCACATTCTGACAACATGTAACTCTCGCTGGACTCCCTCACGGAAACTAACGTGGTAGTCCATGAAATACTTGCTTGTTTTTATTTAGGTAATGTCTCTGTTGCTAGGCAAGGCGGTGCACTGGTGTTTTCGCTCAGCGCTTCACGGAGCTCACCTGTCAGTCAGCGAGCCCACTACTGCAGCCGCTCTGTTCGGATGTTGATGGAGTTTCTTTACCTGCTCTGACATGGATTGAAAACAAACAAACAAACTATTGTTTCTTGTTCTGTCCAGGGTCCCTCTTTAACAGCTCAAAATCATGAAGCATCATCAAATCTTATAAGCTTGACTTTAAAGTGATGACATGTTTCAGGCCGCTAGAGAAAGTGCGCGCACACATTACTTCTGTTTTGGGTCTCCAGACTCCAGCTGTAAAACATAGTTAAACACAATGGCGACTTTCTACACAGCGCTACTCTTCCCTGCGCATTTAAATGGCTCTTATCGGCGTTCATAGGAGGCCTGGTTTAACCTCTCAATTCAGAGAAACAACTATGTAGGACAACATGCTTTACATTTATTGTGATTGTAAACAACGAACGAATGAAAGAAAATACATATTTGTACATATAGCATATAAAACAGGTGTAACAATTCTTTACGGTTATTTCCATATTCTGTCACCTTCATCAAATGTGCAAGATCAGTTTGTGGCAAAGGAAAGACTTACCACTTCAATACTTTTCTACCTGTTGACTTTTAATATCATCAAAAGTAAAGGAAAACAAATACTATAACTCACTAATTAAAGGAAAAAGGCAGTTATTATTGTTATTATTACACATACAGCAGTGGGATCTGGGACCCAAAACATGGCCTATCATGTCAACACAAGGGTTAATCAGTGCACTGACATTTTTTTTTGCAATTTTGTGACATTTAAAAAAAGATTTATTATGGGTACTTTATAGGCTGATTGTAGTATTTTTAAACATTTGAAAGTTGTGCTACATTAAGGCCAATGAATAAATAAAATACAAATTATTCAGAATTTCCTCACCAGAATATTATTGTATTTAAATCAGCAATAACACAAGTCAACAATGAACTGAATGCATAAAGTTTGACAAAGCCACATAAAACATTTGGCGTCTGGTCAAAATATTGTGGGCAACTTGAACATTAGGCTGCATGTACAGTGATGATGCATATATCCTACAGATATACCCCAGATATAACCTGAGAGCCTTCCAGTTTGCATTTTTACTGTCATTGCACATTTTCTTTTGTTGCTGTGAGTGTGTGAAATCTTGTATTTATTTGAGGCATCTTCACACTTCTGTTCTCACATCCCCCTCCATTGACCTTACACCCCGAAACCACTGTTAGCACATGCTATGCTAACAGTAGCCATATGTTAGCGGAATGGCACGTTCATAGCACACACATGCCCAAAATTTGTTGCGGCCATATATCTCTTTTAGCATCTTTCCAACTTATTTTTTTCAAAATCCTTTTTCAGTGGTAGTAATTTAACAACCCTTTTTTGTTTCTTTTTTTTTTACAGGTGCCCTTCCTTATTTGAGGCCTGAAATCACCTGATCGTGAGCTCCGGTCTTCACAGAGGGACATTTGTGTGTACAGCGATGGAAATCTTTAAATATCCGGACCAAAATTTTGTCACCATTTACCAGAACACATTCTCTACTGCAGGACATTATATTATTGATTCTGGGTGGAGAAATGGACAAATAAAAGAAGGGACCACAAGAAGGAATATCAGACCAAAAACTGTTGATTGACTGTGAACATTGCTGCATCAGTATTGCAGATGACCGGCAGTGATGTCAGTGCTTAACGTGGTTAGCTCGGTGGAGTTCTGACCATCTGCAGTGCCATGAAGAGGCACTTTCCAAACACCATTCTCTGACTTGCCTTTGGAGTCTTTGTGAGGACAGCAAACCCAAATCTACCATCACAGACTACCAGCCTTTGAGCCGACGCTTGAAGGAGCATGTTTACATATCTTAGGGCCACATGAGTGCATATGAAATCCCATGTATGTCCAAATTAATCCCCAAATTGTATCCACTGAAAGGGGAAAAGAAAAGGGCTTTGTTGATTTTATTGCATTTATTTGAGATCTCTGCATCCCACACATGGAGAGAAATTCCAGAGGCAGAGAAAACAAACGTGAGCAAACGAATCTGTGGGTCTTATTGTATCAGAAACCCTAATGTACACCACAGCTGTACTGCAGAGAAAGTTCATTCAAACATTCCTCCTCCCCCTCTTGTCTCTCCCTCTCACCCCTTTTGCCTTTCTGTCTTACTCCTTCTGTCTCATTGATGTTTCAGACGGTGAGGCAGGGATCCCGGCCTTTTGTAGTTTTAGAGAGGAACTCGGAGGAGGTCAGGGGGCGACTTTAGGGAAAGTGACAGATGAGAGAGCAGTAGAGGAGGGCGGCGGAGAAGTGGCTTTAAGGGGGTGGTTGGGGGGGGGGGG
>NW_023340257.1:5412759-5413128 GCF_004916995.1 Morone saxatilis | reverse complement strand
AAGAAAAACATATTTTTGGGTGGAAGGGGACTTTAATTTCAGTGTTTGCAGTCTTCATTATTATTAATATATAATGCCCCGCCAATGACACTCCTCAAAACATCTGATCACTCCTGTTTGTTCTGCACAGGAGGTAACCAGGTGGAAGGAAGTGTTTTAGGGGTGTCTCTTACTACATACCCCAGCCTGCCATACAACCCCTGTACACACACTTAACCCCTGACACTCCCCAGCGCTCACACACTCTGTCATCACAGGTCCTGGCTGCTGCTGACCTGAGCACTAACACATGCTGGGGACAACTTAACCCCTGGACCTCCAGACGGAAAAACACATCGACAAAGGAGAGGGAGGGCATGTGAGCAGGAG
>NW_023340257.1:5409362-5412749 GCF_004916995.1 Morone saxatilis | reverse complement strand
GGGGGGCGGGGGGGGTGTAACAGCGGCAGACAGAGAAGGATGAGGGATCAGTGTGTGTGTTTATGAGACTGGCACACAGCCAACAGATGAGACACAACTGTAAATTGATACATTTCCACATTATTAGACTCATTTGTGAAAGTCTATACAATATACATGTTCAAACTTTACATCTCAGCTTACATTGCTTCCTTTAGGTTGACTGTCTCTAGGGCTTTAAGAGACCCTTTCTGAACCTACAAGAGGAAACTAAAGATACATTGTATGTGAATCACAAACAACACTGTTTTACTCAGGTGACACTAGGTGACATAGGCAGTACAAGGTTTTCATTCAACAGTAGCAATATGTTTGATGTATATTCCTCTCTCGTGTACATTTTCAAACTTTCTTTTTTTTCTTTCTATATACAATTTCAGTTTATTTACTGCTTTGCCCTGGGGGAATCAATAAAGCTTCATCATGATTTATTTTATGAGCAAGACACAAAGAGAAATATTGTTGCGTGAGTGTGAGAAAAATCGTTTATCGGACTCATCTTTGGTTGGCTCACTGTGAGAAATAGAACCTCTTCACGTTTATTGGGGCCCTTAGTGCTAAGAATGTATGAATGTAGTCATTATCACTTCTCCACTGTCCATCCATATGAGTACAGTGTGTTTAACACTCTGTGGTTCAACAAGCTGGAAACATGGTTTGTTAGCAAACATCTGCTTATTCAACACATTTAGCAGATATGGGGCAACACTATAATTCATTAGGAGTCATGTTTCTGGAGACATGGTGAAAGTAACTCCAATATTCACTATATTTTAGCAATGTTTTTTTGGTCTCTAAAAACTCCTGAAGGAAATATCTGTCTCTTTTCGACATTAATGAAAACAACATTAATAAGACGGTAAGAGTAAAAACAGTCACTTTACAGGCGGTTAAACATGGTGAATTCCATGGAAGGCGAGCTGTGGCGTTTGTAGATAAAACACAGCCCATTGGAGCTAACAAAAACACACTGATTCCTATATCCAGGTCATTATATATTAATGAAAATATAGTATATTATATTCCATTTTTGCCAATAGAGCCACCTAAATGTTACACACTGGACTTTTAAATACACTTGTTATTTTTCCTGCACAGGGTTACTGTAGATGAGAAGATCGATATCACTCTCGTGTCTTTCTGTTACATGGCATACTGTATGAAGCTACAGCCAGGAGACTGTTATCTTATTTCAGCATAAAGACTGGAAACAGGGTGAAACCGAGCCCCCAGGAAAAACACTTGATTCTGAAGCCAGTTTGACAAAGTGGCTAAAGTTTATACATCCATGGGTGAAGCAGCTACCCTGACCCAGAAATAGTTTGGCAGACAACCACACACGTGGAACCATAAATTGTCCTGTTTACAGTTGGGTATTTTTAGGGATTAAGCTAATGATAATGTGTTAACAAGAGAGCTATAAAGGTCCTGGTACCTTTGAACAGAACCTTTTCCCCCTGTTTTCAGTCTTTATGCAAAGCTAAGTTTTAAACTAAACGTCTGATAGTTGTAGCTTCACATTGAACCGACATACTGTACATGTGAATGGTATCAATCTTCTCAGCTAAATCTTGGCAAAAAGTGAATAGGCTTATTTTCAAAAAGAAATTCCTTTAATATACAAATATAGATTATAGCAGCTTTAAATACACTGCTTCCTTGTTGCACAGCTGCCCTTTTGGATTCTCAAAGTTCTACTCAAATTTTGTGAGTTTGGCTTAGTGTTTGGAACATATGGAGGGGAAGTTCAGAAGCAGAACATGATGTAGGTATAGTTTGACAATTTTCTAAAAATGTTTTGAGACCCTTTTTTCCATCATGAAACCTTGTCACTGCTGGAATCCACCGCCATGAGCTGAGTCCAAGCTGACCACAGCTGCTGCTCCATGTGAAGGAGGAAATTACAGACCTTTTACAGCCGTGTTCAAACCAAGTGTTTGAGTGTTTGATACTCAAATGACATATTTAGTGTGCAGTATCACTTTAAGGCTAATCCACGGCAGCCAAGAGACTGTTTTGACAGCGTCGGAGCCGAGCAAAAATACCAACAGAAAAGCAAGACTGACTTGATTCATTTTTAATGGAATCACATGATAAAAGTGAAATGACGCGAGGGAAGGAGAGAGAAAGCAGAGGACTGCAGACAACAATATGTACAGTGTTTTTTATGTGTGTCAGCGGAAGCGATGTACAGTATGTGTGTTCCAGCTTGCATGTGTTTCTCTGTAAAAGCAAAAAAGACAATTGACAGACAGTGACGCAGATCATAGGGAAAGGGCTGGAGGAATGAAGTCAGACAGGAATTTCTAGGAAATGATGGCTAGCAAAACAAGAGCAACGTGACTGCATCAATATGAGCGCTGTGCCACTCTTCAGCTGTGCACTGGCACTGCTTTTAGGGGCTTACTTTACCCAGAGAAAATCACATGTCCTGTGTGTGTGTGTGTGTGTCAGAGGCTAAACGGTGACTTTAGGGCCTCCTGTGTACACTGGACTTATAGGGGAGCAATGTTATTATCATGATACAATAACATGCCACAAACAATATTAATGCAACTAGTTGATGTTATTGAGCGTTGATTGCGAGCACAAACAGGAAAGCACAGACACGAAGTTAAAACAGACTTCCTGGCAGGGCTTATTTCTTTCTAATCTCTCCTGACAGTCATCTGGACCAACATAAAGACATCTGTCGGCAAAACCCTGCTCATGTGGATTTATTCTAAGATGACTTTACCCATGGCACCGACTTATAGACTTTTCACTCGGCTTAAAGGAAAACTCAGCGACAATTCATATCTGTTTTTCTACTCCATCCCCCACTGATAATAGCCATTCAATACCCGGTTTGTCTTCTTCTGTTAGTCGGTCATTTCCTGGAAATAAAAGCTTCTGGGTCACAGGAAGTGATGCATTTTATGTTTGGGATTTGTTGGGATTTCATGAAAAACTCTAACAGAAGCAACAGAACAGCAAAAAACTACAAAACAAATTGAACAGACTTACGTTGTTTGTGGAATGTTGATTTAAAGGAATAGTTTTATGTTTTGGGAAATCCACTTATTGGCTTTCTTGCCAAAAGTTACATTTAATCCATACCACTCTTTTGTCTGTTGTCTGTTATGCTGTGTGTGAACTACAGCATATTTAAGAATATTTCACTAAATTAACTATACCTTTGAAAGACTTAGATTTATATGTAGCTTCTCAGACAGTAAGGGATGGTGTTGCCCTTACTTCCCACAATAGTAATAATCAATTACTGCATTATAAATCAATTTAATCCAGAGGAAAAGATGGCAACTAGGAATTACCCCAAACCCCTTATGCATACGCACTCAGCTATCA